>NC_133005.1:17125681-17428712 GCF_048564905.1 Vicugna pacos
GTTTTGATCTGGGACATGGTTATACGGGTGTATATACATTAAAAAGTCTTGAACTATGATTTATGCATTTTTCCAGTATGTAAATTATATCCCAATAAAGAAAACACAGTGGAGAAAAGTGAGAAAAAAGTAAGTATATAATACAGAAAAGATCATGTTTTGAAGTTCTCATTTTGTCTCTTTTCATTCATTCTCTTGGAGTATGTGGGACAGGGACCCATCAGTCCACAATCTGTGTTTTTGTGATGCAGTAAATGCATCATCAAAGAACTGTTTAGGGAAAGTTCTAGAATAACTGTCTATGAGAAACTATCACATAGGTGTCATGATGACAGACATGAGGCAACAGTGCTCTTGGATAAGTAACATACATTCCAGTTGTCCCTTCCTATGAAAGAAAGGATCTTAATTGTTTCTTCCAGGCCAAGTTTTATCCAAACATCCCAGAACCGAAGTTGTCTTCGGAGGAAACAGCTTTCAGCCCTTGATCTCATCTGACATTGTCAGTTTCCATAGAAACTCTTGTCGAACTCTCCCGCTCGTCTATCCTAAGTGTTTCTCCCATCAATTCAAAATGAGTCCAGGAAAACCCTGCCCCGGAGTCTGACATCTCCCAGCCCTGCTCCGTTACAGAAGGACAGAGGAGCACTTAAGGCAGCATCTGTTCCCTTTATCAGAAGAGCTGTCTCCATTACAGACACACAAATGAAAGATTAAACACTGCCTTGCCCAATTAGCCGTGGTCTAAATTGGCTGTTCCCTGCAGGACTCGTGTAGAAAATGTTCCTGAGGCTCCTCTTTGAAAAAAGCGAACAGCAACAAACAACAACAAAAAAAAAGCAAAAGGGAAAGCCCACATACTAGAAAAGGGGCCCTGTGTCCTATCGGTTCATATCATTATGTAATTAGTGACAATACTGTTTTTCATACTGGAGGGTTATTCTCCCCTGCTCTGGGAAGGGGAGGAGAATCACAGAAAGAATTCCGAGCCTCGGAAGGAAGGCTTGAATGACCAGTGGGTCATTTAAACATCTTAGTTTTATCCAGAATACGTGTTCACTGTAACCAGGTTGTCCCGTGAAAATGTCAAGATATTAAGAGACAAAATTAATCCACAGTGTAAGAAGTCATGAGAGAGGTTATCCTTAGGGATGGGAAGGCATTGTGACCAGAAAGGATCACGAGGGGGGGCTCTTGGGGGGCCTGGGAATATCCCCTTTATTTCAGGTTACCTGGGTGCATTAACCTTGTTAAAATCCAAGGAGCTGCACACTTTGTGCACTTTTCTAACCGTATGTTAGTTATACGTCAATAAAGAGATTTTATAAACAATAACAGACAAACCAAGGCGTCTAGGCAACAGACTCTCTGGCCTGGAGCAGATGAAGGCAGTCACAACCAGCTATGTTCCCTGCTGCACTAAACTGTAAAGATAAGTTAAGAACAGGGTCCAGACCACTCGAAAAAGATGCCAAAAACAGCAACTGTGGAGTGTGTGTTACATTCATTCTCCTCCAGTGAGAGTTTGCCCATGAAGCGTGCCCAGCCTGAGCCTCTCTCCCCACTGAATGATGTAAACTAAGCGGTATTTGGATGAGGCATTTATGGGATTACATGCCCCACAACCTGCCTCTACATCTGGGAACTTGGCCAACCAAGGACGGCAGGCCCTCCGTAGTAAGCCCTAGGATGGATGTTCGGCCATTCATGGCCTTTCCAGTGATTTCTGAAAACAAAACTGGGAAAGTGGTCTGCTTTTCTGGATGCCTGAGCTATACTATGTATAGTTTGTTGGCTGTTGGAAGTCATGTTTCCACTAAAGGGAGATGCCTGGTCTATAGAAATCGAGTTGGTTCATGTCAATTGGTTTGATACTATCATATATTTTCCTGTAAAATATAGATCAATACATTTATAGTCTAAAGGAAGCAAAAGTGAGATCAAGATCCTTGACTTTTTAACGGCAAATGATACCTTCATCCACCCAACTGCAGTCACCTGTGCCTATGGGCATTGGCTTGACCTTGAGATCATCAGGAACCGTACTCCATTTGAAAGTCATGTGCAAGCATCCTTCGCTGCCCAGTCATGTTACCTCCCCAACTATTTTAACTCCAAGTCCAACAGCTCTAAATCTCGCTGAGACCTACCCTGTGCTGCCTCTACCACTCTTTCACTGCCCATTAGAGTCCACAGGCCTCCCTTCCCTTCTTATCCATCCTCAGTTCCACTGTCCAAACACTCTCACCACCTTTGCCTCACTTTTTCTCACTCTGCCAATTCTCCAAGATGGTTACACCTAATTCTCTGTTTACTACGCAATGTGGTCGTGGAATTGAACAAGCCTGAGGAAAACTCACAGCCAAACTGACCAGTCTTCACGTCAAACTCATGACCACAAATCTCGAACGAACACTCAAAGATCATCCAATAATCTTTCTTCAGCATGTTTACTCCTCTACTGTGTAGAATGACTATTTCCTATGGTCTCTTCAAACCGGGCTCTCCCCTCCATGTCTCTTACTAAAGATAATATTGCGTCTAATCCTGCATCTTAAAAATGCCACATAAACAGACTTCACTGTTTGGTTTTTGTTTCTATGAATGAGGCTTAAGAGCTACCTCTCCTGGTCTTGTAGGAGTGCCCTGTGTGGGAGCATCCCCTGCAGAGACGGCTTGCACCCGGTGGCCTTGGCAGGCTGGCTGGGGCTGGAGTGGGTGCAGGCTGAGTGCAGTCCCTGGGGAGCACTGCCCCTGAGGCCACCTTGGCAGCATGGCTAGGGTTAGAGCGGGCCTTGGCCAGGGGCAGCCCCTGGGCTGAGGCTGCCCAGGTGGGATGGCTGGAGGTAGAGCAGGTGTGGGCCTGGGGGAGTCACAGGGGGACTCAAACAATGGCACATGCCAGCACCTCTAACCCCAGAGAAGGTTCCAGCAGTCCCTGTCCATTTGGGAGAAGTTCTAGAAAGAGTTAATAAGTGGATTTCCTTTTCACATAGTCCAGGCGCCCTTTATAGCGCCCTTTCTTCCTGGGGTAGGAAAGTACACTTGTACCCTCAGCAACATCCCTCCCTACTGCAGGTTGCCGCATCAGGGGAGGGGTTCCCATGGATACTGTGTCTCCATCTTCCCTGCCTGCTTCCGTGTGGTCTTTCTATGTGCATTAGGTGTTCAACTGGCCCTCCGGTCTTCTTCAAGAGGAACTGCTCTGTATGTAGGTGTAAGCTTGGACCCCTCTCCTATTTACTTCTTCACAGTCTCTCTCCCTCTCTATCAGAAAATATTCCTCAAGGAGGCGGAGGGTGGGAAGGGATAGACTGGGATTTCAAAATTGTAGACTAGATAAACAAGATTATACTGTATAGCACAGGGAAATACACACAAAATCTTACGGTAGCTCACAGAGGAAAAAATGTGACAATGAATATATATATATGTTCATGTATGACTGAAAAATTGTGCTTTACACTGGAATTTGACACAACATTGTAAAATGATTATAAATCAATGAAAAATTAAAAACAAAATTCCTCTATAAGATCACTGCTTTTTTCCATGTTTCTAGAACAATACTTGGTACATGGTAGACACTTGATAAATACTTGCTGAGCGAATGAATAAATCACAGACATAAAATACAAAAAAAAATGACCATTTAAAAACACTAATGATGAAGGAACTATAAAGTTTTTCTGGGTCAGCATCATTATCTTTTAATACTACAACGTTTAAAATACGAAATCTGAAACCCACTTCTGAATTATCAAAACAAAACTAAAGTGAAATACATTTTAGTCAATCTGAGCAGGCTGTAATTTCACTAAGAAGCGAAATAAAAAAATCTGCTTCCATTTTCTCATCACCAGCCTTTGACAACACGCATCACTGCCGCTAGCACTCTGGGGCATGACTAACAGCTGGGAATTAATCAATCCTTAGATGGCAAAAGAGAATAAACTGCTCATACTAAGCTACACCCGGCATTGAATCCAAATAAACACAGGACAAACGTATTTTTCTCACAGCTTTGTCTTTTAAACAATCAGAGAGGAAAGAGGATTTTAGCAGCAGGTACTGCATGGCCAGACTGGACACTTCCAAATAATTTTAAGGGACTGTTTCACTCCTGCTCTTATACTCTGTTTACCATTCCAGAACTTGTATAGTACACAGAAAACATTCACCCACTTTTAAAACACTCTGTTTTCATCAAAGAATAAGAATTGATTGACATGAACATATGATCTATGGACCTGATCTTTATTCCTCTGCACTGCATCAAAAATTGAAAATGACCTATGAACTTCACCCAACAGTGGCTACCATAGTTCAGCTGTACAGATGAAGTTCCCACACTTCTGATAAAGAATTTCAAAATTTTGATTCAATTAAAAAGATGTTGGCTTAGTCCCATGAGATGGGTCTAAATATGATGAGACTCTAAGCAGTTTACTTGCTTGTTCTTGCCCACTATTTTTAACAATAGACAATTTAGAGACAAATAAACCTTAAAAAAAAAAAAAGCCTAGTATGATAGTAGCTTCCAGAAAGCTTTAATCTTTTCAAACATATGTCCACTTTTGATGATCATAAAATTTTTCATGATATTGTCCTGATGTCACATCTGTACTGAGAAACATGAACAACTCCCCACAAATAGCTCAACTGATTGAGCGTTACATTATATATAATAAAATAAACCCATGTAACTAGCACCATAATCAAGATATTGGAAACTTTTCCATCGGCCCAAAAGTTCCTCCAGGCCCCTTGGCCATCCCCAGTGCCACATCCTACCCAACACACACACCAGCCACAAACAATCATTGATCTGCCTTCTATCATGACAGATTAGATTTGCCTGTTCTAGGATGTTCTATAAATAAAATAACACAGCATGTACCCTTTTCTGTTATCACTTCTATTACACAGCAGGATGTTTTCAAGGTTCCAGAAACTCGTTTCTTTTTCATCGCTGAGTAGTATTCCATTGTACACACATCTGGATTTATCTATCACCCATTGGTGGACACTCAGTTGTTTCCTTCCTATTATAACTAAAGCTGCTACAAACATTTATTTACAATCTTTGTGTGGATATAAGTTTTCATTCTCTTGGTGGGAAAAAAAAACCTACAAGTGGAAATGCTAGAGGCATATGGTAAGTGTACGCTGAACTTTATAAGCATCTGCCAAACAGTTCTACAAACACACACTAAAAAACAAGTTTATTTTTGCTTTCCAGATATAAAACTTTTACTGGCAATTTCAGACTTTACACATCGGTTTCCTTTCTCTGCCTCACAAGGTATCACCATGTTCCTCTCCATCTCCGTGATATTCAGTGTAGTGAGTCATCCCACAGTGAGGCTAAGGAGCAGCTGCTCGACCCAGCATGCATTTTATACAAAATGCTGAACTCATTAGAGGGGGGATTCCTTTCACAGCGCCCCAGGTGGGCACCAAGAACTATAAATCTGGTGACAAGGAGGTAACTCTCTTCTACAAGAGTTTGTATGAAGCATATTCTTCCATATTAAGTGTTAGATTTGAATTTTCTCAGCCTCCTCCCTACACAAGACCCCAGCGATCCTGTTCTCCTGTTACAGATTCGTGAGGCCTGTCTCCATGAGATAACAGCACAATGTTTTCACTAGGTCATCTCATTTCCAGGGGCTACATTCTAAGTAGACTAAGGGAAGACAATTGAGCTAACACTCAGCATTCCCCCAATAAAGATCTCTCCCAGTGAACTGGTGGGACCAAGCCAGGCAGGAACGTAAGATACCCATAGTTGAAATAAATACTCTGATTAAGCTATTCATCCCAATGTGAGAATAAAAAAAAACACCACTCAGAAATAAATGCACTGCAACACTTTTCCAGGTTGTTATTTCCCGATTCATGGGTATAGACAAGGTTCCTATGAATAAAAAATATAATAGACCACAGAACTTTCAAAGTCAAACAACCCTTGTCTCAAAGCCATTCACCTAAAAAGGGGATATTTCCCCACCTCTTGAATCTGGGCTGGGCTGTGACTTGACAACAGAATGTGGCAGAAATGATGGTGTGTGCTTTTGCACTCATTCATACTCCCTCCCTCACTCTCTCTCTCTCTGAACTTGTTATTGCTGTGAGAACAAGCCCAAACTAGCCTGCTGGAGGACAAAAGACACATCGAGGAGAAATGGGCCATCCCAGCTAAGGCCATCCTCAATCAGCCAGCCTTTGGTCTACCCAGCAGTTGACCAGAGATAGATACTAAAATAAACCCAGTGAAGATCAACAGAACTTCCCAGCTAAGGGCAGCCCAAAATGCCAACCCACTAAATTAGGAGCTAAATCAATGGTTGTTGTTTTAAGCCAGGACATTTTGGGGGTAGTCTGTTATGCAGCAAAAGCTAACTGATACACTGATCAGTGAGGGAAATTGTTTCTTCCCCATTAGGAGTGTACAGATTCCCCTCTTATAACTCTTCCTTATTCCTCATTGCCTTGACTTTTGACCCAAGTTTCTACTTTATCTATGCTCTCCTTTACTCCTGTGCTGCCTGTTATGGACTGAACTGTGTCTCCTCCAAAATTTGTTTGTTGAAGCCTTAACCACCAGTACCTCAGAATGTGACTGTATTTGGGGATAGGACCTTTAAAGAGGTAACTGAATTAGAAATGGGATCTCAGGATGGGCCCTCATCCACTCTGACAGGTATCCTTATAAGAAGATGAAATCTGGACACACAAATAGACATCAGGGATGTCTGTGCACAGAGAAAAGACCATGTGAGGATACAGCTAGAAAGTGGCCATCTACAAGACAAGGAAAAAAAGCCCTAGGAGAAACCATATCTGATGACACCTTGATCTTGGACTCCCAGCCTCCAAAACTGTGAGAAAGTGAATTCTGGTTGTTAAAGCCACCCAATCGGTGACACTTTGTTACAGCAGATCAAGCAGACTGACACACTGCCTGTGAGGAAAAAGTGTACAAGAAATTTCCCAGCTTTTTTCCCTGCTAATCACTCTGACAATTCCTTTATTAATCTTCAAAAAAAATTTTTAAGCAATTCCATTCCTGGGTATTTATCTGAAGAAAACAAAAACACTGATTCAAAAAGAATCATGCACCCCGAAGTTCATAGCAGCATTATTTACAATTGCCAAGATATGGAAGCAACCTAGTGTCCATCAACAGATAAATGTATAAAGAAGATGTGGAATACATATATAAAAACACACAGTGGAATACTACTCGGCCATAAAAAAGAATGAAATTTTGCCATTTGCAACAATTTGGATGGACCTAAAGGGTATTATAAGTCAAACAGAGAAAGACAAATACTGTATGTTATCACTTATATGTGGAACCTAAAAAATAAAGCAAATGAAAGAATATAACAAAACAGAAATAGACTCACAGATACAGAGAACAAACTAGTTATTACTATTGAGGAGAGAGATGGGGTGAGGGGCAAAATAGAGAAAGGGGTACAAACTATTCTATATAAAATAAATAAGCTACAGGGTATATTGCACAGCACAGGGAATATACCCAATATTTTACAATAACTTTCAGTGGAGTATAATCTACAAAAATCTTGAATCACTATGCTCTACACCTGAAGCTAATATAATATTATGAATATTTAGATAATTTTTTAAGTAAATGGGAATTTTAAAAGAAAAAGTTTTAAACATAATGCACATTTGTCATAAAATTTCTAGTATATTAAAGATACCAAATAAAGTAAAAAATAAGCTCACCGCTGTTTGGGAAAAAATATGAAATAAACTGAGGAAGGAAAACATCAATCTCCAAGCCATCCTGAGAGGGGATCCCTGTTAACACCTGCTATGTCTTCCTGCAGTGTGTACTTTAGCTCCTGGACTTCCCCACCACGTGGTGACCTCCCCAGGCAATGAGCACACAAGCAGGGGACATGTGCCCCTTTGCTGATGGTAGCATCCTAAAGCCCTTCCTGTGTTTGCAGAATTTCTGAGTCTGTTTCAGCAGCTGAAAATGGCAGACAGTCACTCTCATAAGTGATTTGAAAGCACACATCTAAGCAGAGAGTTCCCTGCTGTATCTTTTTAATGAGATTTTACTGTTGCTAGTCCAACTCCCATAGGGAAACACAGTGTCACAGTCGATGCATCAGACAGCAGGCTGCAGTCTATGCTTTTCCTGGAAACCCCAGCCAAGGGCTCCTCCGTGGAGCAAACTGTCAGAATCACCCTTTGGTATAAAAATAAAGGCTATCGTTAATTGAGCACTTATGTGCCAGACACTCTCTAAGAGCATGGGGTTGGTAGTGATGAAGGTGGTGGTTTGTCTGTTTGCATCAGAAAAAAATTGCATCCCCACAGCAATGCTGTGAGTCCTTGTCAAACCCTGAAGACTAAGCTATTCTGACTATAGTCAGTGTTGAGTTCTGGTTGGTCCCTGAGTCAGGCCTGGGGACATTTGTCACCCCTCAAGGATCTGCTTCTAGGAGTTCTCACAGACAAAGACTCCCACCTGACCCTCTGCCCAGGGTGGACTTTATTTCCAGATGTTCCAGGTCAGTGTATGAAGGTCCAAGGAGCCCTAGTCTGGGTGTCTCCCCAAACTTCTCCTCCTAACCTACTGGGAAGGTAAGAAAAGCCCCTGTTTCATCTGCATAGAAAGAAACTGCTTTCAGGAGGCCTTGCATGGGTCCAGAAGTTACCTCCTACTCTCACAGGTGGCCCTGGGTCTTTTGCTCTAATCAGTTTCCTGCTACTTTGATCTGTCTAATCTAAGTAGTTCTCTCCAAATAGTTACTTGGATTTTTTCACTCACTGCTCAACTGTTTAATACCTATACACACATATACACACAAACACACATGTAGCTGTTTCTAACTGTATTGTGATGAGGGTCAGGCAGAAAACATACCTTCCCATCTTCAAAGCGTCTAGGGGCTAAAGCAGCTTCTCCCTCCCTCCGGGAGCAATGTTTCAGCTACTATGAAATGAGGACTTTAAAGCCATCTGGAAATACTTAAAGAGCAGTTGCTGAGGATTTGCAGATAAGAGTTATTTCCAAGAGGAAAATCCCACATAGTCCCCACTAACTCTCAAAGGAACGGACCAGAAGTCAAACATGCTGAAAACAAACGTGACTCATCCCAGCAACGAATCCCGGCAAAACCACCTGTCCTCCTCCTCGCTCTCTCTCTCCACCTCCTGACTTCTTCCTGATTTTGACGCCTATGTCACAGCTTTCCTTTAACATAAGAGAAGATTTTTTAAAATTGTTTGTATACATGAAGACAACGACTAACCCAGCTGAACACGCATAACCAGAGAATAAGGCTAGTTATCACAGCTAATGGGAAGGTCACATGTTTGCTCTTTTCCAAAAGGCTCCTTGAAATTCTAATGAGTGGCTTTAACTCAACAGCCTGCTCACTGGCTTGGCTTTGAATTCCACCAATACAATGCTCATAGCGGTTCCTAGGGAGCGACCTTAAGCAAGAAAAGTGTTTGGAGTCTAGTACACCTGTAATAGACCCCCATGCAACTACATGACTATTCACTGGGTTGCTGCCATCTCCTGAAGTGCATGACCACAGTGCAAGAATCACTACAGGACAACAATAGTAAAAGCAAAAGGAGGAGGAGCCCTGAATAGCCAAAATAAGGCTAGAAAAGAACAAAGTTGGAAGACTGATACTTAATGATTTCAAAAGTTACTACAAAGACATGGGAATCCAAACAATGCTGTACTGGCACAAGGAGAGGCAGATAGGAAAATGGAGTATTATTGAGAGTAGAGAAATAAACTCATACATTGTGGTCGACTGATGGACAAGGATGCCAAGATCATTCAATGGGGAAAGAGTAATTTCTTCAATAAATGGTGCTGGGACAACTGGATATCCACATGCAAAAGAGTGAAGGTGGACCCCTACCCTCCAGCCATATCCAAAAATTAACTCAATACGTATTAACACATAAATATGAGAGCTTAAAACCACAAAATTTTTAGAAGAAAACATAGGGGTAAATCTTCATAACCTTGGGTTTGGCAATGGATTCTTATATATGACAGTGAAAGCAAGAGAAACAACAGAAAAACAGATAAATTCAATTTCATCAAAATTAAAAACCTGTATGCACTGAAAGACATTATCAAAAAGTAAAAAGACTATAAAATGAGAGAAAGTCTTTGCAAGTCATATATCTGATAAGGATCAAGTATCTAAAATATGTTTTTTAAAAAGCTTTTACAATATAATAGCAAAAAGGCAATCAATCCAGTTAAAAAATGGATAAAGGACTTGAACAGACATTTCTCCAAAGATATATGTAACAGCCAACAACCACATGAAAAGATGCACATCATCAGACATCAGGGAATGCAAATCAAAACCATTTCACACCCATTAGATGGCTTTAACAGAGAGAAAAATAATATACATGTTGGCAAGGATGTGGAGAAATTGGAACTCAGTACATTGCTGGTGGGAATGAAAAATGGCGCAGCCACTGTGGAGAATGGTTTTGCAATTCCTTACAAAGTTAAACACGGAATTATTATAGGACCCAGAAATCCCATCCCTAGGTATACACCAAAAACAACTGAAAAGAAGGACTCAAATACGTGTGTACGCATGTTCACAGTAGCACCATTCACAAAAGCCAAAAGATGGAAACAACCCAACAGTCCATTAACGGATGAACAGATAAACAAACTGAGGTATATACATACAATGGACATTATTTTTCAGCTATAGAAGGGATGTAATGAGCACCTAAGTACATACAAGAATTACTAACAGAGATAAAGGGGGATATTGATGGGAATACAATCATAGTTGGAGATTTTAACACTGCATTAACATCACTAGACAGATCTTCCAGACAGAAAATAAACAAGGCAACAGAGAAATTAAATACTACAATAGAAAAACTAGATTTGGTGGATATTTTCAGAGTCTTACACCCCCAAAAAATAGAATATACATTCTTTTCAAGTGCACATGGAACATTTTCCAGGATCGATCATGTACTTGGACACAAAAGAAACCTCAACAAATTTAAGAAGATAGAAATTATCTCAAGCATCTTTACTGACCACAATGCCATGAAACTGGAAATCAACAACAGAGAAACAAAGGAGAAAAAAAGAAAAGCATGGAGATTAAACAATATGTTATTGAAAAAACAATGGATCAATGAGGAAATCAAAGCTGAAATTAAAAAATACCTTGAGACAAATGATAATGAAAGCACAACCACTCAAAACCTATGGGACACAGCAAAGGCAGTGCTAAGAGGGAAGTTTATAGCGATACAGGCCTTTCTCAAAAAAGAAGAACAATCTCAAATAAACAAGTTAACCCACCACCTAAATCAATTAGAAAAAGAAGAACAAAAAGCCCCAAAAAGCAGCAGAAGGAAGGAAATAATAAAGATCAGAGAGGAATTAAATACAATAGAGATTAACAAGACCATAGAAAAAAATCAACCAAACCAAAAGTTGGTTTTTTGAAAAAGTAAATAAAATCGACAAACCTCTGGCCAAACTCACAAAGAAGAAAAAACAGAGAGCACAAATTAGCAAAATAAGAAAGGAAAATGGAGAAGTTACAACAAACAAAATAGAAATACAGAATATCATACGAGAATATTATGAAAAACTATATGGAACCAAACTGGATAACCTAGAGGAGATGGACAAGTTTCTGGAAACATACTGTCCACCAAAACTGAATCAAGAAGAAACTGAACACTTGAACAGTCCGATCACTAGAAAGGAAATAGAAATAGCAATTAAAAACCTCCCTACAAATAAAAGTCCAGGACCGGACGGCTTCACCGGGGAATTCTACCAAACATACAAAGAAGAACTCATACCAGTCCTTCTCAAACTCTTCCAGACGATTGAAAAGGAGGGAATACTCCCAAACTCTTTCTATGAAGCCACCATCACCCTGATACCAAAACCAGGCAAAGACACTACAAAAAAAGAGAATTATAGGCCAATATCACTGATGAACATAGACGCCAAAATCCTCACCAAAATTTTAGCAAATAGAATCCAACAACACATAAAAAAGATTATACATCATGACCAAGTGGGGTTCATCCCAGGGACACAAGGCTGGTTCAACATACGCAAATCAATCAATGTAATACATCACATCAACAAGAGAAAGGACAAAAACCACATGATCATCTCAATCGATGCAGAAAAAGCATTTGATAAAATTCAACACCCATTTATGATAAAAACTCTCGCCAAAGTGGGTATAGAGGGAACATATCTCAACATAATAAAAGCTATATATGACAAACCTATAGCCAGCATAGTTCTCAACGGTGAAAAACTCAAAAGCTTCCCACTAAAATCTGGGACAAGACAAGGATGCCCACTATCACCACTCCTATTCAATATAGTCCTGGAAGTCCTAGCCACAGCAATCAGGCAAGAGAAAGAAATAAAAGGGATCCAAATTGGAAAAGAAGAGGTAAAAGTGTCATTATATGCTGACGACATGTTACTATATATAGAAAACCCTAAAAGGTCCACAAAAAAGCTACTAGAGCTGATCGAAGAATTCAGCAAGGTAGCAGGTTACAAAATTAATGTTCAAAAATCAGTTGCCTTTCTTTACACTAACGATAAATCAACAGAAAAAGAAAGTAAAGAAACAATCCCCTTTAAAATAGCACCCAAAGTAATAAAATATCTGGGAATAAATCTAACCAAGGAGGCGAAAGAATTATACACAGAAAACTATAAACCATTGATGAAGGAAATTAAAGAAGACTTTAAAAAATGGAAAGATATTCCATGCTCTTGGATTGGAAGAATCAATATTGTTAAAATGGTCACACTGCCCAAGGCAATCTACAGATTTAATGCAATCCCTATCCAATTACCCAGGACATATTTCACAGAACTAGAACAAATCATAATAAAATTTATATGGAACCATCAAAGACCTAGAATTGCTAAAGCATTACTGAAGAGAAAGAAAGAGGCTGGAGGAATAACTCTCCCAGACTTCAGACAATACTATAGAGCTACAGTCATCAAGACAGCATGGTATTGGTACCAAAACAGACATATAGACCAATGGAACAGAATAGAGAGCCCAGAAATGAACCCACAAACTTTTGGTCAACTCATCTTCGACAAAGGAGGCAAGAATATACAATGGAATAAAGACAGTCTCTTCAGCAAATGGTGTTGGGAAAACTGGACAGCAGCATGTAAAACAATGAAGCTAGAACACACCCTTACACCATATACAAAAATCAACTCAAAATGGATTAAAGACTTAAACATAAGACAAGATACAATAAACCTCCTAGAGGAAAACATAGGCAAAACATTATCTGACATACATTTCAAAAATTTTCTCCTAGAAGAAATAAAAGCAAGAATAAACAAATGGGACCTAATGAAACTTACAAGCTTCTGCAGAGCAAAGGAAACCAGAAATAAAACAAGAAGAAAACCTACGGAATGGGAGAAAATTTTTGCAAGTGAAACCAACAAAGGCTTGATCTCCAAAATATATAAGCAGCTCATACGACTCAATAAGAAAAAAATAAACAACCCAATCCAAAAATGAGCAGAAGACCTAAACAAGCAATTCTCCAAGGAAGACATACAAATGATCAAAAAGCACATGAAAAAATGCTCAATATCACTAATTATCAGAGAAATGCAAATCAAAACTACAATGAGGTATCACCTCACACCAGTCAGAATGGCCATCATTCAAAAATCCAAAAATGACTAATGCTGGAGAGGCTGTGGAGAAAGGGGAACCCTCCTACACTGCTGGTGGGAATGCAGTTTGGTGCAGCCACTATGGAAAACAGTGTGGAGATTCCTCAAAAGACTAGGAATAGACTTACCATATGACCCAGGAATCCCACTCCTGGGCTTGTACCCAGAAGGAAATCTACTTCAGGATGACACCTGCACCCCAATGTTCATAGCAGCACTATTTACAATTGCCAAAACATGGAAACAACCTAAATGTCCATCAACAGGTGACTGGATAAAGAAGATGTGGTATATTTATACAATGGAATACTACTCAGCCATAAAAACCGACAACATAATGCCATTTGCAGCAACATGGATGCTCCTAGAGAATGTCATTCTAAGTGAAGTAAGCCAGAAAGAGAAAGAAAAGTACCATATGAGATCGCTCATATGTGGAATCTAAAAAACAAAAACAAACAAACAAACAAAAACAAAGCATAAATACAGGACAGAAATGGACTCATGGACAGAGAATACAGACTTGTGGTTACCGGGGGGGGGGGGGGCGGGGTAGAGGTTGGGAAGGGATAGACTGGGATTTCAAAATTGTAGAACAGATAAACAAGATTACACTGTGTAGCACAGGGAAATATACACAAAATGTTATGATAAATCACAGAGAAAAAAATGTGACAATGAGTGTGTATATGTCCATGTATGACTGAAAAATTGTACTGAACACTGGAATTTGACACAACACTGTAAAATGATTATGAATCAATAAAAATGTAAAAAAAAAAAAAAGAAGGGATGTAATGATGATGTATGCTATAACATGGTTAAAAACATGATGCCTAGTGAAAAAAGTCAGACGCAGAGGTCACATATTATAAGGTTCCATTTACATGAAATATCAAAATAGGTAAAAAGCTATAGAGGTGGAAAGCAGACTGATCATTGCCAGGGGCTAGAGAAGGGCAAAGTGTGGAGCAACTGCTTAATGGGTCTGGGGTTTTCTTGGAGGTGATGAAAATACTTTAGAACTGGATAGAGGTGGTGTCGTGCGAGTCTGTGAATGTAGTAAATGACATTGGATTGTTCGCTTTAAAACAGTTAATTTCTGTTATGTGAATTTCACTTTCATTAAAAAAAAAAGTCAGAAGAAGAAATGAACGAAATGACAAGGCAGGTGAAGCAGTGCAGGATTTTAAGTAAGACTGAAGCCCCTTGGGAACGGCAGAAATGAGCACCAGGAGAGGTGGTACTGGCAGATGTGTGTGGAGGAAAGAGGCAGAGATAGTGTGAACACAGGAAAAGCATGTGGTTCTGTACCAGGATGGTCATCTTAACAGAAGAGTAATATCTGTATGCTGTCCAGCATCCACAGAAACAGCACTGTGTCAAGTCTCAGACGGCAGAGTACCATAAGGGAGAAGAAGGTCCTTAAAGTGAGGACAGTGTGGTCCCTGAAGCTCCCTAGATCAATCCTCTGCAGACCCTTTATTTCTGTACTTTTGCACAGAAGAAGACACAAAGGGCTATGGAGGAGAAGAAAGAGGCGAGTTAATTAGAAATTAGTCTGGAGCCTCGCAAACGTGTACTGGAAGGAAATGGGAAGGAACCCACAGTACTGACAATATGACAGGTCCTTGATAAGCAACATGCCCGTGTAAAGACTTCCCAAACCCAACGAAATTGGTTCCAATGACACTGTGCTCATTTTCCAGATGGGAAAACCAAGGTCCCATGCTTCAGAGCTCACCTTCTTTGGACGACACCATAATGCCTCCAGCCGGGTGAGACATTATAAAATTCACTAGGAGTGTCACCCAGTTTTCCAGTAAACTTCTAATGGCTTAGAGAAGAGGGTTTGACTTTTATTTTTCTATTAGCTCCATAAGGGCTCTCTGATGATCTCCGATGGGAAAATGTATGGCATGTCTCCAAATTCCAGACCGCTGTATTATTACTCGAGGAGTATGAAAAACACTGCCACTGTCTGTTTCTTGCTTCCAGCTTTTTTTTTTTTTCTAATAAGAGTATTGCCTTCTCCCCGCTACCTGGTATGGCCACTGGAAAACCACATGTCCTCCAGCCATACGAGAAGGGTCAGTAGATCCTGACAGCACTTTCAGCCACAAAGCCGCTGGAGTCCTCCTCAAACTGCTCTCTTCCTGCGTTTGTGACACTCGATTCCTCCGCAAAGGTCATGGAATATGGCGAGGGACAAAGCAGCTGTTCCGCGGGGTGGTGATGGCCCAAGGTCACTGGCTGGTTCCCCTCCAGCGGGACAGTTTATTTTAGTCCTCAGGCCTCAGCAAGCTACCCTTTCCCACCTGAGGACAGTGAAGACACAATGCCTGCTTCTCTTTCTGTTTCAGAAAAGCAGGTAAGAGCTTTTCAAATGCAACCATTTCCACTGGCTTTCAACATTTTATTGATAAATCAAAAAAAATAGAATAAAAAGGATCAAGGAGCTACAATGGATTTATTTTTTCTCCCTTGTATAGAAACAGACCAAACAAAGAAAACATTTCCATGGAAGGGGGCGGAAAATCCATATTTCAGGTCTGGAGAAGATTCAAGCTGCCCAATTCAA
This sequence comes from Vicugna pacos, assembly GCF_048564905.1. Lineage (NCBI taxonomy): Eukaryota > Metazoa > Chordata > Mammalia > Artiodactyla > Camelidae > Vicugna > Vicugna pacos. The sequence continues at coordinate 17,142,031 of NC_133005.1, forward strand.
AACGGGGTAGAAAATGTGTTTGAGGACAAGAAATTTTATCTTTAGATTAAGAAGTTCTTGCTGTCGCGACCACACAAGGGCTCTTGGGAAAGGTCACACCAAAGGAATTTTAATATCATAATGATGTCAACAGTAGCTGACACACAGCTTCATGTGAAAAGCTCAGTCAAAGGAACTGAAAAAAAATTTTTATATATATATTTATATAAATTTATATTTTATATATATTATATATATTTATATGTACATAATATACATATTAGGGCAATAGCTAAAATTTTCTATGCTGGATTGTTAGACCTTTTCTAATTTCTTTAAATCTTTTGGGAAACCAGAGAGAAGAAACAACTTTGCTAATACAAATGTTTGAACCTTTTTTCAGACTGAAAAACAAGACAAGCTTTAAGCACCTACCAAAGTAGGAAATTGACCTTATTTGCCCAAATGTATCCAACTAAAATTTCATGGTTAAGGTTCTTCTCTAACATTTTATTTTAAAAATCAAGCTGGAAGATTTTTTTTTTTTACAGTGAGCAACCGTATTCCCACCACCTAGCTTTTTTGCATATCTAGTCCTTTAACCACCTCTCTATCCACCCACTCAACAGATCTTTTATTTAAAAATGTGTTTTGCAGTAAATAAGCTGCAGAATTCAAAACTCTGTACCTCTACACTCTTATGCTCCTGGCATTTTAATCTTCTCCAGTTGAAGATTGTGACTTACTAAGAGGAAGGAGGGAGAGGGAAGTAAGTGAAAGCTCATCACACACCTAGTTTCAAGTAAATTTGAGATTCTGGCAAAGGGTGGAGATCTTTCTATGAAAACCAGGAGGAAGAGGGTTTGGCAGAATGCTGACCTTAGCAAAGGTTAGGAAAGTTATCTTACAAAAGTTGTGGTGTTGGCCCCATACCCTTCCTCCCTTTGTCTCATCATCTTGGGAGAAACAGGCCAGGTGGCCATGGAGACCAAGCAAGAGAGCAAGAGAGCCACCCTAGAAATGGAAAGGTTGTGAGCAAAATGCTGCAGTTGGCCAATGCTGCGAATTCCCTCTTATGAAGAAGACACCCCTACACGGTTGAGGGGTCTCCTTTTGGTAAAAGGAGTAAAGGGCTGGAAATTTCTTCTTTACCTTTGTTTTTGCTCTTTTCTCTCTCATCTTTCAATTCTTGCACAAATCAAGAAAAGAGAGGAGAACACTGGGGTGTGCTTACACCTTGGGGATGCCTCTAATAGACTAAGTGAAGATCATGATAAATGGATGGAAGATCAGTGCTGGCCAGTCACTGCCTGAGCAGAAGACTTCAGATTTTCCTAAGGGCTGCCTGGTTCTTCCCAGATAAAGGCAGGAGAGGGAGCCACTGTGCAGAAGTGTGCCCAGGAATGAATGGTGTGTTCATGCTGGAGCGTTCCCAGAGCATGGCTGCAGGCGACAAGATGTGCAGAGCAGTGCACTGGAGAGGGCCCCTGTGGCACAAGGTATTTCCAACACTTTCTTCATAAGAGGTGACTTTAACACTCTCCCACTGAGAGATGGCCATTTATGTCTCCTCCCCTTGAAACTGGACAGGCATGTGACTCGCAAATAAAATGAAGGAAATAATCCAGCACGATGTCCAAGGCCACATCATAAAGTGGTGCTGCGTCTACCTTGTCAGCTGGAATCATCACACTGGAGCCCATGTCAGCAGTCCAGCTGCCCTGAAGCTCCCATGCTGGGAGGAAGCCCACGGTCACCCATGAAGCAAGGCCCCCTGGGGAAATCCTGAGACCACATGCAGAAAGAGAACCCAGTCAGCCTCCTGTTGCTCCAGCCCCGCACAATCCAAGTCTTTGAACCTGGTATCAATCTAGCCACTGACTACCTTTCTCATTGTGTAGTTAGTACTCCAGCCTCATCAGTTTATATGCAGGGATCCACACTTTTCTAGAACCTTCTCCCCCCAACACACATAGATTTACATTATCATATATAGTCCATTGCCTAAGATGCCATCCCTCCTCTTTAAAATCTTTCTCCACTCTACCCTTCTCTCAATATCTGGTTTCATCCCAAAAGCAGCCCTCTAATTCTGCACTCCTGAAAGTTATCAGTGATATCTGAGCTGCTAAACCCAATAATTATCATCATAATTCATGCCTATAGGGCAGTAAGTCCCAAAATGGAAGCAGCAATGGCTCATCAAGGACAGATCAGCTCACTTTCTTTGGACAACAGTGCCACCCCATTTCTTCATTGAATGGGGTGAGCAAGCTGGGGGGTTCAGAAGTCTTGACAAAAAGTCCTATCTCAAAAGAAGGAAGCCTCCTACCAGAGTTTTTTTTTATAACATTCTGAAGTTGCACTGCCCAACACAGTGCCACTGGGCAAATGTGGTTCTGAGGACCTGAAATACGGCTTGTCTGAATTGGGATTTTGTAAGTATAAAATATATACCAGATGAAAATTCTAAAAAAAAAGAAAAGTAAAATCTCATTAATAATGTTGGATGTTGAAATAATAATTTGGATATGCTGAGCAAAATATATTGTTAAAATTAATATCAAGTATGGCCTTGGACTTCCCAGCCTCCAGCTCAAGCTGTTATAACAATCTATTTTTCTTTTTCTTTTTTTTTTTTTACTTTTTAAATGAGTTTATAAGAAAATTTAAAATTACTCCCGTTGCTCACATAGTATTTCTACTGGACTATACTTCTATGCTTCACTGAACTGAGGGTGCCCAAGGAAACACCATATATTTCCCTAAAAAGTTTAGGAATATATTTTTAAAGGAAAAGGTGAAATGTTAGAATATAAAATTTAAAAGGATAGTTAAAAGAGATCAGAATGAAAAATAAGAGAGTTAATATGTACGCTTGGAAATGTTTCTAGCAAGAATAAATGCCGACCATACAGTCACACAATATCCTTGCCTCTTTTTTCAGGGCACTGAAACCATTACCCATGATGACATTCATCTAAGGAAAGCTTTGCAATTACAGACTTTATTTTTTTAAAGTCTAATATATGTAGCAATTTGACTCACTGAAAATTACCTACGTGCCTCTCAACACTGCAATCATTTTAGGACTTAGGTATTTGAAGCAATAGCTTATAACCTACTCAAGAGGAGAAAATGAATTTACACAGCTTCTGAAAGTACGTACCTTGCAGCAGGAAATGGCCTAAGGGATGGAAAACGTGCTGCAGGAGTGAGGAGGTGGGTGAAATGGCAGGAGTCCAGTGTCCTGTCCAGATACACAGGGTGCCTTTGAACCGTCCCGTGTGCCCACCTCCCAGCTTGTGTGTGCTTTGCTTCTAAAGATGGCACTTGCAAATATCTTAAAGAGGAACAACTTTCAACTATTAGAGATGCTTCACCTGCAGATGCAGAGCTCAGTGCTCCCCAGTTTACAGCCCCTCTCCCAGCAGCCCACAGCCGATGGCTGACGCAGGGACAGAAAGTCCAGTTCCCTCGCCCTGAGCAGAAGGAACAGACTCAGGAACAATTACACTCCAGAGCGACCCCAAGGGACTGGGCTGAGGCAGAGATTCCCCAAGCCATCCATCCCCCTGCTTGGCTTCCGATCTCTCCCTTCCCTTCCCCGGCTCCCGAGCTCTCCTGGGAGCACTGCCTTAATAAAACACTTGTGCAGAAATCCCATCTTGGGTCTGCTCAGGGGAGCCCAAGCCAAGACTTTCGTGATGCAAGCGTGAGCTTGAAGAAAACGTGAACCCAGGTTTTTTACTGTCATCTTTGCACCATGGATAAGAGCTTCTCTAACACTTACATATTCAAAATAACTGCAGTAACCCCAGTTTAAACAGCAAGAAGTATCTTTGTTCTTAAAGAGCATTGCAGTAGCCTCAGAAGAGAGGTCTTAGACCTAGAAAAAAGATGCCAGTAGCCAGCACAGCATATAGCACTCCAGGCGTGAAAGAAGTAAGGGTAGCGAGTACGGCTCCAGAGTAGAAGTTAAAAAAAAAAGACAAGTCAACTTAAAGCTTGGTGAGTTTCACACCTGACACTAATGTTATAAATTCTGCACATAATCAATATTTAATAAAAACAATTTCAAATCATTCAGAAAGGAAGAGAACACCTGTCATTGTTAGGTAAATTCCATGCCCCCCCACCAAAATATTATCTCTTCTACACTGGTCTTCTGGACTGGAAAAAAAAAAACAAACAGGAAAGTACATATCAAGGGTTGTTTTCCATCTTTTCGTGCAACTTGAAGGCAGCCTTTGGCTTGACTAAGCTAATAAATTCCTCTTTACCGTGAGTCATTCTGAAGCTAGAAATTTAAGGGTGAGGATAATTCATCCCATTTTGTTCTCTATAAGTATTTTCTATTTTTACACTGATAAAAAGCTAAGTTGAATGTGACATAAATAAGCCAAATCTAAAATACACCTTCTGCTATCACTGGAATTGAAACATATTCTGAATGCGTCTTAAGGATGTAATAGTCCCCCCCAAAACCCACTTAGAACTCACGCACAGCCCACTATTGGAATCATGGCAAAACCCAGCAGGTATTCAAGATGAAACCAGAAAGGTTCAGATGCCAGGATCTACATATTTTTGGTTTTAAGGGTGGGAAGATATTATAAAAGAATCAGATTTCACTTCAATATTAAAAAAAAAAAACTCATAACACAAGATATCCAACAACGGTATGTGGCTAGAGTAGAATGTTTTTATTTTTAGGAGAAGATGGGTGGAAATACCCAGGAATTCTCTCTTTGGGAAGAGCGCAAACATAACACAAAGGTAACTACTGACAACCTGGTGACACGCAGGACACCAGGTCCAATCAGGTCCCGTTAGGTGAGGGGATGGAAGAGGAGCCCACACACTATGTTAGCTGTCCTGGGACCTAATGCCACATGAAGTCCCTGTAAAATCAAGTGCATGGCATTTATGCCTCTTCATAAAGAGGAATTCATTCTTGGAACTTAAAATAGATAACAAACAACTTCTAAGTTCTGGTCTCTCTCTTTTTTCTTTGGACTCGTGACTCAAGTGTTTATTTTCACTAAGCACACAATTCTTCATAGGGACCATTTATAATACAGCTGATGAAAAGTGACCTATTTTTAAGAATAATACAACTATTGTACTGAGAAAGTGGATAGTCCAGAAAAATACAAAAAAGAAAGAGTAAAAAGCACATGTCGTGTCTATGCTGATTGAAAGTCTTCAGTGAATTATTCAGCCCCCTCTCCCCCAGCTCTGTTTGCCTGCTAAGACATGGTTTATGAGTCATCCGGGGGGAGCAGTGAAATATAATGCACTTGACTAAAAATAAACAGAAACATTCAATAATAAGTCTCCTTTCTTGATATTTTTGTGTCATCATTAAATACAGATCACTTGGAGAAGCGTCAGGTAGTGAATCTTCCCTCCCCACACAGAAAAGCCAGAAGAAAACCAGCCCCAGTCCCTGCCAGAGGACGATGGAGAGTCTGACGTGACATGCAACATGCAAAAGAAAGTAACGTTGATTTTAAATGCCTGGTACCCGGAGTTTCACCTTTCGAGTTGAACATTGAAGTTGCTGGTTATCTTTTTCATGTAATCCCTATAAAATGACTTCTTGTCCCTTGAAGTAAGAAATCATATATAGTCCACTGTTTTTTTTTTACTTATAACAGCAAGTTGAAAATAGCATTTGACAAAGAGGTCAGAAAAGAACATTCATACTCACTAGGATTCTGGCTCTCGAATAAAACATCAGCAAGTTATCGTTTACGAAGAAAAAGAACTGTGCCTATGAAGACATTTCCTGTTCCCATTTTAGCATTTCTTTACAGATTTGTAAAATGGAACTTTAGAGGAACATTGGAAGGATTTATTTACAGCACCTTTATAGGCAGTTCCCATGAAATTGAGGGTGGATTCCAGCTGACAATGATTTTTCACATCTGTGAGAATTTTCTTAAGCAAAATGTGCATAGGACTGAATATAAGTCACATACATTTCTCCCCAGAAAGAATTGCAGAAAACAGGAACTTGAAGCACATCTGATGCTTACTAAATGCAGGCAAAACTACCACAGACAGCAGGTAGAAAACCTAGCAGAATGTGAAGTGCCCAAGGTTGGTGGAACGGAAAAACTTGAATCTAGAAAATGCCAGGAGATGCAGGTTCTGCCCCATCAAGGAAAGCATCTGAGAACCAGTTTTGAGGCGCATTTCAGATGGGACGTCAGTGTGAATGAAGGGATTCATTTCACAGACCGAAAGTTCTGGGACCTCACAACTAACTAGCAGCTCTTAGCCATAAGTGTGCGGAGTACTTACCAGATGGCTGGGGACTGACCACAAGTGATGTCCACTTCGTCAAATCACAGCACTGCCCTCTGTGAAGGAAGGACACAGACCAGAGAAAAATCAATGTAGGAGGATTTTTAAAATTCTCATGGAAAGAAATAGCCTTTTGCAATTCAAAATTGAAACCTATAATATTTTTTTAAAAACACATCAGAAAGACATATTAATAAATTAGCGACATTAGTTTCTAAATGGATGACAAAAACACAGAGTCATCAATTCAGAACTACACCATTACACCCAGCCTACAGGGTTTATACACCCTCTCTACTAAGTGGCTGAGCTACAGTGCAACCTCTTAACCTATCAAAATCATTAAGCAGAAACTGGACAACAAAGATATCTAAAATGTTCTAGGGTAGATATAAAGATTTTTTCCTGATTAATAGTAAAATGTCCTTACATGAACTGTAATTGTAAGAAATCTTTCAAAGAGAGCAGTGCTGAATAGGAAAGATCTACAGTGAAACTGCATCTGTCTACAAAGAGTCATTATTTTTGATGTGTGTTTCTGTATTGTCTTTATTAGCAAGTTGTTATACAGCTGTCGGACTCAGAATTGGATTTAGATTTCAAGATCTTTCCAAGATTTTATGTGGGGTGGGGGTGGCACAGTTCCCAGTGGTGTCAAAAGAATATAGAAGAGGAAGCCCATTTGCATTTTGAAAAAAGAAAAACTGGCGATCCAGACATGGGAAGATGATGCCTGTAAACTGTGAACTGGGATTTTGTGACGTCATCACCTGTTTATGGTGAGGTCTACAGTAAGGTCCCAGGTAGAAAAGTACACCTTCCCTAGTGCAAGAAAATGTCCTTAAGACTGTTTATTATACATATAAGATAATTAAATAAATTGAATATATTAGGTAAAAAAAAAAGACTGTATGAACAGATATGGAAAAAAAATTTTTCAGGTCAAAGTATTTATTTTTAAAAACCCAAGTAATGGAATAATATGTGTACTAGGCCCCCACTGTGTTAAAACAAACCTCACTAATCTAAGTGTGAAAACACAGACATGAACACTTTTATGGGCAGAGAACACGTCTGGAGGGAGACAGGAAACTGGAGTGTGGCTGCCTCTGAGAACTGGTCCTGAGGGGAGGCGAGAAGGGCCTTTGCATTTTATCCTAACATTGAACAATTATGCAATACTTCACCACAAGACATATTACTTTTACAACAAAACAAAAGAAACCAACTCATCCAAACTCTGTATGGAAATAAACATTCCATTTAAAATACACAGAATTAGCAAATACACAGCTTCGTGTACACTTACTTTATTGATTTAGTGAACATTTATGATGACCCAGCTGTAAGCGTGGATTGCAGCATCATATTTAATAGACATAAACACTCTAAAACGTATGTGCTGGGATTCCTCCCATTTTATAGAAGAGAAAACTGAGAAGTTGGGTGACTCTTCAAGAATCATGCAAAGCTGACATTCAAACCTAGGCACCCTGACCAATGTCTAGCCTCTGTGGCACTGCCCCCTCTAGGAATTTACCAAATAGTCAATATTACATTTATATTTGTAATGATGTATTAATATTAGACTGCAAATTCCATAAAGACAGAAATTACATGTGTATTAAAACCACTATGTATATCCCAGCACCTAGATACTGCCTAGCACATAGTAGGTGGTCCATACACCTTTGTTGAACAGATAACTAATTAAGTGTCCTGCCTAGAACTGGGATGTTAAGCTACATAACTGTTGTATGCCCCTTGGGGCTGTGAAACACACTGAGTTCCAAAAACCTCTTTGATTAATAACCTGCCATGCCACACTCCTCATCTGGAGAAACCACTTGCTGCCCAAGTCCTGTAACTAGAGACTTAAAGACTGGACACATGTCTTTCCTTTCCTTCTCTAATCCCCTAAGTGACTATCCAGCATAAAGCTGATGCTTTGTCCCATAAGCCTTTCTAATTCTGAGCATGGCTAAGGATATTGCAACATTTGGGAAAGCCAATGTTGAAATACTGAATTACAATGAAGTAAAGCAGTATAAACAGTCTGTCATGAACTATTCAGCTACCGGCATATGGTAGGCAAACTTGTAACTGACTTGATGTTGTAGGCATACGTGAATCAAGACCTCAACCTACCAACTTTTTCATTCTAATATTATTGCGGAGGTGTTGAAGGGTATAAATAGGTATTTGGTAAAGGAGAGACTAAATGGATGAGTGAGTGTATATGTCTGTGTGTCTGTGGATCTCTCTGTGTGTGCACTTGGTCTTTTGAAAGAGGATTCTTTTTCCATAACATAGAAGGAAGCCTAATAAATATAGTTACACAAAAGCCCCAAATCCCCAAATTTTGCTGGTATAAACAAAAACTGTTTTTCATTCAACAAGAATGTCAAGACTATTAAAGAGGGAAAGACAGTCTATTCAACAAATACTGCTGGGACAACCGGAAATCCCCAAGCAAAGGAATGAAGGAGGACTCCTACCTCACACCATACACAAAAACAGCTCAAAGTGGATCATAGGTGTAAATATAGGCGCTGAAACTATAAAACTCTTAGGAGTACAGGTAACACTTTTGGGAGCAATCTTTGGGTTTCATAGACCTAACACCAAAAGCACAAACAACAAAAGAAAAATAGATACAATGGACCCCACCAAATCAAAAACTTTTGTGCTTCAAAGGTCACCATCAAGAAAGTGAAAAGACAACCCACAAAACAGAAGATTTTTGCAGATCATGTATCTGATAAGGGACTTATATATCTAATATATGTTAAGAAGAACTATTATAACTTAACAATAAAAAGACAAATGACTCAATTTAAAAATGGGTAAATAATTTGAATAGATATTCCCCCCTCCCCAAAAAAGACATACAAAAACATCAAGAGATGCTCAATCATCAGAGAAATGCAAGTCAAAACCACAATGAGATACTACTTCGCACCCACTAGGATGACTATAACCAGAAGACAGATTAGAAAAAGTGTTAATGAGAATTTGGAGAAGTCAGAACCCTCCTACATTGCGTGTGGGAATAACATTGCCACAGTCACTTGGAAAACAGCCTGGCAATTCCTCAAACGGTTAAACATAGAATGACCATATGGTCCAGTAATTCTGTTCCTAGATAGGTACCCAAGTGAAAAGAAAATATATGTGATACAAAAAAGGTTCAGTGTATTTTTTTTCAAGGCAGCATTAATTCATAATAGCCAAAAGGGGGAAATAATCCCAATGTCCATCAACTGATGAATGTATTAAATTGGTGGTATATCCATACAACAGACTGTCAGTCAGCAGTAAAAAGAATGCAAGACAAATGTGACAAACATGGATGAACCCTAAAAAAATCACACTGAATGAAAGAAGCCAGGCACAAAGACCACACATATTATATGATTCCATGTTCATGAAATATCTGGAACAGGCAAATCCATAGACAGAGAGAGGCCTGGAGGGGCAGGGAGGATGAGCAGTGGCTGCTCACAGGGGTGGGATTTCTCTTTGGGGGGATGAAAATGTTCTGAGATTAGACCGTGGGAACAGTTGTGCAACTCTGTAATTATACTAGAAACCACTGACTCATACATTTTGAGTGGGTGAATTTTACACTCTGTAAATTACATTTCATTAAAGCAGTTTTTTTAAAAGGCTGCATTTCAGTAAGTTTGCCAGTGAATATTAGTTGGCTTCTTTCAAAAATGACAAAATACTTATTTTCACTCTTCAAGGAAACAGTAAGTGGTGAATATTTACATTTTCTAGAGACCAACGACTGTAATTCTCCATGGGATTCCTTGTGATGGGAAATACATACAACTGTATTTTACCTTCACCAACAAAGAGCACGGGATTGCCTGCAAACCACCACTAATGAGAGATGCCACAGTGCTTGAGACATGGTCTTATTTCAAAGCAACGGGGAGCTTTAGCCAACTGTGAAGTTTTTATTTCTCTACCAATATCTGAGGGTGATGTTGCCAGGCCTTTTTTTTTGTGAAATCTGTACTATATATACATTTAATGCTCTCCCCAGGCTTGTCAATACCGAAATTTCGTTCTCAAGTGAAGAATAACTGGGCAAGGCTGAACCAAAACAGAGATTTCACTCTGATCTGCCACGGAACCTGGAAAATTACTGTTGTGCAAACATACAGAATGTTAGAGAAGAGTTATGCCAGTGAGTCTGTGCACCATTACCAAGCATCTCAAAAATCTATCCAGCTTAAGTCAGTAACTATTTATTTTGCTTCACCTAGTGGGCTCAGATTGGCAAGAGTGTAGGCCCCATGGCACAAGCACTTCTCAAGCCTCCACGGTGTCACATGTGCTAACACAGCACTTGACAAAGCAAGCCATGTGGTCGAGCCCAGATTCAAAGGATGGAGAAAGAGCCCCGTCTCTTGATGGGAACTTGCAGCCTGCAAGGGCGTGGATACAGGGAGAGGAAGACTGTGGCCACCTTTACAATCTATCATAGCATCATTTCCAAAGTGGAACACACTCCCACTGATGGTCCACAGAGAGATATTTTACAGTTTATTACAGTTTGTTATTTGTAAGACAGCTTGCACGTAAAACACAGGTTTATACCATGGTACACAGAGAGGGGATGTACAGTGCATATAGACTAACACAACTTCTATTTATGGAAAATGATACTATTTCTCTATTGAACTTAAGCATATCACTATAAATATACTTACTTCTGGCTATTTACATAATAATGTTACCACGTTCCAACAGTTATTTATCGGTTATATTTTCTTTTTAAAGTGAATATATTTAAGTGGAAAAGATAAGTAATAAGTTCAGGAGAAAGACAAGGTTGGCCAAATTCATAAAAATGGCTCATGAATAACCAAAGTTTAGAACCCCATGTGGTAGAGTGATGCTTCTGAAACTTTAACGTGCATACAGATCACCAAGGTATCTGGCAAAAAGGCAGATTCTATTAGAGACAGGATTCTGATGGAGACCAAAGGTTCTGCATCTCTAACAACCTCCCAGGTGGTGCTGATGCTGCTGGTTCCAGAGTAGGCTCCGAGCAGCAAGTAAGTAGCAGGGCAGAGGCCGGACAATCAGAGAAAGCTGAGAGCAGTCATTTACCAGCTGTGTGGTCTCAAGCAACTGACCTGACCTCTCTGAAACCATTCCTCATCTGTAAGATGCAGGTAACAGTAGCACCCATCTCAGAAATCTGGGTCAGGGTGAAGTGAGATGAGAGATGCAAGGCGCCCTGGACAGTGCTGGCCACACCCAACAGAGGGCACAATTCCCACTCTGTTCTCTTTCATTCTTAATAACTTCCAGAAGACGCCTCAAATGGAACTGCAGGTTAAAGAAGGTAACTGGCTGGGCAAAAGGACAAAGTGTTCACAAGACTGCACCGCGTCACAACATTAAAAACCTATAAAGGGAATTCTTTCTTGGTTAGATTTATTCCTAGGTATCTAAACAAGCAATTTTCCAAGGAAGAAATACAAATGATCAATAGGCACATGAAAAAATGTTCAGTATCACTAATTACCAGAGAAATGCAAATCAAAACTACAATGAGGTATCACCTCACACCAGTCAGAATGGCCTTCATTCAAAAGTCCACAAATGATAAATTCTGGAGAGGCTGTGGAGAAAAGGGAACCCTACTACACTGCTGGTGGGAATGCAGTTTGGTGCAGCCACTGTGGAAAATAGTACGGAGATTCCTCAAAAGACTAGGAGTAGACTTACCATATGACCCAGGAATCCCGCCCCTGGGCATATATCCAGAAGGAATCCTACTTCAAAATGACACCTGCACTCCAATGTTCATAGCAGCACTAACTACAATAGCCAAGACATGGAAACAGCCTAAATGTCCATCAACAGATGACTGGATAAAGAAGATGTGGTATATTTATACAATGGAATACTATTCAGCCATAAAAACCGACAACATGATGCCATTTGCAGCAACATGGATGTTCTTGGAGAATGTCATTCTAAGTGAAGTAAGCCAGAAAGAGAAAAATACCATATGAGATCGCTTATATGTGGAATCTAAAAAAACAAAACGGAAATACAAAACAAAAACAGACTCGTAGACATAGAATACAAACTTGTGGTTGCCAAGGGGGCAGGGGTGGGAAGGGACAGACTGGGATTTCAAAATGTAGAATAGATAAACAAGATTATACTGTATAGCACAGGGAAATATATAAGATCTTGTGGTAAACATACAAGATCTTGTGGTAGCTCACAGCAAAAAAAATGTGACAATGAATATATGTATGCTCACGTATAACCGAAGAATTGTGCTCTACACTGGAATTTGACACAACATTGTAAAATGACTATAACTCAATAAAAAAAGTTAAAAAAAACCTATAATGAGAAAGAATCTGGAAAAGGATATACATATATATCTGAATCACTTTGCTGTACGCCTGAAACTAACACAACATTGTAAATCAAATATAATTCAGTTTGGGGGAAAAAAAAAAAGACAACCTACAGAATGGGAGAAAATATTTGCAAACAATGACAAGTGCTTAATTTCCAGAATATATAAACAGCTCATACAACTCAGTAACAAAAGAACAAACAACCCAATCAAAAAATGGGCAGACCTAAACAAACATTTTTCCAATGAAGACATACAAATGGCTAATATCACTAATTATCAGAGAAAATGCAAATCAAAATTGCAACGTAGTAGCACCTCAGCCTGGTCAGACTGGCCATCATTCAAATGTCTACAAACGACAAATCTGGAGAGGGTGTGGAGGGAAAGGAAACCTCCTACACTGTTGGTGAGAATGTAGTTGGGTGCAGCCACTACGGAAAACAGTATGGAGATTCCTTAAGAAACTAAAAAGAGAGCTACCCTATGATCCAGCAATCCCACTCCTGGCCATAAATACAGAGGAAACTCTAATTTGAAAAGATACAAGCACCCCAATGTTCACAGCAGCACTATTTACAGTAGCCAAGATATGGAAACAACCTAAATGTCCATCTACAGATGACTGGATAAAGAAGTTGTGATATATAAATACAATGGAATACTAGTCAGGCATTAAAAAAGAATGAAATAATGCCATATGCAGCAACATGGATGGACCTAGAGATTGTCATTCAAAGTGAAGTAAGTAAGACAGAGAAAGACAAATATTATATGGTATCACTTGTATGTGGACTCTTTAAAAAAAATGACATTAATGAACTTATTTACAAAACAGAAACAGACTCACAACATGGAAAACAAACTTATGATTACCAGCAGTGGGGAAGGAGGGGTGGAGGGATAAATTGGGAGTTTGGGATTTGCAGAAAGTAACTACTATATATAAACTAGATAAACAACAAGGTCCTTCTCTACAGTATGGGAACAATAGTCAATATCTTATAATAGTCTATAATAAAAAAAATATGAAAAGGAACATATATATATATATATATATATATATATATACATATACATATACATATATATATATATAAAATTGAATTGCCATGCTGTACACCAGAAACTAACACTAACACACTAACACTGTATATCGACTATATTTTCAATTAAAAAAAAAATCAGGCCTTTGAAACTTTCACCAAAGAAATCACACTTGATATTTTCACACCACATGAACATGCTTAGGTCTCCTCAGAGTCACTCAACAAGTATGTACTGAACACCCCTGTGGCCTAACAGTGTCCTTGGCTCTGAAGACACAGCAGTGAACCAAGGGAACAAAACAGCTATCCCCGTCGAGCTCACACCGTCCAATTCTGTCCCCCAAGCCACCCACGTAAACTGGCTCCTCTGGGCTGCACTGAAGGCGGCCGTGGGACTGATCTGGTCACATACATGTTTCCACATCCCCATGGTGATCTTTTACCATGTCAGCTGGCTGTCAGCACTTACATAAAGAGAGAGTTCATCCGAGTCACCAGAACTCCAGCTTCTCTTGGAAATCTGGAAGAGTTAGCAACAGGGACCCGGAGTGACGCAGGTATGCCAGCCACAGTCGAGAGGCGGCCGTCCCTTCCAAGAAGGCCTGGGTCCTCCAGGCTCCCACAGCCCCCACCCTCCCAACTGCTTCCCCTAGACAGAGCCTCACCTGGGTTCTCCAGCTCCTCTCCCCCAACTGGTTAGTGACCCACCCCCACCACCCAATGAAAGCACAGTCAGCAGCCCTGAGAAGCACGGAAGGAAGGGGTGCCCACCTTCCTGGTCTGCATGTTTTCCCTTTACCATCCCCCCAATGTCCAGCAAGAGAGCAATGTCACCATTCCTCTGCCCTTCCCTAAGTCTAAAACTGCCGGTTTGAGAAACCATTCTAAACTCTGTCCAGAAAAGTTACAGCTCCTGTATCTGTCATTGATTGTAGCTAACCGGCTCTAAAATGTTTAACTGGGGGCTCCTTCTAGGAGTTTATCATGAGCTACTTTATGAATGTTATTTTTTTTTTCTCTAAATAATGGTGATGGCTTTGCAATCACCCACCTACGTTCCATTTTTGCCTGGTTTCCCTCATGTGTTGGTTTTCCATGGCTGCATAATAGAACTGCCACAGATCTCATAGCTTAAAAGACATACATGTGTTAGCTGTTGGCACTGTAGGTCAGAAGTCTGGGTCAAGTGGCTGGGTTCTCTCCTGAGCATCCTGCAAGGCTGAAATCAAGGTGTTTGCCAGGCTTCCTTCCTTTCTGGAGACTGAGGAATAATCCACTTCCAAGCTCGGGCAGGCTGTCGATTAGTATCACTTCCTTATAGTCACAGGACGTATGGGCTCTCCCTTGCAGGCTGTCAGCAGGGGGCCATGGCCAGCTCCCTGATGACACCCATGCTCCTTGCCAGGTGGCCCCCACCATCTTCCAGGCCAGCAATGGAGAATCTCCCTCACATGGAATCCCTCTCTCTCTCTTTGACTCTTTCTTCAGTCCCTTCTAGAGACTCAGCTGACTAGGACAGTTCCAAAGAGGGAAAGTTCATCTGAAAGCCAACTGTGCCACCTAACATAACCCAATCACAGGACTGACATCCATCAAGGTCACAGTCCTGGGGATGATACAGGGTGTATACACTGGAGCGGGTGTCCTGGGGCCATCGGAGAATTCTGCCTGCTACTTAGTATCCACTGCTGCGTGCATTTGTCTTCTGTATGCATTTTTTTTTTAAGTTGGAAGCCGACATCATGATGCAAGAAAGGCAAGCTGGCCGGCAGAGAGGATGCATGGAAGTTAAAACCAGAGAGCAGACTTGTAACAGTTCTGCCGTTCATCACTGAATTCCATCATCTAACCCCAAGATTGCATGTACTCTGCCAACTTCCAAATGTACATGAGATGTTTCTCTCCTTTAACTTAAACTGAATCTTATGAAGTTAGATGTGTAAAAAATTGATACTCTAAAGGAGGAGGAGGAGGAAGAGAAAACAAACACATCCCTAATACTTAGAAGGACCAAAAAAAAAATTAAGTGTTCAAATAACATCATGGGTTAAATTTTTTTAATTAAATTATTATATTTTCTAGAAGGTATCAACCAATTAAACTGCTTTTCACTCAACAGGCTTGGCTATTCAGAAGTTACAAAGAAGCAACATATACATAACCACACTAATATTTAAAAGAAAAAGATATAGATAATTAAAAGCATGCTTAATACATTCACTAGCACGTGGCATATTTATTAAGATTTTTTTTACATTAAGAATCTTTAAGAAATATCCCTTCAAAAATATGTTTGGTTAGAAAGCAAAACCGCCTGACAGGTTCAGGAGAAGCAAGCATGTCTCTTCACAGGTGAGAAGACTGAGGCACAGGGTAGTTGTGTCACGGATCCACAGTCGCGTGGTGAGCAAGCAGAGGAGCGTGAACTCAGACCTTGGGCCCTTCCTCTTACAACCATAACTGTCTGTGTACCCAACTGCGACTCCAAGCTGTGAAACAAGGGTGCTTCCTGCACCTGTTAGGCAGCACAAGGTGGTGGCCAAGCGCATATGCATTGCACTCAAATGGATCTGGCTCACATCCAAGGCCAAGCCATGAGGACGGCCCTGCCAAGGCCTGTGATCCTATAATTTGCATAAAGACACCCTGTGTGCCAGCAACAGCCCTGCCCAAGCAAGCCTGTGAAATCTTCTTAAAAAAGAAAAAAAGCCAGGCGTTCCTTAACCCCTGTGTCTTTATTTGGAAGAGGCGAGATGAAAGCTGTAATTGATCCCATCTTTCGCTTTTTCACTCCTTCCAAACCCTTTTTCATTATCCTACATTTTGTAATTTAGAGATTATGAAAAGATGGAAACAAGTGAAAGCTAATACTAGAAGCAAAGAAGAAAAATCACTGGCTCCCTTTCCCACTCTAGAGAAGAAAGGGAGCCTTCCTTTTGGTAATGAGAAAGTAAAAAATCTACGGTCCAATAACCTCCAACCTTTTCCATCAGTTCCACTCAGCCAAAGCAGGGTGGCATGGCCCCAGGTGCCACCAGCAGCACAGACCCCAAGAAACACATGCTTAGTAGTTGTAATAGTAGGTCAGGGGAGGTGGAGGTGAAGGAAGCGGAGGTGGGGTGGGGGCACAATATGACATCCTGATCTCCGCATTAAAGGAACACTTGCTTTCAGTGACTCATTTCCAGGGACCTAGGCTGGACAAGCCCAAGTGCCAGGTGGCATTTACTCAGAGCCTTTTCCTGGGACCTGGAAAGCGCTGACCAAGCACTGTTACCACGCCAGGGTCCTCGGCATGAGGTGAGCGACTGGAACTATCCTTTACTCAGTCCTCTTTACGTTCTCCTATGGTTCCATCTCAAATTACAGAAATACACATCTGTTTTGTCAGAGAAACTGCCTCCCTTTAACAATTTGTGGTGTTGCTTGTCTGGGGTCTTAGTTTTTACCCAGTTTTATTTGCTAGAATTTCTCATGCTACATACTTTGACTTCAAATTGCTATGCACTGTAGCCAAAACACTCAATGTGTTTGAGATCAGACAGAATTCTCAAGGACCTTGGCTGCCTGTGGTCATTAGTGATCCCTCGGAACATTCGAGCAGGGTCTCAGCTTCAGAAACTTGGACGTATGCCAACCCAGGTAATTATTCTCTGCCTACCTAATTTCCCCAGGCAATTTTAATTGAAAATGGTATTCTCCGTTACCTCGGTTCTAACCTGCTCTGAAGTGTCCCTGTGTCCTGCTTCTTCCTTCCATCATAAGCTAACTGAGCTGGTTTCTTTCTGAAGTTTAAGTTGAAAAAAAAAAAAAAAAGCTCCTGTGTCTCCCAACGGGGAAAATATCAGATAAATACAAGACATTTAATGACTCTCCAACAGGTGTACCGAATACCATTGGTGGCAGTTGCAAGAAACCCTTCCTTGTTGCCTAACCTTATGAAAAGTTTCTTTGGTGGATAGAAATACAGAGGTTTTCTTACTGAAAAATGACCCCCCCAAAAAAAAAGGTGGAAGGAGGGGAGTGGGAGGGGACACTGGGATGATTTTTATTCTCCCAAAAGATTTTAAAAGGTACGGTTCCCTTGTTCATTTCCAAATAACCTGATTTAGAGTTAGCAGAACAAAATGCACCTTTTAGCACAGGCTGCCTGAAATTCAATGAAAATGCAACCAAAATGTGTATTTTTGATTACTTCCACCAAATATGCCCTTAAATCAGTGCTGTCCAAGAGAAATATGATGAAAGCCACAGTTGTTGAGTTCCACACGTAATTTGAAACTTTCTAGGCTACACCATTAAGAAAGTAAAAAGACATGCAGCATATTACTCAGCAATTACAATCTGGGCGGATCTCAAGAGAATTTTGCTGAGCAAAAGGTTACATACTACATAGTTTCTACTGCATGACATTCTTGACATGACAAAAGCATACGGATGGATAACAGATTGGTGACTTCCAGGAGTTGGGGGGGACAACAGGCAGGGATTTGGCTGTGGCTACAGAAGCCTGCACAAGTGAGCCTTGTGATGGAATTCTGCATTTGACCGTGGTGGTGGTCATGAATCTACACAGGTGATTAAATTACACGGAACTACACACACACACACACACACACAAGTGCATGTTAACCTGGTAAAATCTGAATAAGGTCAATGGATTTGTATCCATGTCAGTTTTGTGGCTGTGATGCTATACCTCAGTTTTGTAAGTGGGTACTATGGGGAAACTAGATGAAGGATAGAGAAGCTCCCTCTGTATTCTACTTTACAACTGCATGTGAATCTACAATAATCTGAAAATTAGAAGTTAAAAAATGTCAATTTAATTTTAATAACGTAGCTAACCCAGTATTTGCAGAATTTGCTCATGTAATTGATGTGCATGTAATTGATATAAAAATTTTTGAGATAGTTTATCTTTTCTCTTTTTTTTTTCTTTTTTTCCTGCATCCTGTCTTTGGAATCCAGTGTGTAGTTTACACTTACTGAACATTTCCATTTCCTCATGTGGCTCTGACTCCAGATCGTGGGCAGCAAAAATGCTTCAGGCTAAGCCTAAGATCCATTTCCCAGTCCCCTCGAGTGACCCAAGCTCTCTAACATGGACCATCTTTGCTTTCTGGAAGTCTCTTCTAGAGCAGGTTTATAATGAAACCCGCAGAGCTTGGACAGTCATCGGAAAATACAATCCGGCTGGGAGAGAAAATTTCATCAGAAAATGTCACGAACCTGGATTTGTTTTGGATTACAGCTCCAAGATAGAAGAAATTAATAACTAATCCCTAGTAAAGAGACTTCTAGTATCTTCTAAGAAATAATATCTAAGAAGAATTTCAAGAGCTATAATACATAGACTGGGCTCAAGGATTAAGATTTTAAAGTTTGAACCTCTACTTTTTGTTGGTTTTTTTTTTTTTGACCTCTCTCTCTTTGCTTTCCAATTTCCCTGTGGTAATTAGAAGTAGAATTATTAAAATAAGGAAGCCTTGTGGGTTTGTGCTTCTGAGTCATGAAACCCTGAGACTCAATTTTCCTCTATAGGCAGCCATGGAGGAGAAAGAAATAAATGGTAAGTGTGTGGTGGCAGCTTTGAAAAATACATAAAATTAGGCCAAATCTCCTGGGACTCTGAAAAGTAAAACAGAGAGCAGACTTGTTTCTCAGACCAGGTCTGACAAGAAGCCCGGGGCTCAACCTCAAAAGACCGGTGCAATCTCCCACCCCCAGAGACAGCAGATGGAGCCTGGGGTGTAAAGAGAGCCGGTTCTGGAGTGAGACAGAACCTATCTTTGAGAATACAAGTCAATTAACCTCTCTGCCCCTAGCTTCCTTGTTTGAAAAGCAGCAAAATTATCTACCTCACTAATTGTTGTCAAGTTAAATGGAGTAACACACAAAAAGGGCTTATCCCCTTCCTGCAATCCGAGGAGGGTGTTCAATCACTGTCCTCTCCCCCTCCTCTATTTCTGCACTCCAATAGCGATGCATGCAGAGAAAATGACGTGTGCAAATTAAACTAAGAATAGTAACATTAGAAACTCAAGGGCCATGGCTCTAGAGGAATGCCAGAGAGAAAAATATTTAATTTGAATCTGTTGTGATTCACTTCTAATCTGCTGGCAGGAAGCTGGTTTCAGGATCTATCTAGATTTATAGCACTCTAGAGACAGCTGGATAGAAGCAGGTACACTGGGGCATAAGACACAAACAGTCTAGAAAAATGGAAATGGAACTGGTTTGACCAGAGAATTGTGACCTCAAAAACCTTTATATATTCACACACTTTGCAAACATAAAAGGCAACTTTCAGTCAATAACTGAAAATTAAAAAAAAAAAAGAGAAAGAAAAAAAAGTATGGTACAGCTTACAGGAACAACTCAATGCCTGAAGTTCTCTTGTTATCAATTATATAACTTTGAGACTGGTATTTATATTTATCAGATCGTTTTTTGGTCACAGACAACTGGTCAACCACCAGTGCTACAAGAAATTATATCATTAGCTGGCCCACTGGGGACCAATACACTGGGATACAGCAACAACTTGGGTTCTTATTGATGGAACTGAACTCTACAAACTCTTCAAGATCCAGAACGTGGCTGCTGATGCCAGGCCCTGACACACGTACCCTACTGAATAGACAGACTCCAGACGCACAGCCTGCTCTGATTCTGTTCCCTGTTCATCTCTATTTGGTTTTATGAATGAACTAAAGCAGCTGACTTATCTACATCTCTAACGTGCGGGACAAGTTCTCCATCTTCATCGGCACCAGCACCACCCACCTAGACTAATCATCTGGGTGGGTCCCTCTGGGGCAGCTTCTGGGAGAATGTGGGAAGGTTTTTCTGCCATTGCTACCTCTGACCTCAGGATCAGAGTCCCTCATGCTATGGGTACTACCTGAAGCAGGACAAAGTCTTGAGAGGAAACTCTAGCAACTGAAGCAAAATGAAATGAGGAACTAAGACACAGAAGTGCTCACCCTCCTAGGACACTGAGGCTTCTTCAATGCCTGGAGTCAAAGCCATAGCTGGTTTTAATAAGCAAGAGGATTAACCCCCTGTTTTTTATTTGCATACAGCAGAATTCACTCTTTCTGGTATACAGTTCTACGAGCTTTGACAAATGTATATAATCATGTAACTACCACACAAATCAAGACATAAAGCAGTTCTATGATCCCCAGATCTCTCTCATGCTGCCCCTTTGCAGTTAGCCCCTGCTCTCAATCTCACTCAGCTTCTGGCTGTATGGAATTATACATTATGTAGCCTTCTGAGTCTGACTCTGACTTCCTTCACTTAGCGTGGTGCACTGTGATCCATCCACGTTGATGTGTTCATCAATAGTTTGTTCCTTTTCCTGCTGAGTTGTATTTCATTGTGTGGATGTACCACAGTTTTTGTTTTCTCATTCCCCAGCTGGAAGGATACCTGAGTTGTTTCCAGTTTCTGATGATTACAAACAAAGCTATCATATCAGTGTACAGATTTTGGTGTGAACATAAGTTTTCAATTCACTTATGTAAACACCCAGGGGTGGGACTGCTGGGTCACGTGTAAGTGTATGTTTAACGCTATAAGAAACTACCAATCTATCTTCCAAAGTGGCTGTACCATTTAACATTCTCACCAACAATGAATGTAGGAGAGTCCCAATTGCTCTGCACCCTCACTCACTTAGTACTATCCATGCTTTTCTTCTTATTTTAGCCATTCTAATGAGTGTGGTGGTATCTTATTGTGATTTTAAAATTATGAATCTTCAAGATCAATCACATTTCAGAGTACCACATATTCTACCTTTAAGTCAGTAATGTATTATTATGTTCCTTTTGGAGATAAGACAACAAGCCAAGATAACTAAGTGAATTTACACATTTACCACATGTAGAAGATCTTCTGGTTACAGAAGAAATGTTCCTTCTACAAGGTTGCAAGTATGTATTTAATACCTGCAAATAATAATAATACATCAAAACTAATCATAACAGATTCCCATTTAACGATAGAAAATAACTAATGCATCATAACTTTCTTTAGTTTAAAAATTCATAAATTATTGGTAATTCAATCATGTGCACACATAGCTGTAATATATACCACACACAGATACATTTTATTATAAAAGAAAGCTGGTCATGCATATCAGCAGTTTCTATTTGATCACAAAGGGAGGAGTATTTAATATTTTAGGAAAATGAAACTTAAAATTATATCAGCGACATTACATATTTGCATAATGATATGGTTACAAATGTTAGCTATTCCAAGAAATATCTCCATTTTTCAAAAACTTATTAACTTTTTGTTCTGTTACTGTTTGTACTTTAGATTAAGAACACAATATGGTTTTGAACTTTTAACATGTCATTTTTTACCACTTTGTTGTAATATTTACATGTCCTCTTCTGCTAAAGATCATTTTACGCGTTCCTTATCTATTCCCATAAAAGAAGCAGGAAATTAAATGTCTTCCATGAAAAATCGTTGTTTCACTCATTCAGAAAATATTTATTGCAGTCCTATTGGGGGAGGGGGAGAGGAGGATGGTATTGGGGGAGGGGGAGAGGAGGGTGGTATTTCTATTTTAGATAGGGGCCTCCAGTGGGGTCTCTTTAATGAAGTGATGAATATGCAAAGACCTCAGAGAAAAAAGGGAGCACACCTTGTGAAGGTCTGGAAGAAGAGGATTCTGGGAACTGGGACTAGCAGGTGCAAAGGCCCTGAGGGAAGTTCAAAGAGTGCATATCTTACAGGGCTGAAGAGATCAACAAGGCTAGACCATAGTAGAGGGAGGAAGGAGGTCACTGAAACGAGGCAAAATAAGAAAAAAGAAGCCAGATCATTCAAAGGCACTGATTAAGACTAATTCTCAGTTAAATGAGAAGCAATTGGAGCATTTTAAGCGGCAGAGTTACATAGTCTGACCTAAATTTTAAAGGAATACTTTGCAATTTAGACAACCAGACAACCAACTGTAGCAGGGCAAGAGTGAAACAGAGAAACCAATTAACAGGCTACTACAAGAGTCCAGATGAGCGATGACAGTGGCCTGAGTCAATGCTGGTAACAGCTGACACTGGGAAAAATGGTCAGTTCAGTACACATTTTTAACCCAGAGGAAACAAAATTGGCTGATGGACTGCATGTGGAGTGTGAGAAAAGGAAATGAATTCAAAGCTGAAAATTAGCATAAAAAAAGGTTAAAGAAACAAAACCATTTAGTCTGAAAAACAATGAATAGTTTCATTTCTACAAGGATTTCTAAGAACCTGAAACACAGTAACTGTACAGAGCAGCCAATTGAACTGGCATCCAATTTTCCGAGAGTCAAAAGTGAAGATATGAAAAAAGAAAACAAAAAAAGAGTGAAGATAGGAAACTGAAAATTGGCATTTTCATTAAGTAGCTTTTGGAACATTTGCTGCCATCAGTCATCAAGGGAGAATCATTAAGAATTCTGAAAAAGATCAAAATCAGAATACCATTCTTTCTCTTCTGCCCTTAATGAATTTTATGTAATGTATTCCCTATCAGCTACTGTAGCTGAGTTTGACTGGAATTATCCAGATGAATGAATGAAACAACAGATAAACAAAATGAATGAAAATGTAAATAGATGGAGATTAGTGCAATGGAGAACATGAACCAAAATGCAGGAAGAGATACGACTCAAAACAGTAAGTTATAATTTCAGGAGTTTCATATACTGTATCAATTGTCTAGAACAGTAAACTTCTGAAAGACCTGGGGTTGAGAATGCAAATGTTTTTAATTTCTCTCAAACTTACGGATGCTGTCAAGATGAAAATCCCTTATTATACAGATAACCTGATGTTTCAAGACTGAGAATAAGAATTTTAGAGAAATTCAAGATGGTTTTGAAAGACTAGAGAGACTGAAATTGTACATAGCACCACCACACAGCTTTCTCTGGATCTCAGTGTCCCCACCATCTAGGATTCAAGGGTAAGAGACGCAGTCAATGCTATGCTAACATGTTTCCCAGGACTCCCCAGGGATGAGGGGACAATGAAAAAACCAATTTGGAACCAAGTACTCAAACTACTGTCCCTTAGGCTCATTCTCACTACCTGTTACAGTGTTTCTACACCTAAGTGTTTAATTAAATGCCTAAGTGTTGAATGAATGAATGAATGAATGAATGAAACTTACCACTTCCATTACCCAAGGAGAATGTTAGGATGGGGATTCATACACTGGCAAAGTAGGAAGGTAAACACACTCCCATTTTTATAACACTTCTTTTCCCAAGGCAGGGCCAGCGTACTTCCCTAGTAATGATTATGGGGGTTTGTCAAAGTGGGTGTTACAGTCCTGAAACCTACAGCATTCGATGAAACAAACAAACAAGGGCAGACACTATTTTGGCATTTCTTAAGAAGGTTAAAGTACTTCGACTATGAGTAAAACTTACTAATAGAGCCACACTGACAATACACGTTCTCCCCCAGCCACATCACAAAGGAGTACAGACCAACCACACCAAGCACCCCTGAAATCCTCAAGTTCTCCTGTGGAATTACAGGCCACCTGACGCCCCTCTCAACTGTGAGGATTCACCAAAGATTGAACGAGGGTTAAACAAGCTCTCTCCTGTTTCCATAGATGGCCCTCAAGAAAGAGAAATAAAATGTTAAATCAAAATCCGGGAACACAGCGATATGCTGGCCCAAGAGTTCACAGGCCGTTCTTCAATTCCAATTTATTGACACGCCATCCCTTCTCCTCCTCATGATTAGGGTGCAGCGTTAATCATGCCCATCTCTGGAGCTGAGACAATCTAAGGACAAACGAGCAACCAAAAATATCCCATTAATATGACTACCCAGCCACATCACAGCATTTCTTCTAAGTTGAAAACCATAACTCTATTTAACAGCACAAAGCCCCACATTTATCTGTATCTTGCGGGCAATTATTCAGGGCTCTGAAGCAGCTGGCTAAGTCATCGTGCCCTTATTTAATTTACCATTCTCCTCTCACTTAGTTCTGCTGCAGAAAGAGGACTGCAGCTCCCTTTCAATAACTCCCTGATAACTCCGAACCAGCAAAAATAAATTTACTTTGTTGATTCCTGTATGTATTCCACAAAGAAAGAAAATCAGTAACTGTGATACCATTTAATCAATGCAAATCTACATTCTCCTCTTTTTTCTCTTTGTACAGCAGGATAAATGTTGACTGAAAGTGCGCTATGTGGTTTTTCTTTCATTTCAATATTCTTTTATTGTATTTGTTTCAAGAGGAAGGGAGTGTGTTTTAGAGACAGACACCCTCAGATAAAACACTTCCTTTTAGATAAGAGTTGTCAAATGCTGAATGAGAACAACGTTAAGGAAAAAAATCTGAATATAAATGATGTAAAAACTTTGAAACTATACATAGAGAGACCTAACATACCTAGGAAGACAGTTTTATTTTTTAATTGAAATATACTTGATTTACAATGTGTTAGTTTCTGGTGTATAGCATAGTGATTCAGTTATATATCA
Source organism: Vicugna pacos (assembly GCF_048564905.1). Lineage (NCBI taxonomy): Eukaryota > Metazoa > Chordata > Mammalia > Artiodactyla > Camelidae > Vicugna > Vicugna pacos. The sequence continues at coordinate 17,167,302 of NC_133005.1, forward strand.
TATATATATATATATATATATATATATATATATATGATATATATATTATTCCTTTTCGTATTCTTTTTCATCATAGGCTATACAACATATTGACTGTAGTTCCCTGTGCTATACAGTAGGACCTTGTTGTTTATCTAGTTTATATATAGTAGTTAGTATCTGCAAATCCCAAACTCCCAATTTATCCCTCCAATCCTCCTTTCCCCCATGGTAACCCTAAGTTTGTTTTCCACATCTGTGAGTTTATTTCTGGTTTGTAAATAAGTTAATTTGTGTCATTTTTTTTTAGATTCCACATATAAGTGACATCATATAGTATTTTTCTTTCTCTTTCTGGCTTACTTCACTTAGAATAACGATCTCCAGGTCCATTCATGTTGCTGTAAATGGCATTATTTTACTCTTTTTATGGCTGAGTAGTATTCCACTGCATAAATATAGCACAACTTCTTTATCCAGGCATCTGTTGATGGACTTTTAGGTTCCTTCCATGTCTTGGCTACTATAAACAGTGCTGCTATGAGCATAGGGGTGTATGTATCTTTTTCAATTAGAGTTTAGGAAGACAGTTAACTTGCACAATCAGGGTTCCTTTTGCTGAGAAAGGACAACAGAACTTCAGATCAGGAAGCTCCCGTCAGTCAGTACAAGGTTTGGTTTTGTTTCTGTTTGGGAACAGGGGAGACTGATGATGTAAGCCTCCCCAAGAAATTCCTATAGAGGTTCCAGTGCAAGCTAGACCAATGCTGCCCAATAGAAATAAAAAGCAAACTACATGTGTAATTTAAAACTTTCTATTTGCCACATTAGAAAAGTAGAACCAGGCCAAATTAAGTTGAATATATTTTAACCCAATGTATCCAAAAAATTATCATTTTAAGAAGTATTCCAGGGAGGAGGGTATAGCTCAGTAGTAGAGGGCCTGCTTAGCATGCACAAAGTCCTCAGTTCAATCCCCAGTGCCTCCATTAAAAAATAAAAATAAATAAATAAACCTAATCATCTCCCGTCCTAAAAATAAAAAATAATAAAATTAAATTTTAAATTTTAAAAAAGTACTCTCTATACAAACATTATTAATGAGGTATTTTACATTCTTTCTTTTTTTTCATACTATGTCTTTGAAATGGAGCGTATTTTAAACTTGCAAGCACATCTCAGCTTAGACTGTCCATCTGGCAGGTGCTCAGCAGCCCCGTGGGGCAAGTGGCTCTAACACTGGAGAGCACAAGTCCAGGGCAGGTCCTGGTGAGACTCTGGGGAACAGATTAATGCGCAGTCAATGAGCTGTGAGCTGGCAAAAGCAGTGTCTCCCCATCACAAGGTGACTGGGAGTAAAAGAATTAGAGGGGTTTATATATAGCCCTTGGGCTGGAAGCACTCTGGAGTTCTGTAAGTTCTTCCAGTCATTGTCACTCACCCTCCTCTAACCCTTACAGCCCCAGACACTTCACCTATTACCTCAGTATGTCCACAGATCTATAAGCAAATCACTTCGTCACATTTGTGAAAAGTATTACTTTACCAGGTGTCCTACGACTCTGAGCATCTTGCTTTCTTGACATCTTGTATTCTCTACAACCCCTATTCTTTGTTGCTCTACCCAACTGATGAAAGTCAGGTTTGAACTCAATTCAGAACACCTGCTCTCATCCTGGAATCTAATCATAAACTATATGTAAAGATATCTTTCTAAAATAACTCTTACACTTACTGAAAACCTATCTACCAATTATTCTGCTAGATGCTTTATGAATGCTGTCTCCAAACCATTGATGGGAGGCATTTTCATCAACATTATAGGAGAATACTCTGATGCTAAAAGAAGTTGACGACCCGCCCAAGGTCACAGGAGTGGCTCTGTCCAGCCCTTACCTCCATGACTTTCCACAACCCTTCTTCACCTTGGTTTAATGATAACAGCCAATGTCCTTTTGTTTCAAAATTGCCCACTCGAATGTAAGTGTCTTTTCTGAACACCAGTTCTTATTTTATTCCTCTGGGAACAGAAATCAGCAAGAAAATAAGAACCATCTGTCACTTCTTGAGCTTGCGAGGAGTAGAGGAAAGACTTTTCTTCATCCAAAGTCCAAGATAAAGCAATTCACTAAGTACCACCCACATGATACAATCCTCCCACCCAGGTGTCCATTTACATGCCCAACAATCATTTTAACTGCAAATTAGAGGTCACCCCTGATAATAAAGCCCTCCTCTTCCATTCTCGGGGCACTCTGGTCCCCAAAGTCATTAGTGCAAACTTGTTTCAATTGCTTTTGATTCTGTCTGCATACAGATTTCTCTGTAGGGACCACTGCTATTCCAGGCTTCTGCTCCCCTTCCACAGGCTGTTGCTAAGGAGAAGAGAGTTCTGCCTTTGAAATTACTGCCTGGAATTCTTCTGTAATCTCTACCAGTCCTTTCCTTAACATCAAGGTCCCTTCCTGATGCAAACTGTAACCTTGCTTTTTGCACCCGACCCGAGGCTCTGCAGCTCCCACTGGAAGTCATACATCCTTGAGGCCCTTGGCCATGACTGCAAAGTCAGTTACTTCAGGGACCTCCAAGCTTTGAGGAACCCTGCCTGGATAAGAGAAGCAGTTTAGATGATCCTCAACCAGAGTCAAAAGGCCAAGAGCTTCCTCATTCACGACAGCTCTCCACTGCATCTGATTCTGGGAACACAGCCACTCAACTCGTCAAGTCAATAGGAAGACGGTTTTCTGTATTAGAAAAATTTTAAGGCTAACTTGACCTCCAAAATCTCCTTTTTTTCCCAAAGCAATCAATCCCTCCCCCAGGCATAGCTTTGTCCCCACCATCAAGCAAGGTGGATGCTAAAGCAAGATGTCCAAGACCTGGTTCCCCAAAGGGTGCCTGTGGACCAGAAGCATCAGCAGCACCCGGCAGCTTGTTAGAAACACAGAATCTACATTTTGACATGATCCCACATGATTTATACCCACATCAAAGTCAGAGAAGCCCAGTCCTGATTTATGATTTCATAAAAAACTGGACAAGTTGATGCCAACCGGAATTTGTCACTTAATTCTCATTATGCTTGGAATTGTTGGGGTTTGTTTTGAAGCTTGTTTTTCAAACCTAAAACTGGGCTGAAAATAAAATTGTTTCCAACTTTCTTAATGTGATCCTAGAATCCAGCTCTCTCTTCACTTACCGGAATGAAAGTGGATGCTCTGTGACACCAGAGACACAGAGACATCCTAACGACTACAAGATTTTTGCAAATGAGGATGAAGACAATGCATGAAATAACTCCACAGCAAGCAAACGTGGTCCCCCGGTGAGCTAGCCCCGTCAATGCCCCTTCTATGATCAATGCCAATTCCTTTGGGAGGGAGACAGTTTTCTTAGCTAACTGCATCAATTTGAATTGAAGTAAGGAAATGAGATAACAATGTCGATTTTAAAGCCATATGAAACTATGCTTTGTGAAACTATGAAACTAAGCCATATGAAACACAGCTAAAATTTCCTGAATTTACCCTTCAGTAGTTTCGAGCGGAGGTACATTTTTAAAACGTAAGCGTTTTAATAACCATACCAATCAGTCAGCCTTCTGTATCTGCGGGTTTTGCATGGGCAGAATCAACCAACAGCAGATCAAAAATACTTTTTATAAACTCCACAAAGTTCCATATCACATGATATCACTTATATATGAAATCTAAAAACAGTTTACAAATTCTATTTACAAACCCAAAACAGGAGTCACGGAAACAGACAACAAACTGTGGTTGCCAAAGGGGAAAGGGCGGGGAGGGATAAATCAGGGGTTGGGGATTGGCAGACACACACCTCTATATACAAAACAGACGAACAACAAGGACCTACTGTACAGCACAGGGAGCTATATTCAATACCTTGTAATAACATATAACGGAAAAGAATCTGAAAAAATACATATGTATGTATATGTATAACTGAATCACTTTGCTGTACACCTGAAACAATAAATCAAACACACTTCAAAAAAAACTTTTTTAAAAATTAAAGACAGAGCAAAAACAAACAAACAATCCAGAAAATTCCAAAACGCAAAACTTGAATTTGCCGCACATTGGCAAGTACATACGTAGCATTTACATTGCATTCAGTACACAAGTATTCTAAAGATGATTTAAAGTACAGCAGAGGGTGTGCATAGGTTTTAAGCAAATGCTCTGCCAGTTTACATAAGGGATTTGAGCATCTGTGGATTCTGGTTTCCTGCTTCTCAGTCCCTGCACTGGAGGGAGGGTGAGGCTGGCAGAGTGGGAAGGCTGTCAGTGGTGTCTTTGATGATGCTCCTACATCAGACATTCACAACTTACAGCTGCCACAGTTGGTGATGCAGGAAGCCAACTGAGCAAACATTCCCTGAGATGAGAACGAGGAATTTGGTTACATGGATCCTTTTGCTACAAATAAGACATCCAGGAAAAGCTTGGCCGCAATACCCTGAAGGATGAAAGTGTGCAAAGCAGCTCCAGGGTACATGTGACGGGGGAACGGTGAATGTCCGTCAGGACATGCAGGAGCTGTGTGCTGGGCCAGGGCCAGGGGAAAAGGGAGGGGACCAGAGACAGGCAGTGGGGCGGGAAAGTGCACAGCAGCCCGAGGCACCAGACTGAGGTGATGGGTGGAGCTAAGGCCAACTGGTGCTGAGAAGGAACAAGGGACCTCCTGGCATGAACAGCAGCTGAGAAGCAGGGCCCTCGGAGCCAAGAAAAATCAACAACTGTGAACACAGGCCAGAATAAGGAACCACGCCTGGCTGAGCTGCATGGGCTGGGAGGACGCACTGTGGTCCTAATGGTGCAAGCTCAGCTGGTCCTCCTTTCAAGAAGCTCTGGACCTCTTGACCTTGAATTCCGATCTGGCAGTGTCCTCCCTTGTCCAGTCTCTGCACGCCCCCACCTTCATCCCTGTCTGTTCTCCACTCTGATGGCAAGACTATCCTTTTTAAAGCATAAATCTGGACTTGTCACTCTTCTGCTCAGAATTCTCCAATAGAGTCCCCATACCCTCTGAATTCAATCCAAAGCCTGTCCCCCAGCCCCTGGACACTCTGCTTACCTCCTGTTCCACCTCTCTTCCCTCGGATGACTCCACTCCACCCAAACCAGCCTCCATGCTCCTCCGTAGACACCCACACAGGCTCTGGTGTAGGGCCTTTGCACTTGCTGTGCCCTTGACCTCGGACACTTAGGTGACTCTTACTTCGTTCAAGTATCGACTCAAATGTCACCTCTTCAGAAAGGCCCCCTCCACGAATCCATCCAAAATGGCAGCCTCAGCATCTGTCACTCTTCACCCCCTCGCCCTCAGCACTTGCTCATCTCACACCCACCCTCAGCTTCATGCTGCAAGTGCCTGTGATTCTTTGCTGAAAAGCTTTCTCCCGCCCAAACTCTGTGTTCATCCTTGCACAGGGTGGGGCAACCAAAAATGCCCCAGGGCAGCCCTCAGCCAAAGGCAGATGAGCATTAGGGGGTAAATAGCCACATCCTTCCCTGGGACACCTCTGCAGCCTGCTCCACACTTCTTTCAGAGGCCCCCACGGGGCCTGCACCCCAGATGCCCACAGCAGCAACCTCCTTGATAACACACCCTTTCCTGGCTCCCTTCATTGATTTGTCTCACTTCTCCTCTCCTGCCAGTATTTCCTGGGACCGCCTCCCCCACAAATCAATCCCACTCAAATATTTTGTCACAGAATCGGCTTTGGAGGGAACTCAAATTAAGATCGCACCCATCCCCTCCTCCCAGCACAATGACCAGCAGATTGCAGGTGCTTAAAAAATATTTGTTGAATCAATCAGTCAATTGATCAATCACCATAGTTAACCTTGACTTTGGCAGGGCTGCTGCTCAGGAAGCATTTTATGTCTCATCTGTTTTACACACAAACAGGGGGAGCCCTTGTTTTAGCTGGAAGAACATAGACTCTGAGAGGGGCCTGGGATGCACAAAGCTTCCTTCCGAGCAACAGTGCTACTAATGACAGCTACTCCTCTGCTGGCATCCCAGAAACAGCCCTTTAGTGGGAAATATGTTCCTCAAAAATATACATGCACCCCAGTGTTCACAGCAGCACTATTTACAACAGCCAAGACATGGAAGCAACCTAAACGTCCATCAACAGATGACTGGATAAAGAAGATGTGGTATATTTATACAATGGAATACTATTCAGCCATAAAAAAGGAGTAAAATAATGCCATTTGCAGCAACATGGGTGGACCTGGAAATCTCATTCTAAGTGAAGTAAGCCAGAAAGAGAAAGAAACATACCACATAATATAACTTACATGTGGAATCTAAAAAAAAAAAAAAAAAAAAAAAGAACAGATGAACTTATTTACAAAACAGAAACAGACAGACATAGAAAACAAACTTATGGTTACTAAAGAGGAAGGAGGGGGTGGAGGGATAAGTTGGGAGTTTGGGATTTGCAAATACTAATTACTACACATAAAATAGATAAACAGCAAGGCCCTACTGTATAGCAGAGGGAACTATAGTCAATACCTTGTAATAGCCTATAATAAAAAAGGATATGAAAAGAAATATATATATATATATATATATATATATTATATATACACACATACACACATATACAACTGAATCACTATGCTATAGACCAGAAATTAACACAACACTATAAACTGACTATAATTCAATTTTTAAAAAAGTCACCCTCAAATGCTTTCCTCGCACTTCAGTGGCTTCCCCTGGAAGCTCTGAAGCCAAGAGCTGGGGCCAGTTCTTAGGATCAGGACCAGTCTCTATCATTTGCAGGCCAGAGGAATCTCCCACAGCCAAAGGAAGGCATCAGTACCCTTTTTGTTAAAGTTTTCAAGACAGTGACAGCAGAACATTAAACCAAACACAGAGCCCTTCTGAGTCCAGAGCCCTGCATAACTGCACAGGTTACACGCCCATAAGCTGGTCCTGCCAAGAACTCAACATGAATAAACTGTCAGGGACCCCCTAAGACAGCTCCCTTGGCACTGATTATTCTCAGAGAAAAGAGAAACAGCAGTGCTCTGTTTTATTTTAGGTTAAGCCACCACAAGACTATACAACTTGTAACAGCAGAGAGGTCCGTGGACAGGTCTTCAGAGCAATTCGGCGCACGTCACCCCCAGGCTTCCCAAACGCCCACGGAAATCAATCATGGCACACAGCTCCCCGCTGCCAGCTCAACAGTTCCAACTGCTGACAACTCCGGGGCTGCAATTACTCTGTTGAGTCCCACAGTTTAAACACACAATTACATAACTGAAAGAGACAGAGAACCTGCTTTTAGGTGCCAGAGGATGCAAAAGGTTTCAGGATCTATTTCAGGAAAGAAATCCATTTGGGCTCATGGCTCAGGGCTCTGGTGGGGGCACAGACAGCCAAGAGGTCAGAAGGGTTTGGCAGGAAAATAAGACGGGAACAAAACGGTCTGCTGGTTTCCCACCTAAACTTCAGGGACATGTATATTTGAGGGAACGTGCAGATCAAGGTGATGCCAAGACACAGCCATACTACAGCAGACCCGTAGAAGTAAGTGCCTGAGATGTTTAACACGTTTCAGGGTGAGGGGAAGCAGTCAGGTGATGGGTACTGTAGACCCCCAATGGAAGGACCCAACAGTTTTGCTTCCCAACAAAACTGACCACAGAACCTCTGAGTGGCCAGGAATCTGGCAAAAGGCCAGGTCAGGCTAAATCGGAGAAACGGCGACTTGGAGTGTTTACAACCCAATTAACCACAAACCCTACTTTCGGATCTGCCAGGTGCTTAGTTTTACTACGCAGAATCCTTTCTAAGGTTTCTGTTTGTTTTCAAGCCTGCTAACGAAATGTAAAAGAAATGACTGTCTGCATTTGAAATGTTAGCATTTAGCAGAACTTCAATTCGTGAAACATTACTCGGCTGAACTAGCGTCTGGAGGGTGGAAGATACTGTACCTGACCTCAGGGTGGGGACCTCGGGAACCATCCAAAGTCAACTCTGAAGCGCATCAAAGAGCAGGGGGTTGGTTATTAGCCAGATATTTCTGGCTTGAAACCCTGGTTCTGTCCAGATAGGATGTGTGACTTGGGGCATCCACTAACTTCCACATGGCTCAGTGTGCTTTTATGCTACAGGAGAGAACAGTCGCTCTCAGGGGTGCTGTGAGGGAGAAATCAGAAGATGGTCAGCGTTCCCAAATGCGGTACATGCAAACCAAAGTTGACGTCCCCCAGAAACCTGCGTCTCAGCTGCAGGCTCTGTACTCAGGCGCGTGTCTGTGTGGCTGTTTTTGATTTTTCTTCAACACCTGACACCCAGTCTGTCACAAATCCTCATGGCTTGTCATTCAAAATATCCCAAATCTGACCACTCCTCACCAGTCCCAGCCCACCCCAGTCAGGTTCCAGGTACTCTCACCTCCCACCTGGACGTCTGCCTGTTTCCTCTCTGCCTGGCTTCCTGTTTCAGAGGAGTCCTGTAAAACGGAAGACCCACTCTAAGTAACAAAGTCCTTCCTTTGGTCTAAAGCAGTGGTTCTCCACCTGGTGTGACTGTGCACCTCTGCGGACATCTGGCAACATCTGGAGACATTGTTAGTCGGCACAGCCTGGAGGGGATGGGGAATGGTACTGACATCTAGAGGGTAGAGTCCCAGGGTGCTGTTAAACATCCTACAACCCACAGGACAGCCCCTCGCCCCCTCAACGAAGAGTTACCCAGCCCAAAATGTCAGCAGTGCAGAATGGAGAAACCCTCGTTGAAAAGATCAAAGTGTCTGTGAGTCTGTTTCTGTTTTGTAAATAAGTTCGCCTTGGTCATTTTTTTAGGTTCCACATATAAGTGATATCATACAGTATTTTTCTCTCTCCTTCTGGCTTACCTCACTTAGTATGACAATCTGCAGATACTAATTGCTGTAGATAAAACAGACAAACAGCAAGGTCCTACTGTACGGCATAGGTAACTAGATTAAATACCTTGTAATAACCTATAATGAAAAAGAATATGAAAAGGAATATATACATGTGCATGTATAAATGAATCACTATGCTGTACACCAGAAATTAATGCAACATTGTAAATCGACTGTACTTCATTGAAAAAAAAAAAAAAAAAGACTGAAGTGGCCGGAAGCCCTCGACCTTGACCTCTGAGCTCACCAGGTCCTCTCCCCCACCCCCTGTACTGCGGAACGGTGCCCTTGCTGTTTCTCACACTCAACGAGCCCCCCCACACAGAGCCGTTGGTCCTCCTGCCTAGAATGTTCTTTCCTTAGGGCTCATTACTGCACCTCCTTCGGGCCTCCGCCCATCACCCAATTTTACATGGCAACCCCCCTCACTCCTGCCCCAGCATTCTCCATCCTCTCCACGCCCCCAGCCCTCAGCATCAGCTGGCACAATGCCATCTTAAGTGGTTTTTGTCTTCTTCCACCTTCTAGAAACGTACGTTCCACTTTTGCCTGGTTTATTTATACTTTGTGTCAGGCACAGAGCAAGCACCTAACAAATCTGGGCTGAAATGAATGAGTGAACGTCTGATTATTACCTTGTAGAGGTGCCTGAGCTGTGGCTGGGAGAAAGCTTCTAGTTTGAACGAGCATGAAGAAGTACGTACTTTGATTTATTACCAAGGCCACACACATAACCTATTTTGTATCAAAACAGAGAGAGCTAAGAGAATAATTCCCAAGTGGACTCCATAAAAACATCACGAAAAATGCAGGGGACAGTAAGGGGAGCCCTGCCACCCACGCCTGAAGCTTCTTTAATCACAATTCGTACACGCGACACGGTGAACTACGACTGATGTTTCCTTGTGGTAACTATAGTTGCCCGAACTAAAAAATCAGTGTGGGTTGTTGGGAAAATGCAGCCCTATCTATAGAAGATACAAAGGGAAAGAAATATTTAAAAATCAGGACAGTTCTAGAAACTCCAAACTAAACAATGTTTTTACTTCCAGAGTCCCTGGAAACAGAGCAGGAGCTTGGTGAGTGAGTTTTCCCACTCCCAAAGACCTTCCGTGCTCCGATTAAATGCTTCCGGAGCCAGTTCACAGCTGTGTATCACACACGGAATCAGCCAGAACAATCAAGGGCTCACAGCCTGTCAGCGGTGTCGCTGAAACGAAGGGCAGCCCACGGTGGCAACAGGAGGTACACTAGTGTCAGGCGGAACACAGAGGTGTAACTGGGGACCTCAGTAGACGGGGGGCGGGGAAGGTCCGGAGCAGGAGGTGGTCCTGATGGTTCCTGGAAAGCCGGCATGGGGAGGGCACGGCTGTGGTTGGAGACGGCAAGTCTTCCCATTTGGCTGGAACAAAGGTCACCTGTAAGGCGGGGCAGGAAGCAAGTAACAGGGTGGCAGAGGCCAGAGCACCGAGGACTGAGTGTCTGGGGCATCGGGCTCAGGTTCGGCCCGAATGGACAGGCAGATGACACCCAAAGCCCAGGGGCAGCCCCGGTAGTTCTATACCCGGCTCTCCCTGTGCCTTCCCAGGGGGCAGCAAGGCTGGACGGAAGGGAACCGACCCAGATAAGCAGGTTGGGGAGAGAAGCTTATGATAAGTAAGTCCTTCTAGCTGGATCCAGAGGGAACCCGGCAGAGAGAGGAGAGCCGGGTCTGTGCCAGGGAGCCTGGACCATCCCACGGGAAGCAGGTTGCTGAACCCCCGAGTTTTCCCACACCCAGAAGACACAAAAGTGACCAGTTAGGATGGCAGGAAAAGGGACCTCAGTGGACGCCACGGCCCCGGGAACTATTCAAGGCTATTTCATAAATTTACAATGCCCAACATTTGTATTTGGTTTATCAGCTTTTCAGAGATGTGGAATTCAACGTAAGAGATTATTTTCCATGTAAGAGTGGCCCTTTTCTGAAAAGAGCCTCACCCCAATCACAAATCTCTAAAAATCACCTGGAAGTTTCTAGATTGTGTTGGCAGACGCTAATCTGTCGTTACCAGAACAGAACAATCAGAATGAGTTATACCAATTACCTTTTTTTTTTTTAATTTTCTTTGGCTTCGTCTCAACAGTAGATACGTGAAGTAGGAAGTCTGCAATCAATGCAATACAAAAAGGTTCTAGAGTTTGTGAAATCTGATTTTTTAAAAGAGGCCCCCGTGGTCCGAGGACAATCAGGGTCCAGGCATCACCCTTGTGCAGGCGTGCATTTATTTGATAGATATTTGCTGAACTCTGCTCTGCATCAGGCACTATGCTGAGTACCTGGAACACAGCAAGAAACAAGCAGAATGCCACCATCACAACACATACCTTCTAGGGAGGGAGGGAGGGAAGTACCAGCCCAAGTAATACTTAGAGTGCATTATGAGCTGAAAGGTGGTAAGGGCTACGGTAAAAGAAAAAAGGAGACAACAGGGTAGGGGTTCATAAGAAAGGAAGATTTATAATTAAACAAAGACTTGAGGGAAGTGAGGGGATCGGCCAGGTACACGAGTGGAGAAAGGGGAGCATGACTGAGAGGAAACAGCCCAGGCTGGGACCTCAGGGGACAGCATCCTGTGGGTTCACGGAGCAGCCAGGAGGCCGGCGTGGCTGAGCAGGGAGCAGGCAGACAGGAGGTAATGGAGGTGATAAGGAATCAGGTCGTGTTAGGCCTGGGAGGCCACAGCCAAGACTCTGGCTTGTTCTCGGTGTAAGATGTGAGCCCACTGGAGGATCCTGGGCAGGGATGAGCAGTCTGACTTCTACTCAGCAGATCACTCTGGCTCCTGAGTGAAGAGCAGACGATGCTGCGGGGACAAGCTTGGAAGAAGGAGGCAAGTAGTCCAGGCAAAGGAGAACGTGGCCCAGACCAGAGTGTCAGCACGCAAAGTAATGAATGGAAGGGGGTTGCGATCTGCAGGCAGAGCAGACAGGACTGACCAACATACCACGTGTGGGTGTGAGAAAGAAGGGAGTCCAGGGTGACTCTAAGAACAGGACTAAACAGGATGCTCTCACTAAATTTCAGTGCAAACACTCAAAAAATGTCCAGGAAAGGTTATCGTTCAATCAAACAGTAGGTTTCAATTTAACACCTGCTGTTTAACAGGGGATTCCATCCCAGGAAGTCTGGCCCCAGAGAAGCAAAGTATATACATGGTTAGCAAGTTTCACCTCCGTTGTTCCAGCAGCCAGGCAATCATTACATAAACGAACATGTGTGAACGTCAAGATCTGCTTTTTCTAATAAAAACAGAGCCTAGAGGTATGTGCCATGTATATAACAATTCATAAAAGTACTTTACAGCCCATAAATCAGTCCATAGTGAAAATGTTTTATTTCTTTAAAAGTCAACTAGTTGCCTAAATATGTTGTATCCGAATCATAAAAATCAGGGGGATTGTTTTTGTTTTGGGGTCTTTTTGTTGCTGTTGTTGGGGGAGGAGGATGCCAGATCACAGCCCTCAAATGATTTTTTTTTTTGATACTAATTTAAATTTCAAAACACAAAATAAAATCCATGGTCACAGTGATGCTATTGATCTGAATCATATTTAGAACTAAATAAACTATGGATGGCTTCCCAAATATAGCACATTCGATGACTCACGACATGGTATCCACCCCGCCAGGAGCATTTCACCTAGAACTTCAAAGGAAGTGCTTTCTAAGGTGAAGAAGAGAAGCACACACACACACAAAAAAGCCACCCTGAGCTCATTCTGAGCCACACAAAGCAACCGACGCAAACGAAATCGGAAAAGTGAACCTGAAATAAAGCCAAGAAAGAATATACAGCACGTTGATCTCGTTCCCGTTGTCCTCCGTCACCACAATAGCAAGTGATCGTCTTTGACCAAGGATCACCTTCAGAATCGCTGTAGAAAGTGCTGGGAGCTGGAGTCACTGTGTGGAATTGGATGACATCCACCTCCAGTGTCACTCCTTCTTGGAAGCGCCCATCTTGTAGGACATTCCAGTTGCTTTAGATATTTTTAAATCAATTTTGCCTCTTTTAAAGGAAACCCCGGAAAACAAAATCAGAACTTGCAAAAATGACAGAGCAGAGAGGACAGTTCCTGCTGAAGCAGATTCCTGTTTATTAGTATATTTACGACAGAGCAATAGCTTCATAGCTCAATCGACCAGTGTCTAGAGAAAAAGACCAAGGGTTTAAACACATTAGAATAAACCATATGAAGTTATTAATATTCAATCATTTGACCCACAAAAACATCAGTTTCACATGGTTCAGGCTAAGAGGTGTGAGTAATATATCAGAGGGTCCAATCTGAAGTTAAGATAATGCTTCTTAATAACGTACACGAATACGGAAGTGAGATTCCATTTTCCCTAATTCAATTTGCATACAACTTTAAACATCGGTATACAATATTTCCAAAACCCATAAGAAGCACTTAAAACATCACCCATCACTCTCTAATTGCAATTACGAACAAGAGAACTTGAAAATAAAGAGAAATGATGAACTGTTTGTGTATTCTGCAAGTTAAGCCCTCGTCAGTTGCACCGTTTGCAAATATTACAAATATCAAATCACTTGTATGTGGAATCTAAAAAGATGACACAAATGCACTTATCTGCAAAACAGAAACAGACTCACAGACACAGAAAACAAACTTACGGTTACCAAAGGCAAGGGGGGGGGATAAATTAGGAGTCTGGGATGAGCAGCAGATATAAACTATTATATACAGAATAGATAAAGAGTAAGGCCCTACTGTACAGCACAGGGAACTATATTCAATAGCTTGTAATAACCTATAAAGAAAAAGTAAATGTACATATATAAAAACTGAATTTATATATATATATAAACTGTATCACTATGCTGTACACCAGACACTAACACAACACTGTAAATCAACTATACATCAATAAAAAATAAAAATAAAAAGTAAAGATAAATTAGACCACTCTGTTCTAAACGTAGATCAGCATTCCTTTCTAAATACATCTCTCTGGCTTGATGGTCCCTTTGATACTGCTCTAAAACATAATTTTAAAAGTCTTCTCTCTTACCTGCGGTCAGAGAAAGAATGCCCACCACCCCTGAGACACCACAGCCCAGTTTTATTTAAAACTGCCACTCCCATCTCATCCGGGAAGAGCCCCACATGCCCAGTTCGTTATTTTATCCACCACAGCACTAACCGAAGGAGGGAGGGAACTGCGACCAGCGAAGAGGGTTCCTGCCCCTGTGGCCTTGGAAGTGGGTTCAGGGACGCAACCTGGGGTCACCCCGGTACACTCAGGGGCATCTGAGCCAGGGCACAGACAACAGCACTTGTGCCTTCGGGATGGGTGAGTCCCGGCTCCACTGGGCTGTATGAGGCACCGGAACTGGAGAGCAGAGAAAACTCGGGAGACCCCTTGTGTTTGGACAACACCCTCCAGGGTCAGGAGAGGGTCCAAAGCACATTCTGGCTGCCATTTAACAGACACACACAGACCCTTCCTGTGTTGCAAAGACACGTGGGGTCCTGAAGTCCCCGCTGAGTGAAAGCTTCAGGTCCCATTAAACACATTCATTCTTGTAAATATGATTTGAAATGAGCAATGGGATGAGAACTGAGTGCTTTTTTTTTTTACTTCTCCTTCTCATGTGTTCCCCAAACTGTGCCCCCTGACGATGCCTTGGAGCACAGACGGGACTCAGGGGAGACAGTAAACAAGGAAAGCTACAAGGGTTGCCGGGCGGTACCCCGCAGGCCTGCAAGCTTTGTGCCCGCCCAGCTGCAAGGCTGAAGCCGCAAGAGCCCGGGGACAGCGACAGACACATCCGTGGTTTAATGGACAGGGGCTCTTACACGTCCAAAGTGAAAACGGCTCTGGAGTGACATCCCCCATGGACGGCAGGCAGGACAGGGCAGCAGGCTTCAATACCAGGGGAAGAGGGAGGTCACCAGTTACAGGGGGAAACGAGGTCGGGTTGGCTCACTGGTTACCAGGGAAACCAGTAGGGGACCACCCCTGTCATCCCTCCCGTGGTACACAATGCCGGTGGAGACGTTCTGATCTAGACTAGAACAATCACTAGCTGGGGCCAGGGGCAGGTACACAGGCATCTAATGATGAGGTGCTATGCTTCAGAGGGAAGATGCGTCAGGTGAGCAGGGTGCAGGTGAAGCAGGGGATGTACAGAGAGCAAGAGAACCGCCATCCTGATGGCCTGATCATACAAGGGTCAGTCCTGCACCGTCCAGCCGTGGAAGGGGCAGGGTTTTCGGTGCCAGGTGGCCAACCAGACCCGGACTGAAAACTGATAAGCCCCTGTCCAGGAGCCTTTCTATCCCAGGCAACTGGAATGTCACTCGCTGTGTAACGAGAGCTCATTTCCCCGCTTCTGACGAGCCAGCCCCATGCCTCTCCATCTCCAGCTCTGCCAGAAGTTTCCTGTCACTCATTATTATAGCCACGCTGGTAAACGGCCCAAGTATGCACTCAATAAATACCACAGATGTGTCTCCTGGAATAACCACGAGCTGGGAGGCACAGCCCTGGGTTGGGCCCACGATGACTGGGCAAATTCCCACTGGCCTTCACTTTTAGACAAAAAAGGAAGAAACAGCCTCCCTCAGGTGCCTCGGCCGGAACTGACGGGGCACTTCCAGCCCAGCCAACTGCAAGGGGCTCCTTTACCTGCGGCAGTCCCAGAGGCAGGTGACGGATCCCGTAAGGATGAGAAGGAAGCCTTAACCCATCACTCCCAGGAAGCGGGTGAAGCAAGAGCTAGCAGCCAGCTCCAAGCGCGGAGCCCAGAGCTGAGTGACTTTGAAAGACAAAGAAGAATCAAGTCTTCAACAAGGTAGCTTTTATTGCTGTAAAACCACCTCAGTGAGCAATCACTCCATTTATACAGGCCAGGCTATGGGTCAGACGCCGGGGTAAAGAACATCAAAACAGAAGACAATCTGACCCCCCCACCCCGCCCCCAGCACTAAAGACTGTTCTTAAAATTGGTTACTTATTCTGCCCTTCCTTCCCTCAAAGTTATTTCAGGAAGGGAGCCCAAAATCTGCAAGTAATTTCCAAATCTACTTGATTTTAATCTTTAGCAAAAAAAAAAAAAAATGATCAATGGGTACCCTTCTAGGATACTGTATTAGCATCATTCTAAGGGACTCTATAGAACAATTATTTGTCTCATTTTGTCGTCCTAGTGAGGCTGTAATGGACTAAATGTGTTCCCTAGAATCCATATATTGAAATTCCAGTCCCCAAGGTGATGGTATTTGGAGCTAAGCACTTTGGGAGGTGATCAGGGTTTGATTAGGTCATGAGGGTGAGGACTCCATGATGGGGTTAGTGCTCTTACAAAGAGAAAGAGACATAAGATTTCTGCCCCTCTCTAGGTACAAGCACGGGGGAAAGGACACAGCCAGAAGAAGGCCGAGCGTCCTCACCAGACATCAGGTCTGCTGGTCCCGGACTTCTCAGCCTCTAGGAAACACTTCTGATCGTTGGGCATTATCAAGACTTACTCTGAGATACACTCTGACTCGTGACCCATGTGGCAAGAGGAAACAGTGACGGTCACCCTGAGTCTCCCATGGCAGGCTCCCATGACACTGGCTGGCTGTTCACAGAAATTAAGTGAATCAGTGCCAGCCTTCCTTAAAAAGACAAACATCACGAGCACAATGCCAGTCACAGTGAACGAAGCCAAAGGCCCCTGAGAAAGGGCGGCTGTTTGGACATCTCTGATGGCCACACCTTGATCAGCTATTCAAAGTGCGGTCAAGGTCATCATTTCCAAGGAACTCTCGCCAGCCACACAGTCAAGCCCAGCATCCTGGCTCCGCAGCTTCACCGCCTCCGTCACACGGGACTGCTCATCTCCAGGAGGCTCACCAGCGCACGTGGCGAGCCCATGTCTGGATACCAAGTGCAAGAACATTTGTTCAGTTATTGCTCAAGTGCTGCCATAATATTGTTAGAACTGAGTTTTCCAGGGTATGAGAGCAACGACGGATCCAGATGGACTCACATAACAAACTCCCTCTCAATGGAATAATTCTTAGAGCCACAGGCTTTTTTTCCAGCAGAATTTGCACTTGAAGTCCTTGCATGGGTGAGAATGACTATGAGCGTGATCTCCAGCCATGGAATGAGCTAACAACACTACAGTGATGTGGACCTAGCCTTCAGGGCACCGCTGACCCCAGTCCAGCCCTCAGGTTAGCAAGCGTGCTCACCTTTGTGTTAAAGGCAGCCGTGATACAAGAAACCACACTTTTTCCCATCCCCATACAGAAGACGATATTCAGTTACAGCACCACTCATAATAAATCAAGCTTAGGCACCAAGTAGCCCTAAAGGACTGACTCCAGCATGCATACCTCCCCTACAGCGATCCCACACATTCACTACCTAGCAGACTCCGCCTCCCTCCCCAGCTTGCAGAATTCAACAGTCGTATGATGATGGAAAAATTCTCCATCAAGCAGCTGATTCTGCTTGTGAGATTTAAATCTCAGAACAATAAGTATTAGTGTTCATGAGAAGGATGCTTTCAACACCACCAGTCTATTTTATGTAATAATCCCCAGGGATGCCAAGACACAGATTTTTACGATGATGAATGTCCGGCCCACGACACTGTTAGGACAATACACGCTGCTGCTCGGAAACTTCGGTTGCATTTCCTCAATGCAAAACGAGGGGCTTCTGCACAGAAATTCCAGGGCATACACTGATTGATGTCTAATGGTGGGAATGTGACATTTCTAAACAAGGCAGTCCACACTCACGTTTTATAGTGAATTCTCTTTTCCTACGTTCACTGATAATTCTTGCATGTGCTTCTCCATTTTTTCCTTCATCCTCACCAGAGAAGAAACTGTATTGGGTAGTGGTGTGTTTGGTTTCATCTCAGGCAAGTAACTTCAGAATTTTCAAGCTGAAGGGAACCTGAGATCATCTACCTCAACCCCTAACTTTGAGGAAGAGGATACCGATGGGCTCCTTCAAAACTACTTTCTGTCATTTGCTCCAGCAACCATGTACTCAAAGAGACTAAAATGCCTGTGAGCCTGGACCGCAAACCTTTGGCACACCCAATTCAACAGCAAGAGGAGAAATTCTCATCTCCTCCCTCAGTGAATAACCTGGGCAAACCTGCTCTACCCGATTTCTGTTGCTCCCACAACAAAAACCACAAACCTAGTGGCTTAAAACAACACAAATTCATTACCTGAAATTCTGTAGGTCAGACATACAACCCAGGTCTCACCGGCTAAAATCAAGGTGTCTGCAGGGCTGTGCTCCCATCTGGAAGATCTGGGGGCACAGCTGTTCCCTTGTCATTCCCGACTTGCAGAGACCATTGCCCTTCTTTGGCTCATGGCCTCCCTTCTCCATCTTCAAAGCCAGTAATGTGAGTCAGGTCCCAAGTTCCTTCCAAGCTTTGGATTTCTCAGGTCATTTCAACTAACATGCCAGCCCTCCCGCACACAGTCTCTCTCTCTCTCTCCCTCTCTCTTCCACGTTCTCTACCTTCAAGAACTCAGATGATTAATACCTTGGGCCCACCCAGATTATCCAGGATAAGCCAGCCAGCTGAAGGTCCATTCTCTTAATCACATCTACAACCTCCTTTGCGTCTTGGAAGGTAACGTTTCCAAGTTCTAGAAATGCAGACTTGGACATCTTTGGGGAGCCTTTATTCTGCCTACCGTACCTGCCCAGCCTCCTGCCCCTCACTTCATTAAATGGCCCCACAATCCATCTGGTGACCAGGGCAGAAATCTGAGAGACCTGCCTGGATTAATCCCATCTATTTACACTCCACGTCCAGTTAATAGCTAAATCCCATCGACTCCAAATCCTGACTGTCATATACTGTCTCCAGCTTCTTACACACTCAGCTAAATCCAAGATTGAGTCCTCCTCAGAAATTTTCACCTCCTTCCTTCTTCTGGAACCAGCCTTGATTTTTTTTTTTTCAATTCATTACACTGTTCTTATGAGGCCGTGTGCTTCAGGCCAGGTGTGCTCCAGCCCCAGTTCCAATGGATGAGTCTAGATGGCTCTCAGCTAGTCCTGGTAGCTCCATGCCCTTTGCCAGTCATTTCTCCACATGAGAGGAAACACAGGGTCCTTTATAAACACATTGAGCCACTGAATTAACCAGCACAGGAGTCACTTTACCTTGAGATTTCTTGTGAGGTCACCTAAGTCAAAAGGAGTTGAGGGTTTCTATTACTTGCTTCTAAAAACATCCTCTATGGTACGTTGCTCATTAAAATGACTGTCAAATTTTACTCACGGTTCCACTTGCTCCTGGTCTCCCACCACCTCCAACCTCTTTGCCTCAGCCTATACATCATCTACTTGGAAACAGAATAACTCTCCAAAGCCACCGATCTCAGGCATTCCTCTATTCAAAACACTTTAGTGATGTCCCACTATCCATAACTGTGCTTCTCAAAAATCTGTGCTGACACCCCTCTAAAGAATCTAGGAAAACTATGGAGCCAAAAGTTAGTTTTAAGTTGATACCTTAATTTTTGTCATCATACATTCAAAAAAGTTATTAAAGATGTAATTTCAGGGGGTGGGGGTAGAGTGTGTGCTTAGCATGGGTGAGGTCATGGGTTCAATTCCCAGTACCCTCATTAAAAGTAAAAAATATTTTTAAAAAGACATAATTCATGGTATGTTATAAATGTTAACACTTTAAGCAACACAACAGTTATTCAGATAAATCCACAAGTATCTAAGCAGCGTAGTGAGTTGGTACCCATGATCATCCATTTAAAAATAATTAAGCCCTTCTGTAATTTTTATGTCCTACCAGGCACTTCTTGTATTTCCATTCTACTTCCCCTGCAAAATTTTATCTTCATGAATATATTTTTTATGATTCAAGGTATTTTATTGATTGACCTATCATATACATCCCAACAAACAGCAAACTATGCATATAATTTAGAATTACTAATTTACTTTGAATTAGGCCCCAAGGGTGAAACCACTTCTGAGTTATACAACAACATTTACTAGTAAACAATTAGGAAAAAAACACATAAATACAATAAAAATTTGGTCAATGACTATAAAATATAAAAAGTGGAACAATTTAAAATGGATCTCTTGATAAGATGGACAGGGCTGAAGAAAATTAACCCAGGCATCTACAGAGGACTGTTCCTTCATGCTAAAATAATAACAGTTTAGCATCCATTTGATGCCAAATTTTTCATATTTCTCTGCATAAGTTCTGATAAATCCGTTTGGCCTAAATAAGTAAACAAGTGTGTAAGAGTTTCGCCATGGCCACGTCACTCAAATCTCTGAACTCCTTTTGAGTTTTAGGCCATCAAACACAGCGCCCACCACCAGCATTATTTTTAATTACCTGTCAACTGATGAGCCACAAAGGCCTTCCATTTTGCTACAAGCAAAATGTCCTTTGGTTTAGGCCTTGGAATGCTTTCACATCACAGGACAATGTCTCATATTAGGATTCTGGACATATGAGAGAATATCTCCCTTAAAGGGAGAAGGGGATGCATTCCCAGGCACATAAATTTCAGGAAAGAGTACCTATAAAAATCAAAAAGTGGAAACAGCTCTTCCCCTAAGAGTCTCTGAGCCGCGGCATGTCCCCCATCTGAATGTCTTCATTAATGCCCAGAGGTAGGTCTAAAAGCCGTTTTAAATGGCTGACCTGTAGGATACAACGAGAATTTCCTGGCAGAAAACACACTGCCTTTCATGACTGGATGCAGGCTCGTGTCCCAGTTCCCACCTTCATCCCTCGCCACCCGCTTCCCTCCGCCAGCTTGAGAAAACTGCATGCCGTATACTGGTTGCAAGCCTGCTTTTCAGAGCAACATGTGTCAAGAAGACTTCCTGCCTTTACTACACTCTGACCCCCAGCCCGCTGCTATTTTCGACACAAGAGATGAGTCACTGAAATTTATACAGACACCCAGCCCCCAGCTCAGTCCAGTCGCAGGGACTCTTGTTTGCCGTGTGACAGAAACTAACAGCTGCAGTTTAACCGGCCACCATACCTGTAGGATAAAATTCTGTAGAATAAGCCACCAAACCATAAATTTCTTTCCCACTCTCTAGGGAACAATTCCAGCATTTCACATATGTAGAGAGAGAGGCTCCTCTGATTACTCTGCTCTCCTGGTCCCTCTTACGACTGCTCTTACTGAAGCTTTCTGATTGTCCCTTCCCCATCCCAAATACAGAATCAGTCACTCTCTTCCCTGACAGCACATCGCTTTTACTTCCGTTGGCTATTTTTCCCATTCTGCTTGGTGTCATGATGATGATGCGTGAGTCTGGTCTCCGTGGTGGCCACATCCACTGGTTCCAACCTCACGTGGTCCCTGGGTCCTGACCACCCCTCCTTGAAAAAAATCTCTCTTCCCTCAATGCCAGTCCATTCGTCTCACTCCATGCATGATCCTCCCTCCTCATCTTCCTTCACATGCACCACCCCCCTGTCTACTGCTTATTCCAAAGGTTCTTACACTCTCGTGGTCCAAGAGCAGTGGTCTCAGGCTCGACCTCTGCTGACCCCCAAGTCATATGAAGGTACCTTTTCCCAAGCTGGGAGGGAAAAGAAAATTTAAGGACAATTTCCTCATCTTAAAAGTTTCTATCATTTTTCTTAAAAGTTTGCCACTTAGCTGTGAGTAATAGTCAGCAAATGATATGAAGGAAAGACATGAACTCAATCACATATATATAATTTAACAGTTTCGGGCCTGTGTTCATTGGTTGGAATTTTACATTACATATAAGATCTAGTGCTTCACTAGCAAAACTGGTGCTGTGCTTCTTTGTGACATAATGAAACACATTCACATTTCCACGTGGGTGTGTATGCAGTATGGCAATTTCTTATGCAACCGAACACATGTATGACCCAGCCATCCCATCCTTAGATATTTACTCAAGAAAAACTCAAACCTGTCCACACAAAGACTTGTACACAAAACTTCATAGCAACTTCAATAGCCCGAAACTGGAAAAATATACACGTCCATCAACAGGTGAATAGACTGATGCATCCACACCACTGAGTAACACTAAGCAATTTAAAAACTACTTGTATACATAACAACATGGAGGAATCTCAAAAACATTATGCTAATAGAAAAAACGCTGGACTTTTTTCGTGAGAAATCGTAGAAAAAGCAAAGAAATCTAGAGAGAAAGCAGACCATTGGTTGCCTGGGGCCCAGGGAATGGGAAGGGATGGACTTGAAAAAGGCTCAAACACCCTTTGAGGGCAACAGAAAGGTTCCACACATCATGACTGTGGCAACGGTGACACTGCCAACACTCAATGAAATGAGTAATGGACACTAATAATGGAAGCATATTATTGTATGTAAAATACAGTTCAGTAAAGTTAATGTTTTGCAGTTGGCCCAACGGACTTCCCACCAAATTTGGAGACAGTGTTAAGAATGACCTGACTTGCCATGAACGCAGGCTTACGTGGTAGAGACGAAATTTACTTTGAATGACTTTATAGGGGCGAGATGGGGACAAGGGGTAGGATTTCTTCTTTCATATGGAGTCAGTCAGTGATTTGTTTTAGAGATTTCAGTGAGTTGAAACACTGACACTTAGTGACACCGCCGTCATTGTATGGATGGGAAGTGGGCCCCTCTGAGACAGGAACAAGTTGGTGAGATCCTGGAATGAGATTCGTGTAGAGGTTGGTACCACTTGAGCTTTAAGCCCTGTGGGTAGCCCCTTCAGCTAAGAACTGTTTCCTCCTGATGCCAAACCCCTGATGACTATTTCTGAGTTAGAATAAGGTGATTTGGGACGGCTCATTGAAACTGAAAAAATTCGGAGAATTTAGTTTATTGGGAAGGGACATCCCTGGAGACTGGGGCTAGTGAATTGAACCTATTAAGAGAATAAGGCCAAGAAGAGAGAACCCTTCTCCCTAGGCCTCTGGTGTGAACATGAAACATCCCAGTGGTTCTTAAACTCGACTGTGCATCAGAATCTCCTGGAGAGCTTGTCAGAACATAGATTTCTGGGATCCACATCCAAGCCTTGTAATCCAGTAAGTCCAGAGCGGGACCTGGTAGTTGGCATTTCCAGCAAGTCCCCAGGTGATGCTGACACTACAGGCCTGGGGGCCACACTCGGAGGACCACTGCTGTATGCCCTGGTCCCCTGCATCCTGATACAGTTCTGAAACAGCCTTACCCATGAATTAAGTAAAAAGAAGTCTCATTTATTTCACCAGCTACACGATCGGCGCTAACAATAGTACGAAAGGTCAAAAGAAGAAATTTCATGATTCTTGGATTAGATGGACAAATTGTTCCTGCTTCAGAAACCTTTTCTGTATGGATGAGTTTTTCTCAATTCTTAGGTTACTAAGTAGCTTCTGTATTTCTGACGTTAATTTTGCCGCTCTCTTATCAGTAAAAGTGGATATTATACTATGGTTCTGCTGGTAAATGGCAGTGTCACAAGTTCAAAATGTGCATCATTTTCTATTGTCAAATGAAAAAGACAGAGATATGAGAACTGTGAGGGCAGGATTAGGGGGTGAGGAGAAGAAATTACATGAAAAGACGGTGAAATGGGGAAGAAAGACACAAATCACAATAGAATCAGAAACTCCCCAGCAGAAAAGAAAGAGGGTTTGAGAGATGAACAGTCAAGGGACCAAGGAGGGGAGAGATGGCGTGACGTGTGGGAAGCTGATTCAAGAAATGTAAAGAAAATCATGAAGGAAAAAGGACTTGAAATATAAAATAATGCCGGGTAAATAAAAATAAAACAAAACAAAAACAGAAGAAAGCCAGGAGACAAGGAAGAGCTGTTTATTTTTTCAATTATTAAATATAACACTTAGAAAATAAGATTGACTAATATATAGTGACTTGTGAAGGCAGGGTCGGGTGGGATCAATTTTTTAAATATTCTCATCTTATTTGTTAGATAAATATTCAACTCCAGGTTAGTGGAAATCAATTTTAGTTGTTCAACACTTTAGAGGTCACAGCCTGAAGGGGTGTGTGGATTTGAGGTGTAAGCAGTATAGTGTCCCCCTCCCCACCAAAGATGTCACATCCTAACCCCTGAAACCTGTGAATATGTTACCTTCCACGGCAAAAAAGGACTTCGCAGATGTGATTAGGTTAAGGATCTTGCGATGGAGAGATGGGTGGGTCTCCCTAAGAATCACCAGGGTTCTTACAAAATAGAGGCAAACAAATAAAAGTAAAATACAAATAAACATATTAATAAAATAGGCAGCAGGGGGATCAAAGAAGGAGCTGTGACAATGGAACTAGAGGTCAAAGTGAAGCAGCCATGAGCTACCAAATGCGGGCAACCTCCAGAAATCAGGCAAGAAAAAGAACAGATTGTCTCCAGAAGTCTCCAGAAAAATCACAGTTCCCCAGACTTCTGACCTCCAGACCCGTGAGACGATAAACTTGTGTAGCTTTAAGCCACAAAGGTTAAGGCAATTTGTTACAGCAGCAACAGGAAACTTACACCAGGATCTTGGGGACGCTGAGTTGAACTGGAGAGCACGAGCCTCCTCTAATGCAAGGAGTACAAGTCCGGGTTGTGTCAGATCTCCCAGTTTGTTAGTAGATGGCAGAAAATCTGTTTGCATAAAGTTAGCAACTTGTAGCACTGTGCAGGACGAGGTATAATCATATGATCACATCTTTGACTTTCTTGTTTGATATTAAAAAAACAAAACAAAAAACTGCTTCTTTGTGACCAAAGACATTTTTGCACATTTTTACTTTCTGGCTACACATCATTCTGAGAGCCTGGGGTTTCCAGCTAGTTGCCGTCTGATTAGTGGTGGTTGAACAGAGCTCTGTGTATCCTTATTGAGATGGAGTCGAATCAATTAGTTGAGGGTAAAGTTGACACTCACTGCTGCGTGCCACCATGGAATGTCTCAGGAATTAAGATTATCACGGGAACAGAGCTCCCTATTCCTGAAGAAGCAGCACAAACCAACGTATATTTCAGGTTCACTGATGAGGTGAATACATCCTCAAATAAAATCTTCACAAGAAACAGCTGGCCTGAAACAGGACTTTTTTCTCTCTATATCCGGAGAAACCAGGTGAATCAGCCCCAAGAGCCTCTTAGATCATGGTAACCTTCAAGTCTCTGAGTCTCTCCATGATCTCACCAACTATCTTGTAAAATACTGTAAGAATCAACCAAGTCATTGGCAAGTAATCCATGCCAAGAAAAAAAAAAAAACAGATATTCCAAGTTACTGGTATTAAAACTTTGATTTTGTCAGAAACAAGAACACTCTGAGTAGTCCAAACCAAATATTAACTTGCTAAGAAGTGTTCTACAACAGGTATGGCTTAGTATCAAAGTAACTCACACAAAATAAAATTGATCAAAGTTTAGCTTCAAGAAATAAACTAATCACAAATCACCTATCTGTGATCAATGAGTCCTTGTCTGGGAAGATTCACAAAAGAACATAAGAGCTGAGAAGAGGCAAGAGGGAACCTTCTCGGGTGATGGTAATGTTCTATATTTTGCCGGGGATTATACTCAGTGCATTCACTCGTCAAAAACTCAAATTACACACAACTAAGGATGTGTGCATTCCACTGTATGCAAATCTCACATGAAACACTGTCAACAAATACTGAACTCTAGTTGATAGTAAGAATGCTGAAACAGGCACATGGAAGCCCGAGGCTTATTTTCAAATGCATCAGAAATAAGATGGTGAGAGACAAAGGGATAGGGAGATGGACAGAGATGTGATCAAGTAAAAGGTTAATGGTGGAATCTAGTTGGTGAATATATAGTCGTTCACTGTAAAACTCTTTCCAATTATCACATGTGGGAAATTTTCATTGAAAGGGGGTTGGGGAAGAAAATATAATGGGGGTAAAATTACTGAAGTGTGTGGGGTATCAGTCTGCTGCCCCACTGTCCACTTCCTTCTCTTCAAGAGTTCATATGGTATTTAGGACCCTAATAGGATATTTATGTTGAAAACTCAAAGCACAAATCTAGCAAGCTGAGACGTAAAAGATTGTTTTTATTTTTTAAATCAACTGCCTGAGACTGGTTGATTACACTGGAAAATTGTGTTCCGTGAAAGGGAGAGAAGTAGCTCCCCACAGATAAAGTTTCTATATTTAAAATCACACTGAGCTGTAGTGGGGCACCTGCGAGGCAGGTCGGGCAGAAGACGCTGTTAGAAGACTCAGGAGCAAGCCACAAATCAGACCCGACACACGTAAAAGGCTCCCGATGGGCAGATGGAGGGAGCGGATGGGGTCTGGGTGGTTGTGGTCACGCAAGCAAAGGCTGCCCACGGTAATGAGCGCCGAAAAGGACGGCTGCAGAGGCTCGTCAGAGATGACGATCCTGCAAGTCCCTTCCAGAGAAAACAGCCGGTGACCGACACACTGTCAGTTCCACCATCTGTGAAGGGCCAGTGTCCACCGCTGGTCAGTTCACCTCCATCACATTCTGCCACCTGCAAGTGCATTGCTTGGTATTGACTAGACACTGTGCATTAAGTTATTTTTAACAGTCTGGAGGGGTTTGGTATTGGGTAGCTCCTTACGAGTCAGAGTGGCCCCTGCACCTGCAGCCTTGGCAGCTTCCCCGGGGAACTTGTTAGAAATGCAGAATCTCAGGGCTCATCCCACACCTGCTGTGTTAGAATGTGCTGTTTAACCAAATCACAGATGATTCACACACACACACACACACACACACACACACACACACACGTTAAAGTGTAAAAAGCAGTGGCATGAGCTTACAATGCGTCTGTAGATCAAGCCACTGGGACCTACGTCTTCCTAGGAACAGCTTTAACTTCAGACACAGAGGACAAGTGCCAGTAAACAGGTGAGCGATACGGTGCCTTGGCCCCCTGGTCTCCTGGAAGGACCTTCCGCTGACACCCACTTCCTCTCCGCGATGCTGCCCCCACCTGCGAAAAGGACCCGCCAGGAGTCCTCACGCCCGGAGAGTTTATCAGAATAAACACATCGGAACCTGCTGCAAGCACTTTGGAAATTTCCACATTCTCCAAAGGGTCTAGAAATATTCCATAGATCTTTGGAGAGTGGATCCCTCTGCATGGAATTGCTCTTTAAGGTGAAAAGGGTCTAAATGTTTTCTCCAACAAGGGGACGAGCAGAGGAGTTATCCGGCTATCGTGCCCATTGTGGCTGCAAGACAACTAGGCAAATTCTTTCTCCCCCCTTAAAAACAGCCACCAAATGTTGCATTTTATTCATGTATGCATCTGTCTAAAATAAGTGTATTTTAATGATCGGGTCTGGTTTAAAAACTGTTTTATACTCAAATAGCTGTGGATAGTCATGGCTCACACAAAACTAAAGGTTTTACATTTTCTTTCATAATAACTTGTCTCTGAAGATACTAATACATTCCTCACCAATAAAACAGTAACGCAGATGTGAAAGATTTTTCTAAAGCCATCTGAAGTC
Source organism: Vicugna pacos (assembly GCF_048564905.1). Taxonomy (NCBI): domain Eukaryota; kingdom Metazoa; phylum Chordata; class Mammalia; order Artiodactyla; family Camelidae; genus Vicugna; species Vicugna pacos. The sequence continues at coordinate 17,194,768 of NC_133005.1, forward strand.
AATTGCTCTGTACTTCCTGCAAGTTCTGTACGTTAGCATCACTTCTTTGTAAATATGTGCAGCTACATGGAAAATGGTTTTTAAAAATATGATTACCAAACACAAAGCCCCAACTTTCTAAGTTACAGATTTCCACTCTTCCTTCAGGAAGGAATCTGACATATTGTCCAATCAACTTTCTGAAACAATGAATAAATAAGCACATTTCTAAGACAATAAGTACAAAGTGTATTTTTATTCTCACTTCTTATTTAGAAAGGGAGTTTTAAAAATAATCATTTGGTCTATCTTCATACAGGTTTTTAAAAAGTGGCAATCAAAATGGAAGACATTGAAATACATCCCATACTTTTACTACTAATTATGAAAAACAAAAGTGGATCCACTCTGGCAATAATTCATGCATGAGGGAAAAATGTTTAACACTCTCTGTACTGTGTGTATTGCATCTTACACAGGTATTCACAGAAAATATTTTCAACAGACTGGTAAATTATTTATTTGCTAGACTATTTTTCACAGTGGTTTCACATTCAAAGCAAAATTAGGCAGAAGGTACCAAGATTTGTCATATACCCCATATAGGTGGTTAATTTTTTAAATATGCAAAATGCTACAGGTCAGACCACAAAAAAAATCCTAGAAGTCAATCAAATCATACTAATAAAGGCCTTCTGGAAAAATCTATTTGAGTTCCAGGTAGGATTAAGGAAATTTTATTTAAAAAGAAAGACATTAAAATAAATCTGTATCTTATTAATGCCAAAAATTACTAGAAAACAATAGTGTCTAATACACTCTGTTGTCTTAATTTTCTCTTAGGTTTCTCCCTTATTAGAAAATCAACAGAAAAAAAATCAGTGATGAATAAATACAACAATCTTCATGAAAAGTCTGAGTGGTCTAAGAAATTTAAATTCAGAGAAGTTATTTTCTTTTCCACCACTGCAGAAACCTACCCCTGCTTACCTTTAGACACCATAAAAATTAAACTGTGGCAGCCCTACTACAAGCTATAAAAAACATCAACTTACCGAAACTACTCCCCTTCGTAAATCTTAACGTCCACGTATAAAAGCAGTTTTCAGTATGCTCTCTTACCTGAAAAGCAGTGAGGAGGATTTAAACTTCAGCCGGTCAGTAACAGGCTTCTGAGAGCATGCCCGGCGCAGGCTGAGAACTGCAGGGACAATCACAGTCTGGGATGAGCGTACTCTTTCCAGAAAGGGAGGAGGGGGCAAGAGACTCAGATGAAGAAGCCCCACGCAGCAGCCCGGGAATATAAGGACACTGGTCCTCCCTGTAGAGTTCCCACCCCTCGGCCACAGAGCGAGAGGCTGGGCAAACAGTGCCCACAGCCACAACAACATATTCAGATACACCGGCCGAGAAAGACTCTTTTCACTATTCCAAGCAGAACGACAAATATAGCAAATGCTTTTGACAGGCATCTTGCCAAGTTACTGCCCGGGAATGAGTAAGAGGCCCCCGCACAAAACCAAGAAGTGTCACCCCATCGGAGGTGCGGGTTTGCCAACAAGGAGGGTGAAACTGGATGCCTTCACCTGAACTCATCCTTAAAACAAATCTGTGGTTTTTCTATAGTGAAGGCTACAAAAATTCAAGAGAGAAGCCTAAAGGAACACCAAGCTATCCACACTCAGGAGATGTAAGAACTTGTAAGCCACTGAGAATCTTTCCTTCAGCTTCCCTATTTTCAACTTTGCCACCTTCTGCCTATTTTCAACTCCTCTGTCATCAACCTTCAGGGTTCAAGAAAGGAAATAAAACTTTGTAAACTTTTAAGTGACAAGTAGTGCTGAGATAAAGGAGAAGAAGTAAGAACTAATATCTAAGACATCACCTGGAGATTATTTCCCTTGCACAGGTAATAAATGGTGAAGACTTTTGCCCTAGAAATACATCTCAAGAGGATTTCATTCTCCATCAAATTAAGATACTAACACACACACACACACTTATACAAACTTGATATATCCATCCACAAGAGTTAACATGGCAATTACAAAATCCAGCTTTTCCCAAAAATATCCCAGAGAATGTGAAATGTTTTACAAAATAAGTTTCCAGGGTAAAGTTTTAGGGTGTTCAATCACACTAATGCCAACAGAATCCTACACTGCAGAATTTCTATTTTTAATATGCTCATACTTATCATCCGTCTATTAAAAGAAATACCTTATACACTGTTTCCCAAATTTTTAACCACGGGACCCTTCACCTGAGGGGCATCCAGAGGGAACTGTATTTTGTGAGACAGATTTGGGACACACTAATGACTTTAGATTCCACTTGCCAATTTTTAAGCAACAGACCTGACATTGCAATGTTTTCAAAGCACTTAGAAAAGCCATTAAAGTATGAGGCTTCTCATCTATCCCAAAGTGTACTAATCTCTCAGAAATTCCCATGTGATCAGTTTCCAGACTGCTCCATATTAGTAAGTGGTAAATGTTAGGGAAGCATTAGGGATGGTAGCAGATTATAGGTGTATTTAATGGGCATCTCCTACATCCCTCCCGTTTCGATGGAAACTGAGCAACAGCATGGTACCTACCCTCAAGCACCTGCACATTTTGTTGGAGCCTCTGCAGCTGTGCTGGCAGGCGTGGGGCTGTACCAGGTCACCCATCTGTGCTCCAAAGTTGAACGTCAGACCTCGGAGATGAACGTTCAGCCAACGGGCACCCAAGCCGAAATACCGATGCTGAGCCAGGAGCAACCACCACCCAAACACGATGCCAAATGCAGACACAGGTGCACATTTCAATCACTCAAGAGGAAGAAACTGAGTCACGTGCCTCCAGCAAACCACGTATAAAACCTGACTCCCCCTCCTCCAACGCCCCAACTCTCCTCACATCCCAGAGCCTCACCTGCCCCGTGTTTGCCCAGCAATCCCTGAACATCCTGACCTTCTCATTTAGGTGAAAAAGCAGGTTTTCCACCGGAATAACTCAACACTGACCCCTCATTCATCCGCCCCGACTGCTCCACAACCAACTACTGCACCCAAGTTATTTTTCCAAATCATGTCCCTTTAAAGACGGACAGCTTTCTAAAATGAGTTACACTCCCCTGGTCCTTCTAATAAAAAGACATTTAACATTAAAAACCATGTCTTTAGTTCATAAATACAGATTCGACTTAATAAAGGCAATCATAAGTATAACACTGTCTTGGAGAGACCACTATAATAGGGTGAGAAAAATATTTTACTTAAAAAATGATTCAGGAGACATGGGGTGGTATTTCTACATCTGTAAGATAGCAAAAAAAATTCGCTTATAAAATAATAATCACGTCACAAGGCTGCATCAAAAAAATACATACTCCAACATCTGAGCAAATACAAGACACCTATCATGATACCACAGTACTCTGAGAAGACATTGCTTCAGCCAGTATTTACTAAGGACTTGCCACACGACAAAAACAGGGAGCGAAACAGTGACTCCCACTGCATCGTACACACAAGTACGAGTCACCGTTTCCTACGGAGAGCGCCCATCTGTGTCTCGTGGACACAGCCTGGGATGTCTTAAGAATTAATTGTAAAAGCAACACAGATTTATTTTAAAAGTTCAGCCCACAAAAGGCACAAAATTAAAAGTAAACATTCTTAAAAGTAACAACGCCCTCCGTCTTTCATATTAATTACAGCCACGGCTGAGTCTGAGTTTTCATTTGCCTCGGATCATTTCGTTTTAAGTGACTCATACTCAGTCACCTAATGAGCTCCCTGAGTAAAATAAGTTTATCCCATTTACGCTATGGTTTCTAATAACCCCGTGGTTCATATTAATTCTATTATTCCATTTTGTTAGGCTTCCTGGTTTGACATTTTCTTTTGTTCTGGTTTTTGCGATGTAATTATTTAACTATGAAATGGAAGCCAAACAACTACGGTATGCAGAATTTGATGCTATAATCTTCCCTCCAAAATACACACACAAAGGGTAACGTTGCGAGGTGACGGGAGCGTTAAGTAACCTTACTGTGGTGTTCATTTCACAACTCATATGTGTATCAGATCACCACGTGGTACTCATACACCTTAAACCTCCACAGCGTTTATGTCAATTACATTTCAATAAAGCTGGGAAAAAATAGAGTTACAGTAACTATAAAACATGAGAAAATGTTATAAATCTTGATAACACAAAAATAATAAGGAATACAATCAAGAGATTGGAGGACAAGGTGGCAGGAATCGGAATGTGCTATTTATTTAAATTTCCAAATCTACAAGCCAAAAGACGCTGTCTAAAGGTAGTAAGTCAATAAGCATAGGATTCTGTTATATCGCTATTCACATTTGTAATAATTTATTACCCCAAGCAAGTGGAAAACACAAATATAAACCTGAATTATAGAAGGAAAGGAAAAGAAAAGAAACAGGGGAGAGACTGTACAGTCAAGAAACAAAGAAGACATCAAACCAGGAACAGGGGCTGCCCACCCGGAGACCTACCTGTGCCTTCAAACTCTCTCTTCTGCCTCCGCCCTGCAGAGCCTCCGCTTGTGGGGCTCTCAGAGAGACACACTTGGACTTTGCTTGGATTTGCCCCAAATGTCACCAAACCCGGCAGACACTCTTCAGTCTTAACATCCGGGCTACCGCCATTTCCCACTTAGGGAAGATTCTTCCTCCACGTTAAGTCATGTTTTTCATCTCCGCAGTGTCAGGGAAGAGAATAGACACTTTTACATGACGTCTTTTCATGGAAAAACCCCCGTCTTCCAACTCGCTCTAAGTGTCTTACCATTTTCTACATTCTTTAGTTTTTCTGTCTCTCTACTGCCTCCCTCTAACCACCTCTTCCCTTTCAAATCTCCTGGTGCTAAAACCACGACTGGGTGCCTCTCCGCCACCTCCAGTCATGGTGAGGGTGTTTACACCACAGAAATCCACAGACGATACAAACCAGGCTGCCTGCCCTCCCTCTCTTCTCAGAGCCGGTTATTAAACATTTCCCAGTACACTCCTGGAAAGGTCTTTGAATTTAAAATACAGCCTTTTAGATAAAGTAAAGAAAGATAGATAGATAGATAGATAGATAGATAGATAGATAGATAGATAGACAGATAGATAGAAAGAAGATATATCTATCTATTTTTTTTAACTGAGAATGAGAAAAGGCTTATATTTTTGGCTTTTTCTTAGAATAGTCAGTGCAGTTAGCTTTATATATTTGACCCTGCCAGATAAGCAATCTAAACAAGATATATCAGCGTTACCATGATGAAATACTCCAGGACCAGGGACACAAATAAAGATCGTGCTTCCAAAGTAAATGCCACCCTTCCCAACGCTTCTACAGCATCTTTCCCCTGGTAGCTCTATATAGTACATTAAATCTGTTTTTTTGATTCTCACTATATAGACATTTAAGACAGCTTTAGCATATTCGTTTACTGTGACATGATAAACAAGAAAACTTTCAAGTTCAGGCAGATCTGACTCCTTCCACTCTCTCCCTCAAATCCCCCAAACATGCAGAAGTCCTATTTTTTTTTTTTTGCGTCCTTTTTCTCCCAAAAGTCTATGGATAAAAGACCAAAACAATAGTGCCCTGGGTCCTTCCAAACTTACTAAAGGATCAAGCCGAAAGCCCACAATCCAGGATGCTCAGGTCAGTCAACTCACTGCCAGGAACACAGGACAAATCAGCAGAGAGCACTATTTTCAGGCATGGTCATGACATTCTAACCAACACTGCCAAGTCAGCCCACCTGGATCACCTGCCTAGTGAATCATGAAACAGAGAGACCTGACAAAAACAAAAGAGGAAAACTCCGTGAAGAAACCAGCAACAAAAACTAAGTATCATATGAGATCAGACGCACACCCTTGTTCCTCTAACTCTTCATGCTAACTGCACTCAACATCTTTTCTTGTACGACTGCCTTTCAGTATTAATATAGTCTCTCGATCTGATCAGGACTCCTGAATCTTATTTTATTAATAATTATCAGTAAAAAGAGAAAAAGGTAGTTATCGTTAAAGTTAGAACGAATCCACAGAACAAGAGAAGTACTTCCTAAGTTTTTTCGTCTAAACATTTATTCTACTCCAAGGAAAAATGAATACAATGTGTGGTGTAAGTGATGTCAGGTACTACTCAAGAGAAAGAACCTCACTTTTGTCTCACCATTTAGAGACAATAAAATAAAATTCATTTCACAGCAGAAGACTCGTGAACGTGAAGTGCTCTCTCTGTGCTGTAAGCCAAACTTCCCCATCATCGCCGGTCACACTGGGGACCGGCAGCTCCCAGTCTGCAAGGTAAGCTGGACAGCACTCAATGCTTAGAGTCAGACTGGGATCAGACACACCTGGGCTGGCACCAGAGTTATCAGGTTTTGGACAAGTTATACAGCTCTCTGTGGTTCAGTTTTCTCATCTCTAACATAGAGACAAAAATCACTAACACACAGAACTACTGGAATTTTTTCATAAGAAAACACACAGAACTCTTCACATAGCATCTGGAATGCGGTAAGCCGTCAATAAACTGGGGTAGTAACTTATTACTGTATTGCTGTTTTTACATAATATGCCAACCACTCAGCTGCTTTGGAATCACACAGTAGTTTAGACCAGAGCTTCTGAAACTTCCATGTGCCCACAAATCACCTGCACATTTTAAAAATGCAGACTGCGACTCCGGAGGTTTGCCGTGGGGCCTGAGACGCTCTTTCTAACAAGCTCCCAGGTGATGCCACTGTGAATGTCAAGGATTTGGACCAACTGGGTACTCGCTGCCCACCCCACCCCACCACCACCACTCCCCTCTACACACATACACACAAACACACACACACACACACAGGCACAAATCCAAACACTGAGTCCACAATTCAACTGTAAAAATAGACCACCTTTAAAAATGGTAAAAAGCTATGAACCACTTGAGATAATTGCTAAATATAGAATATAATTATAAGAAAGGCAAGGAACAGCTTAACCTGGGAAAATAACTTGGGTTTTTTTGAATCAAACAGGCCTGGGTTCAAAACCCAATCCCATTACACGTGCCAGCTGTTAATGTGGCTTTGAACTAATCACAGACCTCCTTATAAACTTCAGTTCTCTTATTTGAAAAACAGGGACAACAGTATCTCTCTGAAAAACCGAAGGCATCTCAAATAACAGCTTCCTTAAAAAACAGTTAACATTTATCTGTATACCCCACGGCCTGACGCACAGTGGGCGTCAAGGACAAGGCGGCTGCCTCTGCTCAGGCTGAGCTGTTTCCACTTCTCACTAAGGGAACTCTGGCTGCTTTTTGCTTTCACTCAACGTGGGTCCTTCTCTTGAGCAAACTACCTGAAGACCTGCCTCGATGGAAACTCTTTTTCATGCTATTTCAAGCCACCGGCACTAGTAATTTCCCTAGAGAAAGAACCTTATTTCCTAGTACATTCTACTAATCCCCGAGACCTACAGTCTGGAAGAAAACTCTCTGTCTTCCACGCCACAGACACAAAAAGGAAAAGGAAGCCATCACCCTCTCTTTCCCAGTCTCTGAAAGAGCTTGTAACTGTCTTTTTTCAAGCAGGGAAACTGTTATTGTGGGAAACCAGCCACTCACTCCCAGATCACTCTCTGTATTCTTTTTCAGTTCCAAAAACTGAAATTGATTCTATTTCTTAAGGAAACTCTAAAAGACACCCATGTACACACACACACAAGTGCACACGCGCACACAGACACACCAGATCCATTGTGGATTTCCCGTCACCCAGCAAAAATGAGACGATGCCAACAACATCAGTCGCCCAGTTTAACTCTGTTCCCTCATTGATTCAACATGTCATTTAAATACTGAGTGCCTGCCACACACCCGGTGCTGGGTCGGACGCCAGGTGTGCACAGGTGAGTAAATGGATGCGGTCCCCGCCCTGAGAACCTAACTGTCCCCACCTTCACTAATCTTATTCCCGAAACCAGGACACACTTTACTTCCAGAGCTAGTTCTGGTTTCTAAAGCCTATCCCAGGGCCGAGGACCTCAGTCTTCATCTCAATAAGCCACAGCAAAACTGTTAAGAGACGGTCCCTGGCCACGATTTAGTGGTAAGATGCAGCACGTCACAGCATCACCAGAGGAACGTGCAAACAAAGGTCACTCACCAGTGGCCCATCCAGCCCGCCACACTGTCCCGGCTGGAATGGAGACACAACCCCACAGCAGCTGTAGTGTGGACAGCTGGTCCTGTGTCCTTCCCCAAGCTGCCCACCTCGTCTCCCTAACCCTGAGCAGCTAAACAGGCCTCCAATCTACCAGCAGCTTTCTGAAGTTCACGGGCACACTGAACAGCAATGGCTGTAATAGTTCAGCAGCCACATAAGCTAGGTTTCATATCATGCTGCCTATGTGCAGCTTTAATAATATTAACATTTAATACCTGTGATGTTTAAAAATAGAAATAGGAATGCGATGCAAGATCAAGCCAGTCTCGTTCACCATCTTCTGCTAAAACTTGCGTCAAGCTGAGCTCTCTCCACTGCAAGGCTCTCCCTGTATGGAAGGGGCACTGCTTATAGAATCATCTTGATTAAGAATTCATATAATGTAAAAAGCATCTGGAAAACCATAATCAGAATATGTGGAAATTATGTCATCAGATAATCAGTAAAACCTTCAGATGCAAATTAATTTATTGTTCACATTGCTGAGTCTTAATTACGTCTATGAATTGCTTTTACGGGGGCGTGCGAATTAAAAGGAAGATCCCTCTTCATTACGTGAAAACACACTGTGTCTCTCATCTACGCTAAACTGGGAGATGAAAAGACCCCTTCTGCTTTTCTCATCATAATCAAAATACAGTAATCCTAAAATAATCGCAGAGAGCCCACAGAGAAAGAGAATGTCATCCTGCTAACAAAGAAAGGGACACCGTCCCCCGTGATGTCCAGCATGTCCTTGAAAGAAACCTGGACTCTCCAATGTTTCAAATCACTAGGTGCGTGTCAAGGAGTAAGCAAGGCTCAGTTTAAGACCATTTTCTAAGGATTTTGGGTTACTGTTCAGGGGTAACTGTACCTTGTCTACAGATAATGCCTTAGGTAAAAATTACCCACAGTCCTTTCCACGAAGCAACCTGATAGGATCTTCTAGGGACCAGAGAAACCAGTGAGTGACCTCAGGGTTAATAATTCAGACAATAGCTCCACCTGGACTGGCGAAGCAGGTAAAAGGCCTGCATTCATTTCGGAATCCCTCTGCTTCACTGTCCCAAAGACAATTCTGAAGATGGTACCGCATCTTCATGTGTCAGACACGTGATTCCCAGAGCGCAGCACAGAATCGAGGAAGCTGGATTTCCCCCTCTCTCTCTCCCCCTTTCTCTGTCTCTCTCTCTCTCACACACTCACACACCCCCGATGACATCAAAGAGAGCCTCGACTTTGTAAGAGCGCGTCTTTAAACGCACTCCCTCTTCTCATGCTCAGTGGAGTGAGGATGGGTCTCTGACTCGGGTTTTCACAGGCTCTGGTGTCTACTTAGGACTGAATGACACTGTCTGGTTTTCATTTCTAAATTTTCATTGCTGACCTCTTCTATTTGTGGCACAGGACAGTTTTCCACGGAAGGTAATGATTTCAGTTTTCCTTTTTAAGTACATTTCCATTTGCGCTTTAAAGAAAGTTAAAAAAAATGACATAATAATGGAAGTGGAATACAATCACGATGGTGGCAGGAAGGGTTTAAAATGGTTTGGGTTTGAATATTAGCTTTGCAACTCCTTCGCTGTGTGTCTCTAGGCAAGTTACTTAAGATCTCTGTGCCTTGGATTTCCTCATTTTTAAAGCAGAGAAAATGACAGTAGCTACCTCAAACAGTTCTTGTGATGGGAAATGTTATTAAAGGTAAAACACTAAAATGGTACCTAGCATAGAGCAAGAATTCCTAGCTATTACTAGTAAAGTCACTTGTATTTTATAGTTAAATCTAGGTAAACAATGATTTCATTCAAACTTGATCCTCTGGCCTGTGAATTACAAGATAAGGTAAAGAGACTTCTCTTTGGGCTCTTGTCCTCCTGTTTTCCTTTAAATAAAAAAATGAGACCAATTGGGGGAGTGTTTTAAACCTGTGTAATCCTCAGGAAGCCAGAAAATCAAGTATACTGTCTTGAATTCCATTATAGTTTCCTTTCCTAGCTATTTTTTCTTTTATTTTTTTTTGGGGGGGGGTGTAATTAGGTTTATTTTTTTTTAAATAAATTGGTATATTTTTTCTATTTTTTAATGGAGGTACTGGGGATTGAACCCAGGACATCGTGCGTGCTAAGCATGCGCTCTACCACTGAGCTATACCCTCCCCCCTTTTCTCTCTGCTTAAAGATCCCAATATTTCAACCACTGAGAGTTAAAAAAGAGGCTGCCATTCCCTGGACATATGACACCGACCAAAACATAATTACAACCAGGCATGTGGCTCCTCCAACCAACATTGTAACATTCGCCCTGATTATGCCCCGTCCCAGGAATCGCTGTTTTCTTGACTGCTGCTCCAGTAAATGACTTTTTGTTTAAATTACAGCCACTTTAGATGCAGTGACTTTTTAAAAATCTGCTCGACTATTGCTATGATCTGAATGTATTGTTGTCTCCAAAACATTCACGGGATCCTACCCCACAAAGACGTCAGTATTAGGAGGGAGGGGGCTGGCGAGGTGCTTAGGTCATGAGGGCGGGGCCCTCATGAATGGGATTACTGCTCCTATAAAAGAGGTGCCAGAGAGCTCCCTGGCTCTTTCTGCCACGGGAGGATACGAAGAAACACCCGCACCCAGGAGAGGGCCCTCGCTGGACCCTGCTGGCACCCTGATCTCAGACTTCCAGCCTCCGGAACTGTGAGGAATAACTGCCGTTGACAAACCACCTAGCGGGATGTCGTCACAGCAGCCCACGTGCCCCAAGGCAAATACAAAAGCAAACGGCATCACTTGCCCATCTCTTTCTTCATATGATTCCTCTGTCCTCGGCTTCCAGGGGGATTCCTCCCTTTGCCGGTGTAGCTCAGCGTGACTCCCTTGAGTGAGTCGTCCGGTGGAGTGGGAGAGTCACTCCCGACTAACGTCAGGAGCCTTCTTCACCACCCTCCCCCAACCCCAAATCCACTCCAATGGGGAAGAACACAGACCGCTGCTCAGAGGTGCCGGATGAGCAACCCGACAGGTGCGGCCAAGCTCCGGGTCCGCTCGCTGTGGCTGTTACAGCTTCCTGAGCAATGGACTTGAGTTGTCCCACCTAATCCCACAACTTAGCAGCTCCACGAGGACCCAACTAGGCTTAAAAAAAAAAAAAAGAAGAAGAAGAAAAAGAAAAGAAAAAGAAATGACCCTGTAACTAATACGAAGGAAGACGGTCAACAATGAAATGAACGCTCATTGTAAATACAACCTTCAAGATGCACAGAGCCCCATAATCCCTCAAAGAACAGAGAATACAGTCTGATTGCCTCTGAACGTCTCATGTGCCTGCAGGAAAGAGCCATGCAAACTGCCAGGGCAGGCTCTGAACGAAGAGTCCAACGTTAACTTCAAAAACTGAAGCCACTGTTACCATCCCTCTCAAAATCTGTCAAAATTAGACCTTTCTTTCTCTCAGTTTTTTAAGCAACCACAGACTCACACCTACGGAGGCAGTTCTTCAGCCTGACTGTGAGCCAGGACCAGCCACCAGGCGCCTGGGTACCAACCTGAGGTCTGTGCCACCTGGCCTTGCCACTGAACCTTTTCATGCCTCAGTAGCATCACCTAAGAATGGGATCATCACAGCGCGCACCTCACAGGTTTGTGGGGAGCTGTACCCAGCACGTGGGGAGCGCTGGGTCAGTGTTAGGTATTATCAGCAATGGCCGTATGTGACCTTCAGATGCTTTCTTGAATACACTGAGCTGGGTATCGCCGTGTGCCCATTTTATGGATAAGGAAACTGCACATTTCAGAGAGCTGTAAGATGCCCATCATGACAGAGGTTATCAGTCAAGACACAGCATCAGTTCTGTCCCTCTGCAACACCTGAAACTAAAGATTAAGAACAAAACTACTCATAGCAGAGCCCACCTACTTGAAAGCCTCACCCACCAGCTGGTGACTGAGCTTTGGGAATTCCAACACACCGAGGCGGGTGAAGACAACTGACCTCATTCCATGACCACAGCTGCCAACATGTTCAATGAACAAAAATTCTGACTGGGTGTTTTATTCCACACACCAACAAAAGCCACCTTTTGACATTAACTCCAACCTGTCTAAATTTTCGGTCGAGGCGTGTGTATTACACAGTCCCAAACGCAGCCCTAACACAGTCATCCCTCAGTGTCCGTTCTCCTCCTCTTCATCAGTAAGACGGCCTCAAGTGTGCTCGACTACAGATGGCATCGCCAGGCTCTCTTGCAGCTAGGTCTGACCACGTGACCAGGCACTGGCCGATGCAATGCCAACGGAAGTGCCACGTGGAATTTCCAGAAAGGCTGCAGAAACTGAGGGGGCTGCCTTCACTAAGAGGGCCCCTTCCTTCTCATTCCTTTCTGCAGCACATCGGGACTGCAGACACAGTGGCCCAAACCACACTGGCCCCTGAGTGACTTTGAAAATGGAAGCCACGTGATTAGGAGGGTGGGACAGAAAGCCAGGAACCCGGGCTCCTGATGACACTATGAAATCACCTAGTGCCCAACTCTGAATATTTTCCCATGAATCTCCATCTTGTTCATGTCACTGTGCTTCACATTTTTCTGTGACAGATGGCCAAAAGTATCCTGATACATCGAAGAAACAGGGACCCTCAGAACACGCTTAGAAATCCCTGACCTTAGAGCTGTCTACACTCCTCATTAGCACCATGTGCCCACTTTGGAAAAATTATTTTTCCTACAGAAAAGGAGGTACTGCGTTTACTTAGATAGTGAGAAATGTGACCTCATTTGCTGTCCTGCAGTAAGAATGATGGACACCCACTGACCTGAACACCCACCTTGCTGCGGGGCTTTACATAATTATAATGACCTTTTCCTGATGAAGAGGAGAGGGCCACACATCAGGAAGTGAAACTACCGAGTGAATTCTATTCATGCATTTATCACCCCGGACCCCCCACCCTTGTCCCTCCGCCCTGCTAACTGCATCACTCAGTGAAGGAAGACGTACCTGGCTTCCCCCGGCGACGTTTCCACATGGCTCCTCTTTGAAAACATCCAGTTATACGGAAATGTATTTGTTCAGCCTTTTCCTCAGGGAAATCCAGAAATTAAATGGCTTCGCCAACAAGGCCAGGAAAACAAATCATTTGTGTTGTCTGAGCCATAAGGCTTGCGTCACAAACACAGGCAGAGCCTGCCCGGCTTTGCTCTCACAGAGCCATTTGGGAGAAGATTTTTATGGCAGCAGCTGAAATGTTTCTACCCAAACAACACCTACACTTCGCTAGAGTTATTTTCAGAGGAGAAGGTTTCCCCTACTGCTGTCTGAACGCGGAGGCTCACGCCGGAGTTTGGTGCTGCAGCCCTGGAAGGGGAACTGAGCTGCCACTTCTCAGCTGGGTGACCTCGACCAGATCACTTCACCTCCCTGACCTCAGGTCCTCACCAGAAAGTGAGACTCTCGGAGCCCAGAGAGTCGTCCTGAGAGGTGATGAGAGGATGCAGGCTTAGCACCGTGGCGACACAGGAAGTGTGCAAAAAGCCAGAGCAGTATCAATTCTTATCAAATTTGATGCTGAATACTTGAATACTTTGGAAAATAATGATATGAGAACCTAAGGGCAAGCCACAGGTAAAGATACCACATTAACATTCGTATAAAAATGCAGGTGTGCTTACTGGGCAACGTGCAGAAGCCACAGACATTTACCCACCCACCGGCCACTTACTCAGCTTGTCCGGGCCCTCCAGGACAGGGTCATGGACAGGAAGTCAGCAAAAACTCTCAGACATCATAAAGTCCACTTGCTGAACTTTGTATTTACTCCATCAATGATACCAAGTATTGTTGACCAGTCACCAAGTACCAGGCACCAAGCCACACACTTCTCATGGACTAACTACCTTTCACAGCTGCACGGCTGGAGGCGTGTCATGGACACTGTGATGCCATGACCAGACCCCACCTGGGGACGGAAGAGCTGACCCATCCCCCTGTGACTGAAAACACTGCCCACTGCCTTAGGCTGGAGAAGGCTGCTCCACTCAAGGTCAAGCACCGTCCCCCACGCAGCTGCCGTCAATGGTCAACATCAGTGACTACAGGTCTTCTCGGCTTCAGAGCTCCCCACAGGGCTGGCCCCGCCTTCTGTCAAGACTGCATCGCAGCTCCACTCTGCCCTCTGCCCAATCCCCAACCTTCCTTTCCCCTCCTCAGGTGGTGATCTGAAGAGGCAGCACAGCCACTGTAATTACTTTCAGATGAAAAAGCTCAGTCTCAGGGAGGCAAAGGAAGTTGCCCAGTCACGCAGCCAGTGAGTGGCGTGGCTGGGACTGGAACCCAAGCACTGATGCCAGAGCCCAGGTTCCGGATCATTCTGCTCTACTGCTCAGTCAGGTCTGCGTACTTATGTCCAATAAAGTGGCTAAGCTGGCTGCTGTCTTCAGAGCAGACTGCAAAAAAGCAATTTAGAATGAGATAAAGCTGCAAGAGAAGGCAACCGCGGTAAAACGTTATTGGTGGAAGACACCCAGAAAACAGAAACCACTCTCGCTCTTTCAAGCCAAGGGCCTGGTTACAGACTGATCAATGGCCGAGAGGACGCAGACGGACCAGGGAGGCAGCCCAGAGACGAGCTGTTAGTTGCTCAGGCAGGAGAGATAATGAGAGAAACAGGTGTTATCAGACCCTAGGGGCTGGGGCCAACTGGCGAGATAAGAACAGGACGCACTGCTATGGAGAAGCGGGAAGTCTGGTGGGAGCAGGAGCTATGGGAGAGACACAGCTGTTCCTAGAGACACCAAAGAAAGCAGAAAGAGGCCCGGAGAGATACCCTTACATCTCCCTTGGATACCAGAGGGCAAGAGAGCCCGGGAAAGGTAGTTCCCCGTAACATGGAGCGCCGCAGGGGACGGCCACAGAATGGATCTGAGAACAAGTCTATCTGAGCAGCCCCAAAGTACAACTGATCAACTGACAATGAAGAAGAATAAACACTCCGGAAATAGCATGCAAGAATTTAAAAAGCAGCTCTGTCAAAACTTAGTTTAAGGGCCAGTGGTCCTTAAGGAGCCCCTAAGCAAACAAAAATGTAACCGGAGAAAACGCCTTTCACTTACATGGCTCTTTACAAGGCACGTTGCTATATCACTGCACAGTTCAACACTGATGTCTAAGTGGGTGAGGCCAAGAGGTTTCAGTTACTTCCTGTTTAGTAAATCAGGGAAATAGACGTAATGTTGTGGCAGTATTTCCATCGTAGAAATAGCGAGTTTACTTGATACTGCTTAACGGGGTAGAATTTCACAATCACAACTTTACCTACAAAGATCAAATCGTTCCCCACCCATGCCGGCCAAATTAGGTGTTAAAGGAGCCCCTATTCTGGAAGACTGATCTGCCTTCACGATTTTATCTGCTGTTGAACAAAGCAGGAGCTAGAACACAAATTCCTTTTTCCCTTCTCAGAAGTCGTCTGCTGACTTCTCTGATGCAGAAGTCCTTGGGGGTTGGGAGGGGGCGGAGGAGAGAAGAACTTCGAAAACAAAACTGGATGACCAGGGATTTCCTGTCAGCGCTCACTTCAGCCGCACAGATGGTAAAATTAAAAGGTTAGCATGGCCTCCGTGCAAGGATGCCATGCAAATTCATCAAGGATTTCACATTTTGCTTTCGTTTTCTAACGTTCACAGGTGAGGAAACGACAGTTCAAGTTAAGTGAAATGACACCCAGCTGAGGGCCCTTCCCAAGCCTCATCCCCAGCTTTTCCTCCAAAAAAATACAATCTCCAGTCACAATAGTCAGCACCTACTCAATGTTCAATTATCTACTTCGCCTTTCCAAAGACATCTAACATCTATTTTTTAAATTATTTTTATTACAGTCCCTCCAGAAGGCATGTGATTTGTTCATACATAAAGACTGCAGATACAATTTCAGTCCCTTCCACCACCTCCCCCAGCCCCGAACAAAGCTTCTTTGAGGTTATTTAAATCCAATGACTTGAGGGAGCATCTGGGTTCCAGGCTCATTGGTTTCTAGCTAGCTGTGTGGTTTTAGACTGGCCAGTGAACCTCTCTGGGCCTCTGTTTCCTCCTTTCCGACATCATACAATGAGAACTAGCTGCTGTCCACAATCCTTTCAGTCCTGAAATGATTCCAAAGAAAGATAATAGAAGTCCTGTGGGGAACCAGATGAACTTTCTCTCCCTTGACCTGGCCCAGGCCCAATCTACCTGTGAGATTGCTTATCAGAATTAAAAGTACAGTCTGTGGCCACGGCAGAGAGAAAATCTGACCTCATTCCTCACTCTCAGCTGACTGTGATCTCACCCAGCAACCCTCAAGTTGGGTTCCAGGGTAGATTGACTGCAAAGAGAACCCAAGTCTTCTCCCTTCCTGTATCTACACACCCTGCTATGTAACCTTGCAGACTCCTCCTGCTCTGGGATTGGCTTGACCAACGAGATATTAGCAAACATGATACAAATAAGTGCTGAAAAGTGCATGCACGACGGGGCTCGCTCTCTTTCCTGCTGCCTTGTCACAGTCCGGAGAACATGCTAGGTCTAGCGTGCTTAAGAATGAGAGACATACAGCAGAGACAAGTCACCCCGTCTTCCTAGCTAAAGCCACGCTAGATCAGCCAACAGCCAGCTGAACCCTCAGACATGTGAGCAAACCTGCCCGAGACCAGAAGAGCTGCCTGCCCAACCCATAGGTGACCAGAGACACGGGAGTGAGATTAGCTGAAATCAACCAAGTCCAGATCAAGATCAGCTGAACTCTGCAAGTCTGCAAGCTAAATACGTTTTTATTATTCTATTCCACTGAGATGTTGTAGCTGCTTGTTATGCAGCATTACTGTGGCAATAGATAACAGATACACATTGCTTGAAATATTAGCTCTTAGTCAGACTCTCATGATAACTTCCTGCACAAAGGATCCTTGGTGGTGAAACAAGTTTAGGACATGCTGCGTGCCTTAAATTTATCTTAAAGGTTCACAACAGACATTAATGCTTTTAAGGCTCTAAGAAGTCCCAGACTAAAGAAATCTATTTAACTTTGTCTAATTCATGTTTTCCTTAACCTATTTTAACCACAGATCCCCAAGTATGATTCACTAATCAAATTCTCTAGATTCCAGGGTTGAGCCTCTATCCAGTCTTCTTGCTGGTTAAGCCATGTACTTTATGATCTCCAAGATAGTGAGTGGACCCTTCAAAACCAAACAAATAAAATAAACAAAACAAAAACCTTAAAAATAGTTTGGAAGTATGAAAGCTTATACTGTTTATAACCGAAGTCTAATTAGAAATAAAGCAGAATGTTCTACAAATATCTGAAGCCTGTCCGTAGCCTTAGTCTAACTTCAACTTTCTCATCTAATAAAACATGGAGAAAAGCCTAATGCTGACCTCACCAGTCCCTGCTTAAGTCTTCAGAGGCTGCCCACTGCCATCTTCTTTGTCATCACGCTTCACAGCCTTTGATGTACAGAGGGCCCTGACACCTCTCCATCTCCTGCCCCCCTCCCCATTCCTCCTCCCCCTCCCTCCTTCCTAGCCCACTACTCTCAGCTCCACACGCTATCCATGCCGAACCACTTCCAATTCCATCAAATGGCCAAGAGCTAAACTCCCCAGAGTTTGGTCCAATTTGATGTGAACTTGAGCTTTGAAATAATATCATATAAAAGTATTAAAATGGTCTCACATTAATTTGAATCAATGTTAAATCCACAGAAAATGTTAAAATTCTTCAAGCATTGTAGTTTCGAAGCCAGCTGAGCTGAGAGAACGTTAAACTCTGTTTACAGAGTGGCCACAGGGTGGTGCCATATTAGCTGATAAAAGGAAATACCCAACGTGTATTGTCAGAATTTTTTTTTTTTTTTTGAGGAGGGAGGTAATTAGGCTGGCTTGCTTGCCTGCTTGCTTGCCTATTTATTTATTTATTTATTTATTTATTTATTTATTTATTTATTTATTTATTTATAATGGAGGTCCTGCAGATTAAACTCAGGACCTCTTGCATGATAAGCACGCCCTCTACCACTGCGCTATACCCTCCCCTCCAAGAGTTACTCTTGAATTATGGGAACTCTGAATTAGCAAGGACTTTAGAAACACATTTCTTCTTCTGGAAGCTCCTCCTCACCTCTTAGCCACACCCAAGCCCAAACACACTGAGTTCATCCAGCTAAACTTCAATCCATCCTTCCTGCATCAGTTGAGACGGTACTTCTTCCGGGAAACTCTCCCTGAAATCTGAAGAACAGGTTGTAAGACCCTCCCATGATTGAATTTACCTGATTTTAACATTTTTTCCTACTGTAAATGCCTATCATTTGGTCTAGTCTCCTTCATGGGAGAGATCCTAGTTTGATCCTCCTTTGCTTAGTATATGATCAATGAATTTATGATGGGCCCATGGATGGGTGGCTGGATGGATGGATGAGTGGATGGGTGGGTGGGTGGATGGATGATGGATGGATGGATGGACGGATGGATGGACAGCTGATGGATGGATGGGTGGGTGGGTGGCTGGATGGACAATCGATGGATGGAGAAATGAACAAGCAGAATGGGCCACTGAACAAATCATAACTGATTTTTGCTGTATAATCTCTCCTTACCCTCTCCCCTGTCCAATCTCAAGAAAAGGTCATTACAAACACTAGGTAACAGCAGAGAAAGAAGACAAAAAAAAAAAAAGAACCTTGGTAATCTTATAATTTGGATAAAAATGATCATTATGAATTTAGAATTAAAACCTAGACTTTTTTAAATGAGGGCACTTGTCAAAAATATAAAAGACAGAAAGAGAAAAGACAATCAGAAAAAGAAAAAAAAATTGGACGCAGTAGTGTCTTTCTTTTCCTAATCAAAGAAAGTCTGCTGAAAACACATCTTTTATTTTTTTGGATATAAACATTTTAACACATTTGTTGAAAGTGAAGGACTCACTCCAAGAACTGTGCTATGTAATGAATGTGACCTCTTCAATGGAGCAAACAAAGATGTAGGAAGGGCCTTCTTTAGAGCTCCATGGGGTCACATTTCCTGCTTCTCATCACAAAACTCGCCAGAGAAATATTTTTGTTTCTCATGCGCTTTCACCTTGGACACCAAGTTCCTATCTGTTACCCCATGAGTTGTCCTCTTCAATTAGGACAGAAAGGAGCCACAAACACAGATAAGACATTTTAAAACCAAAAAAGGCCTGTCTCCAACGCTTCTTCTCACATGCATTTTGACCCCAAGCCAAACACCCAATATACCTCTGGCACTTTTAGGCAGAGCTAGGAAAATAGCCCTGCCATTGATTTAAACATCCTGCCAACTGACAGCATGCAGTAGCCTTAGGGAGTGTCACACGGATGATCTTTGGGCTGTGTGTGCGTACAGCCTCGTCTCTCTGGGCTTTAATCTTGTTTGAACTTTCTTTTGACCCTTTACAGATAATGTATTTGAAAACAAGGGCTGGACAGTGTTTTCACCAGCCAGAAAAACCCAAAACAAATTTCCAAGGATCATTTTAACCCTCAAGTTAAGCAAAGGCATAATCTGCTTCTCCTGTTTTCCAGGTTCCTTTGTGCCTTATTTCCCTACTGCCTGAACTCCCTTAAAAAGCCCCATCTAAACATACCAATAAGAACCCGGCCACTGAGTTGTGGCATCAACAAACCATATCAATGTTGGCGGCAGGGGACACCATGGTTGGTTCTCCCAAATCTCAACCTTCAAGATGTGGTAACAGCCCAGCTTCTCGGAGCTGCTCTGTCCTTCGCAAGCTTGTTAAACTTTCAGGAATTCACTTCTCCCTCCTCAGCCTATTTGTTTGCATGCATTCCTCCAAAAGACTTCTCCATCCCCTGGGAAGAGATGAAAGTCATACGGAGTAGAACAAAAGCAAACTTCAGAGAGGCCTCTCAAGTCAATGCTCCCAAATAAAGAGTGATTTCTGCACTTTTCTTTTCCCTGTCTCTCTCTAAGCCCCCTCAGCCCCTCAAGGTTGTTCGCTTTCTTTCTTTATAAAAGGCACCCACCAGGTAACCCAATCAGGTTCCCTTGGGCGGAAGGGAGCCCAGGCAGCTGTCTCCCAGAGACCATGAACCATCACCACCAGGACTCCCACAGGCATAACTGAATCCACCCTGTGTTCCTTGCCAGGGCTGTTCCTTAATTGGCCATGAACAGTTCCAGTCAGCCCAGCGATTTCTGCACCCTGTATAGTATAATCTCCTGAAACATCAGCTGAGAGTTTAGGGGCCAAATTTTAAAATAGCATCCAATTAATAATCATAGTAATAATGAAAGAATTGCCAAACTGCTATGTGAATTCTGAAGCCCGAAAGTGGAAGCCCAGCTAAGTGAAGAGAAACTATTCCTCCACACCCCTCCCCCATCACCTTTTAAATGTTCCATTTAGCAACGGAAACTTCTAGAACCAGCTACCACAAAATGTTAGCCTTTTATGTTTTAGGTGTATTCACTTATTCAACATTTAAGGAGTGTTGACTAGCCCTGGATATGAAGATAAAAATTACTGTCAACTGATCTCAAAAAAGTCACAGTTCCACTCCAAAAAGAAGCTTCTAACAGACTTTGCTCATTCACTTAACAATTCCTGAGTCCCTGGCACTGTTCTAGGCACCGAGGCCACAGCAGGCAATCCAGACAGAAGCCCCTGCTCTCACAGAACCTCCATCCCACAGAGGCAGACTGACAGCACACAGACAAGGAAATAGTCTGGATATTGGAAGATACCAAAGGCTGGGGAGGAAAAAGGCCGGAGTAGGGAAGGGGGCCTAGAGCATAATTTGGGAGGGGACAATGTTAAACATGAGGGTAAAGGAAGGCCCAATTGGCAAGGGTTTGAAGGAGGAGAGGGAACAAGTCCTACAGATAGTGGGGAAAAAGAGCATTCCCAGCAAAGGGAGGACATGCAAAGGCCCTGGGGAAGCACACCCGTGTGTGAGCAGCAGTTGGCCAGGGTGGCAGCACAGAGGGAGCAAGGGAGAGCAATGCGGGATGAAGTCAGGCCCCAAGGGCCCTTTGAAGGGCTTCAGCTTATGCTCTGAATGAGGCAGGAAGTCACTGCAGGCCAGCAGCAGAACCACAAGACGGGACTTACACTAAAAGGATCACCAGGTGCTGTGCCGAGCAGAGACGGCAAGTGAGTGAGGACACAAAGAGAGAACAGCTCGACGGCCACCGAGGATGATGCTGAGTGGACCAGAAGGCAGTGATGAAGACAGCACGAAGCAGTAAATTCGGGATGCCTTCTCTGCAGAACAAATACAACTTACCGATGAAGTGTGTGTCAGCATTTGAAAGCGATCAAATAAAGGTTCTTTATTTTCCTACTTAAACTGCCCAGGAAAATCCCAAATGTGTGTTCCCTGAGTTTATTTAGCCCACTGATGTGCTGATTTATATCCCCAACCATTTATCTTTCAACCGACCCTCAATTATCTGCCATTGCTTTCAGACATTTGGTCCCTCTGGTCCACTCAACCTTAGCATCCATTCCCCAGCTTGCTCCTGGTGACTACTGAACTAAGTCTCCATTCACCCAGGCTCAATATCTTTTCGTCTCTTCCTTGTCTTCCCCGCTGTGAACCCAGGCATGAAACTACTAGCTCTTCCTCTGAACCCTATTTTGTGCATCTACCTCCCTCTCAGTTTCTCCTGCCTCCCCCATGGTGTCAACACAATTTCCAGGGCAGTCTCCCAGGCTCCACCCTTTCCTGCATCAAAACCACCTTACCAACTGTCATCAAAATAATGTTCTGGAAGTACAGGTTTTGTGATGTGACTTCCCCCTGCTCACTAGCGTTCAGTGCCTGCACGTCTCAGCCAACGGCTATCGGTCTCCCCATGGTCCTCCATTCGCTCATCCCTACCCGGCAGGCATTCGCCGCCTCTGGAGTGTGAACAGGCAGTCCTGCCCTTCCTCTCACTCTTCCTCTCACTCTAACGTTCACACAAGGGGCTTTCCCCGCCAATAATGCCTTTTCTCTCTCTCTCTCCTTTCTGCGCAAACTTTCCTAAATCTACTCATCCAGAGGACTAGCTCAAATTATGCTCTCCCTATAAAAACACCTGTAACCACCCAGCCCCTATTCAGGTTCCATATGGTCCTCTTTTTCTGATCCTTTCATTAGGACCTCAGGGCACAGGTGCATGCCATAGTCCCTGGGTAGATGTTAACTTCAAGGTCATGTATCAACCTCTATTTGTTTTTACACCCTGCACTGAGACACATATATTCAATACGTATTTACTGAATTTAATTATTTCAGTGAAATACATTAACTGAGACAATATTACCTCCATCTTTTTTTTTTAATTGAAGTAGAGTCAGTTTACAATGTTGTGTCAATTTCCGGTGCACACCATAATGTTTCAGTCATCCATGTACATATATATATTCCTTTTCACGTTCTTTTTCATTCTAGGTTATTACAAGATATTGAATATAGTTCCCAGTGCTGTACAGTAGAAACCTATTGTTTATCTATTTTACATACAGGAGTTAATAGACCCTCCCTCTTAAGCTCTGAAAGTGGGGAATTGAAAACTCCTAGAATTCAAAGGGTGTAGAATCATTGAATAAAACAGAATCTCACTCATTTCCTACTCTACCTTTCTATTTCTCTTCCGCTACATTGATTCTTCCAGCAACTTTGTTTTTAGCTAGTGTGTGAAAGAATGGGACAAAAAGTGATGGCTGGGCTTATCTTGAGGTTATTACGCTCACAGGCATTATCACATCCCAAGCTGTAACCTAACCCATCTTTGACTTACAAACAGGACACTGGCTTCACGGGAGAGCAAGGAGGAATGAAATGCACAGTTCCAGCCACACAGGCACGAAGTGCGGCGATCACTGAGCTCTCGGGGTGTAGAAATGGGGCCACACGGTGGTGGAAGAAAAAAGAAAAAGAGGTTGGCTTTAATCAGGCACTTACGGTCTGTTTCCAGGCAGGAGTTCCTGCCACATCTCAGAATCTACCACACAGCCTCCACTAGTGTGTTCCTAATGACAGGAGTGCACTGCAAACTCCACGGCAGGAGGGCTCCCTGACCGATAATGTCCTTGTACTCCCTGAAACGGGCAACCCCTAACTTCTCTCATCAAGATAAAGATTCTCCCCACTTAGTCCTTTCTTCTTCAAGGCAACTGCCTCCAATTTTTAATTCACGCAAACAACAGATGTTTGCCAGCACCTAAAGCAAGCCACGAGCAGCCACTGGCGGACGCCCTGAGGAGGACAGACCTGTGCTTTTGCATCTTGAAGCCAGGGTGGGAGGCAGACAGTGATTCAGTAGCCACACAAGGCACAAAACTGCAAACTGTGATCAGCACAACGAAAGAAACGGGGATAGAATAGGGGATGAGGCTTAATCCAAAGGGTTCACACTCCCCTGAGGAAGTGACACTTGAGCTGAGATCCGAAGAGTAGGTCAGAAGTTAAATGGCAGATGGGGAGAGAGAAGAGAAGTGTCTCGTCCAGGGACACAGAAGGACCCAGGGCAGGAGGGAGAACAATGTACAGGAGTAAATTTAAAAAAAAAAACAAAAAAACACAGCAAAGCTGGGAGAGATTGGCTCAAGAAGTCAGGAAGCAGGTCAAGCAGAGCTTTGTGGAACATGGAAGGAAAGACATCTCTAGCCTCGGAGGAAGGGGCAGGTCCTGAGAGTTCCTCTAAATCCCCCAGTGCTCTCTGCTGCTCATCTGCCACTGCCTACCCTCCTACCCTGACCACAGTTCCTATAACTTAACCCATCCCACCAAAGGCCCTGAAAGAAAACCTTCAATAGCACAAGACTGGCCCTCGAACCCACAGATGAGCAGCCAGCCAGCAACCAACATGAGTATCTCTTGGAAGCATCTGAACTTGGGAGCATTTGAACCTGGGAGCTCTTAAGACACAGTGGTTACAGCCAATTGGTGATGAACACTGAACTATAAAGTTTCCATGAATAGTGGGGCCTGAGGGACAGACCTGTGCTTTTGCATCTTGAAACCAGAGTGGGAGGCAGACAGTGATTCAGTAGCCACATGAGGCATTGTTTGTTCTTCTTCTGAAGAACAAGTCTGAGAGTCTATTTCACCTCCTCAGGAAGCTGGTTCTGTGACTGGTTTGAACCAACAGAATGCAGTGGGAATCCCGGATCTCTTGAGTCCTGGCCTTCAGGACTCCGGCAACTTCTGTTTTCTCACGTCTGGTGTGCTCCGTGTTGGAACCCAGCCACCACGTCACGAGAAGCCCAAGCCACAAGGACAGGGGCTATGTGGAAGAGCGCTGTGGTGCTCCGTCAGCATCCTAGCTGATCACCCTTTCCACAGTCAGCATCAGCTGCCTGCCATCAGAGAGGGGCAGCTTGGGTGCTCTACTCCTGTGCACGCCCCGGATAACTGCAGCCCTGGTCAACACCACGTGGAGCAGAAGAGCTGCCCTGCTGATCCCAGGCAGCCCAGGGACTCCTGCGGGACACTTAATGGTGGTGGTTGTTTTGAACCAGTAAGTTTTGGGGTCATTTGTTCCAGAGCAAGAGACAAAACTAAAGCAACTAGAGCAAGGTTGTAAGTAGGATTAGGAAAAGAAAAAAATGTTAGCCACTATATATAAAAATAGATCAAAAGGCAATTCTTCTGTAGAGCACAGGGAACTATATCCAATATCTGGAAATAACCTTTAATGCAAAAGAATATGAAAATGAATATATGTATGTATATGCATGACTGGGACATTGTGCTGGACACCAGAAACTGACACATTGTAACTGACTGTACTTCAATTAAAACAAAAAAGATTAGGGCAGAGTAAAGCGGATACACCAAGAAAAGCAGAGATACAGCCCCTGCAGGATGGGGAATTCAAGCTTAATTCTGGGCTTTCCCACTCTAGATCCGTGACACGTGGTCGGACTTTGCTCCTGTCTCTGTAATTCACGAGCCTCAGTTTCCTGACAATAAAACAGCCTTTAACATGACCAGCTTAAGGGCCTTCCGTTTACAAAGGCTTTGGCTATAATACCCGTGTTTATACTCACCGTTTTATTCGTGCCTCTGCAGAGGAATTCTTGTTTCTCAGTGTCCCACTTGGTGACGAGCACTCAGAGGTACCAATAAAACGGTCTTCACCAACTATCTGCCTCGGGAGTCCAAGATCACTGAGTGGTGACTTGAAAATTGGCTCTGCCTTATGATGACTATGTATGCAGCTGATTATACTGTATTTGAAGTTTTAGGGTTGAAAATAATTAGAAGGAATAGGGCTCAAGTGATCTGTCATGGTAGGAGCGTCGGATGTGTTCTGCTAAACAGGTGATGGCGAAACAAGGATGCTCAGAGTCGTCAGCAACTAAAAGGGCAATCCACCATCCTTCCACATGTGAGTTAAGTCCAAAGGGATACAGGGTGGTCCCGCAGTGATAAGTCTGATGTAAATGCACACAAACCTGAACAAAGGCACAGACTGACAGAAGGTACCCATGAGTCCACCCCTCTCCTTTGAGATGAATTAGAAACATGCATTGCCCAGTATTTAGAACATGTGCTCCCTGAGGTCAAGCAACATGTGAACATTCAAAGATTTTTTTTAAAGCATTGTTTTTGTTTTGCTTTCATCCCCAACATGCTGGGAGTGTGTGTGCTATCTGTATTAGCTGAAGTGATAAGTCTTAAGGACTAGATGACTATTCTATCCCTTGGCTTCCAGCCCAGGCACTCTTCCAAGGGCGCACGTATGCCTCAGTGATGCTCCAACCCACCAGGAATTTCCACACCTTCTCTCACACCGTCCTCCCTTCTCTCCCTGGGATGTTCACTGTCCTCCTTCAAGACCCGACTTGGTGTAGCTTCATTTATGAAGCATTACCTGATATCCACCAACTTCTCTGCCTTTTTAACTACACCTTCATTTAGATACACATAACACTCTGTGGACACATAGAATACTTAAAATATTTATAATTATTTGTTTGAGTATCTATTTTCCCAACTACATTGTGATTTCCCTGAGAGCAGTGATCAAATGCTATTCGTTACTGACTCCACGATGCTTAGCGAAGTGCCTGAATCACAAGGGGCCCTCTGTAAATATGTACAGGAGAAGTGCTTTCTGTTGCTATAGCGTCTTATTCTAAGCAGCCTAAAATGCCTTTCACATCAGCTCTTTAAAAAACTTTCCAAAAAAATGGATTATAACCCATTAGAGGGATGAGAAATAGAAGGAATTAGGAGGGAATGACTTACTCATCTAAAATTAAAATAGATGGGAGAAATCTCTGGATTTTCCAGATGGGTAGATCCACGTCACCCTTCTGTTTCTATCAATTACCTATTAATCCATCTCATAGAGTCAAATACAGTATAATCAACTGCATACATAGTCATCATAAGGCAGAACAAATTTTCAAGTCACCACTCAGACCTATCCACACAATAGACAAATTTTTTTTTTTACCAATTACAATCTAAGGCAGCCCTCCAAAAATGTCTTCTTTAATAAGTACCCCTTCTTTTGTTAATGCATCCTACATGCTGAGTGTCCTTAGGTCTCAAGTACAATTCACACTTCATTATCTTATATCTTCATACTGTCTCTAGCTGTTTCATCTCATTCAATTCTGTCTGGAGAGCAAACTCTTTAAAATGGTGTCTCAGCCAAGATCCCAGCAGGAACCAGACGGAAGACTCATCCGAGACAGCAGAGGGTGTTCAATGAGGAGCTATTTGCCAGGTGTGGGCGGGGTCTGGGGACAACAAGCAGAGACTGTGATGTGCCCAAGGCCAGGGGGCAAGGGGACAGAGCCAGGGGAACCCAGAGAAAGCAGTGTGGCTGGAGGAGAGGGCCGCCCCCAGACGCTGTGGCTTCCAGGAGCTCAACAGAGACAACCATCAGCCGGAGGGCACAAAGAGACCTGGGGGAATGAATGGTCCTCCTCCCTCCAGTCTCCTGCTACTGCCTCCCACTGTCTGAATCCATCCCGACACCAGAGGGCGAGGAAGCCCACCGATGCAGCATTTAACGCCCCACCTGGGAGACAAGAGCAGGCAGGAGAGAATGGGTAGTGGGTCTGAATGGGCAAACAGAGACATGCAACATCGATGGTGTCATATTTACTTCTCAGCCCCCTCTTCCCGTGACTGCAGCACTAGGTGTACAGCTGGAGAGAAAAGAGCCAAGAAAGGCTGTTGGTCGGAATCACACTGCATGCAGGAACCTCTGCGTATATCCATCTCCATTTCCCCATGAGCCTTCAGAAGTCGCCCCTCCACAGGCCCTCTGCACTCAGCTCCCATGTGCCCTGACAAGGCCTTCCTCTAGGACCTGAGACTCCGACTGTGAGCTTTTCAGCAACCAGTGCTTCAGAGTAAGACCTCCAGGAAAAACAGTGCCGCAAGAGTTGGTAAACAAACAGCCTGGCCCCTCACCCCTGCAGGGGACCACCGTGAGCACATTCTCCTGCAGACAGAAGCCTCGCTTGCCCACGGTGGGCCCAGCCATCAGCACACCCTATATTGACTGCATTTCCGTCCTTATCTCAGGGCCCCACTCCCCTACTGGTACCTCCCGGGACCTCCTGTCCAGTGAGCTACCTCCACTCCAGTCCTGTCTCAGGCCAGCTTTGAGAGAAGCCAACCTAAGACAACCCAGGACCCAAGCCTCTGAAAACAGACTCCTCATACAGAGCGTGCAGGAGTGTGGTATGAGCCCTGCCTACGCTACTCTGCACCAAAGGAAAAATGTGCTGAACTTCAAGTCAAACAATGCAACTTCCAAGTCTCCAGCTTGGCTTTGAACTTGCTCTGTGAACCTCAGCAAATAACAACCTCCTCCACCTTTAATCTCCTCATCTGTCCAATGAACTTAAAAAAGAGGACCTCCAAGTTTCTGGTCCAGCTTTAGAGTTTGCTAAAAAGTTTCAGCAGTAAAAGGGACATGAATCCTATGGCCCGGTATTGAACTGACACAAAATTCTATTCTTTGGTGTGTTTCCTTAAACTTGGGTAAGGCAGAAAAAGCAGAAAGCCGTTTTGTACCACCCTGAAGAAAATAACTTATGGAAATTAAGAATTTAACCCACCCACCAAATGGTTATTAGATACTGTTTTAAGTCAAATGTCCTAGCTTTGACAGCATACATATAGTCAAGTATTTGAAAACTCAAAAATCTTGTATAAACATCTGTTGACCACTCTCTTACTCCATTTTAGGAGATATCTATAAAAAAATTAAGACTGGAAATTTTTTATAAAGTCACACCTCAAGAAATAGACACCTGCTTTGTAGGTACGGTTCTGTCAAAACTTCACATATCTCATTGAACAAATCGTTTCACTTCTTCACTTCCCATCTGCAGCCACACCTCCAAGAGAGGTGGAGCTTGGGCAGTCCATAGACGACGATCAACTGATGAATCAAAGAATGGCCCTGAGCTGTAATTTCATTAAACAGAAGGGGGAAAAAAGGAACGGTAGGCTCGCACCACCTGTCTCATCTTGACCTCTTCTTATGCTAATACTCCCTCTTGAAAGGAAACAGAGTATCGTGACCTAAAATCCTGCAGCTCTGAATGGTTCTGTTCTCCTCTTGCAAGCTACTGCCTCTGTCCAGAGTGGCCATCCTTAAAGCAGTGCTTACCGACTTAGGGGAAGAAGCCACTGGATCCCAAACTTTCATAAACTGATTATTAAGGAAAAAAAAATGCAGTGCCATGGAACGCATGAGGTCATGGAATGAATGTTTCTGGCTCTCATACTTAAAATAATGGCAAAAGTCATTCCAACCACCGGTCATGAGCTAGACCATTGCGACAGGCAGTAAGACATTGTCTCAGTAATATTTGGAAACATGACAAGCAAATTAAAGTGTCAGAAGGAGGGTGGGAGGGAGTGGAGGAGGACTTGGAGGGAGGAAGATGATAAGAAGGCATTCAAAGGCTCTTTCACTTCACTTTCTTAACTAGTGTGTTCATGGGGAGGGGCGGTGGGTAGAGCTCAGTGGTAGGGTGCTTGCTTAGCGTGCACAAGGTCCTGGGTTCAATCCCCAGGACCTCCATTAAAACAAATAAACCTAATTACCTACCCCCACCAAAAACAAAAACAAAAACAAAAACAGAAACAAAACTAGCATATTCAGAACAAATGCACCATCCGTAATAAAATGAAAAACCTGATAGCAGGGTAAGTCTCTTAGAAGGACTATCTGGACCACAAAGAAGTCTTCCTAGTGATCTTTTCTTAGGTACAAAGAATTCAGAGTATGTGGATATTAGAAACAGAAGAGGGAGGAGGCAAACCAAAAGGACAGTTCTAATTTTGCATCTTTGTGGGCAAACTATCTAAAAAATGGTTTCCTTCCGATTTCCTCCAACATGAAGAATAGGCAGCTGCTTCTCTGTGATATTTCATCTGAGTTTCAAGGTCAAGAAGGGAGAGAGGAAAGAAGAAAATGAGGTTACACAATGTCACTTGTTAAAAAGTTAGATACTAAGTTATCTCTTGGCAATTATAAATTCAAACAAAGTTATAATCACTAATTCACTGTACAAAAATTACAAAATTGTTAAGAAATATTAAATTACCAAGAAGGAAAATATTCAATTCCTTTGGAAATATTAGCATGAAAGGCTGTAATCTACCTAATTTTCTATATCAGTGGTTCTCAAAGTCGGATGCATTATAGAATCATCTAGGAAACTTTTAGACATTCTGAAGCCCAGGACATACCAAAAACAAATTATATCAACATCTCTGGGGGTTGGACAACCAAATAGAGTACTTTTTCGAAGCTGTGCAGGTGACAGTGGTGAGCAGACAAGTTTAAGAACAACTGGTCCACATTATGCTAAGTTAACATTGATGTGGTTTGAGGCAAAAGACAGGGCTTTGAATCAGTCTTTCAGTCTCTAAAATCCTCCCTGCCCTGGTCCTTAAAGGGAGGAAATGGGGGATAAAGCTTCATCTTCTCACTTCTCATATGCCTGAGGCTGCCTCTCTGGAATTGGATACTGATGCCTGCTACGGGGCTTAAGGGGCAAAGAAGCCTGAGGAAGGCTCATCGGAAAATGTAGTGACACGGAAATCGCGTGCAGTAGGGAGAACTGGTGACCACAGTGCCTTTGCAGAATGGAGTCATACCTGCTGGCACAGAGAACCTGCTGAGGGTGAGCCATGCACTGCTCTCAACACAGGCAGCTTCAGCATTTTTCCACTGTTTTTATTCAAACATTCATTTATTCACCCAAATGTTTACTAGGTATGTGGTCTGGTTCTAGCTCACCTTGAATTCACAGCTTGAAGGGAAAACAGATTTTTAAAGTACCTGCAACTCAGCGTAATTAGAAAAATGGAAGTAGGCACAGGCATAGTGATGAAATATGCAGGGAACAAATTACCTCTGGGGAAAGGGATTTCCAGGCTGCGGGAAAGAGCCACGAGGGGAGAAGATATGAAACGGGGAGAAGATATGAAATGGGAAGCCGTGCGGTACTGCATATGGGCAATGAGGGAGAGATACGAGGTCAGAGGTAAGGGCAGAAAGGGCAAAACAGCTAGGAGTTTGGGGCTTGTCCTAGAGCCAGGTATCTTAACAGCTGCACCGCTAACATCCTGGGCTGGATAATTCCTTATTGAAGGGGGGCCGGGGGTGCTGTCCTGTGCACCTCAGGATGTTTAGCAAGACCCCTGGCCTCTCTCTACTCACTAGATCACTGCCACACCCCACACCCTCAATACAGTCAGTAATGTCTCCAGACATTGCCAGGCGTTCGCTGGGGGCAAAATCACCCCTAATTGAGAGCCACTGTCCTAGAAGCAGTGTGGACCTACTGCACAGGCAGAACTAAGTCAGAAACCTGCCTTCTAGGAAAAGCAACCTGATGGGCAGTGTGGAGAATTCAGGGCAGTGATGGGGCAGCACAAAGGGTAAATCCAACACCAGAACCTGCATATCTATGTGCATGTTCGTAACCTGAGTCCCACGGACCACAGATAGAATCCAAGGTTTCATAAACTTGGACAGGGAAGATAATTACATAATTATTCTCACTAAGCTCTAAGATAGCATCCTCCCTAATTAAATATAAATCACAAACCATGGTAATATTAACAATAGCACCTGTGTCTTGGTTTACAATGCAAAGTTCAGATACTTTCTCGTCACATTAGAATTACTGAAGATATTGAAAAATATCTTTTGTGCTCATCAGTAATTCAAAATTGCAATAGTTACTGTATCACTGAATGTGTTAATAAGATGTGCATATATTATCATGCCCCAAATTCATTTGCTGTTTTTGTATCTGTATTTCAATGTAACGCTTCTTTTGTAGTTCCGTGTATTAAATTTGATGCATTTACAAAGTTACTTAGAAAAGGGTCCAAAAGAGCCCCCAAACCACTTCTCTTATGCCACAGATAAAGAAACACGACCTGGGGAAGGAACGTGGCTTCTGAGGTCCCAGCACCGGTTAGAAGCAAACCCAGGCTTAGAGCCCCGCAACACCCAATGTAGGGCTATACATGCTAGACTGAGCTGCTTAATTAATCACAAGCATAAAAATTGGGGCACCTTATCCCCCAAAGCTTGGCCAATGGATAAGTGAAATTAAATAACATCAGAATGAAGAAAGGGAGACGCATGAATCCCCGGGGGGAAGGTGGTGAGGGTTTTACAATGCAGACATGAGTCCCTCCTGGCCTCCCCACCCCTTGGGGAATCACGGTTGCCCCACTCCACATGCAGGGGCGGAGAGACAACGTCTCTGGTGGGACGGTGGGTCCCTCAGGTATGTTGATGCAGAGTCACATGTCCCTCCATCACCCACATCACCCCACAAGCATCCTACGCACAAGCCACAACAAATTAAGTAGTACGCCAAGCCTGCTGGGCTCTTTCCCGCCTCCTGACACAGTTCCCTCTGCTCACGATGGCCATGCTGCCTTCTCTCCCTGGCAAACCCCGTCCCATCCTCTCACACCCAGTCACATGTCATCCTCTTCCTCTATTTTGCCATGTGATTATGCTTATCTCAATGCTAGATGGTGAGCTTTGTGAATATGGACAGGGGAAGATACCTGGGACAGAGGAGCAGAGGTTGAGCACCTACTGGACACAAACAAGATGGGCAACGGCAATAATTAACAAGGTTAATGTTTCCTGAGCACTTAATGTGCACCCCACACTGTTCTAAGCAAGTTACACAGGTTACCTCATTTGGTCTTCCAAACAGCTGGTAGGTACAGTTAGGGTCTGAATTTCAGAGGAGGAAACTGGGGCACGTGAGACTAAATAAACTGCCCAAGGTCACACAGACAGGAGGTGGTAAAGCCGGGACCTAACCAGAGGCAATCTGATCCAGAAGCTACGTATGCCCTCCACTGCCAAGTGCACTGGAAGGCGCGATCTCAGCCCTTCCTTCAACAGGTGAGCAGGTACGGATCACAGATAGTAGGTGATAACTGTCAGGGCCCGAGGTAAGGTTAGAATCCAGAGCTCCGCTGACAGGAGACTGACTCATTCTAGCTTTGTTTAGATTTGAGTTGGAAGGAGAGAGACCAGGGAGAGAGAGAGGGCAGGTGGGTAAGACGGAAGGAAGATTCACAGATCATTTAGTTGATTGGTTGATACGTCAAATGACTTTTCAACAGATGGATAGAAAGAGTGACAGATAGAAAGAAAGAACTGTTCATTCTCAGGCATCTCTAGCACAAAGCAGACCTGGCTTACAGAAGATAATCAGTTATTGCTCCTTGAGCCATGAAAAAATGCCAAGATGTACCATTAATGACCGCACAGTGTCCTCTAATATAATGTAATTTCACAAGATGCTGTTCTGTGCCAGCCAGGAGGCCCACAGGGAAGGAAAGGCAAAAGGCTTAAAGGGAGTGAGCTGCCTTGCCAGGAAACCCTCAGAGAAGCGTTGCCTCTGTTTTTCAGTCTAAATTAGCCCTCCTACATTGTAGGGGCATAATGAATACAATGTGCTGGGTTTTTGTTAATGGAGGTACTGGGGATTGAACTCATTACCTCATGCATGCTAGGCACGTGCTCTGCCACAGAGCTATCCCCAGCCCCGCTAATGTTGTGCTAACACAGAGAAACTGGTTTGCTCTGCTTGGGCTTTATGTTAGTTTCTTGCTGACATGACCACAACTTCAATGTATCCCGCCAAGAAAAAAGATGATTTCCTTCCGAAGAGTTGCCATAGCATGAAGTCCACAAAGAAGATTTCCAGTCTCCAACACAGGAGATCAGATAAGCCTGCTCCTGACCTAGGGAGCTGCACTGTCATGTGCAGATGTGATTCTCGGGCTTCATGGGAAAACAATCCAAACCCAGAGAACACCTGCTGAGAGACTCTTTCAGCCACGACTTTAAGGGGAATCACTTGCAGACACAATACCGTCCATTTTCTGCAGCTGAAGCTGCTTTCTACTTGGAAAGTTACTCATGTGCTATAAACTGGCTAGACAGCACATCAATTAAAGTAATTTATCTTTTAAACTCAAAAAAGGAGGATGTAAGGACACATGTAAGTATGCATCCATCTTCCTCCCACCAAATCCAGTGCACTGTCGCACAGATGGTTAAAGATTGATTGTTGGTTTGAGGCAGGTGCTAGGGAGCTGCCGTCTTCAGAAATACGCACATTGTCCCTGTGTAATGGCAAGTCTAGGACTCGCCCTCTGCAGTTCTGCAGCAGCTGCCGGAATAGGTTGGCCTGTAAATGCTCTAACGAGGTACAGCATTCACAGGTCCCAAGGAGCAGTGAACGTCTGCCCCTCACTAGGAGGCTCCCCCAAAGATGACGGAGCACAGCTCAGACAGACTGACACCCGCGGCTGCATTTTTTCATTCTGAGCAGTCACTCTGGTACAAGAAACTTAATCTGTTTCCAAGCTCGTTGCTAACTACATAATTTTATATTAAAAAAACAATACACAGAGAAGGTCAAAATGAGCCAAAGACAACAAACTAGTCACAACCAAGAAGAGCCCCAGAGGCTAACCATGGTAGCAGAAGCAAGAAACAAGCATCTATATGTGGGAAAGGACTATGTCAACCAACAAGAAACCTACTTGCTAGCAGAACTGTTTCGCTTTCTTTGGGACCTAGTTCCACGTATGGTAATTAAATTAACAGAATATGTCGTTGAGGTTGTTCAGGAGGCTAAAAGAAAGCTTTGAAAATATATTTTATGTTTACACAACAAGGTTCAAAGGTGGCGTGAACAGGCGTCATTTTCTCCTTGAACATCGGGCTGGATGGGATGAGAAGCCAGCCGGGCACGCCTGAGAGTCCAAAGCAAGTCCCCAAATCTCAGTGTTGTTCTCCAACACAGAACATCACGAGTGCACACGGTATTCACAAGGCGCCTTCTAGATGCTCTGAATTTGGGTTTCCTTGGAGGCATACACAAAATCAAGGATTTGAGAGCAACTAGTTTATTGGGGAAGTAGTCCCCAAAACACAGTAGGAGAGTGTAGAAATGAGTGAAGGAAGGAAGCCACTGCAGGGTGTAATATCAAGCAAGTTATCATGGTGGGTGACTGGGGTCCAACTCCGCTGAGGAATTCTGGGAGATGGTGTAGACAGACCTCTCCAGTTATTCCATCCAAGAGGCAAGGGAGCAGGGGCATTTGGGTGCAGATTTCTACCACAATTCAGAGAGGTGGAAGGGACTGACTTTATAGCCCACACACAGGTCAGAGCAGGTGGCCAGAGAAAGCCCCTTACTCCAGTAGGAAGACACAGCTGCAGGAAGTTGGGCAAAAAAATGGTCAGTGCCAAAGCAGGGACTCAAAGAGGTATCTGTACATCTGTGTTCACAGTACATTATATCCAACAGCCAGCCAAGTGTCCATCAATGGATGAATGCATAAACAAAATGCAGTATACACAGAGTGGAGTATTATTCAGCCTTTAAAAAGGAAGGAAATCTTGTCACATGCTTCAACATGGATGAATCTTGAGGACATTAATGCTAAGTGAAATGAGCCAGCCACCAAAGGACAAATATTATATGACTCCATTTATATGAGAAACCCAGAATAGTCAATTTCATAGAAACAGAAAATAGAATTGGTGGTTGCTACGGGACTGAGGGGAAGGAGGCAGGAGAAGTTATTGTTTAATGGGTATAGTTTCAGTTTCGCAAATGTAAAAAGTTCTGGAGGTGAAAGCTGGGAATGGTTGCACAACAGTGTGAATATAGTTAATGCCGTACATTAAAAATGGTTAAATGGTAAATATTATGTCATGTGTCTTTTAACACAAAATTTTTTTTAAAAGGTAACAGCCAAAGGTGATATGGGCAGGGCACCTAAAGCGTTAACTGTAATAACTTCCTCGAAGACCTACCCTCAAGGATCTTCAGAGAGATCAGATGCCAAAAGAAACCCAAGGAAAACCATCAATAGAGATTTGGAGGAGGAGACTTCTAGTTAACAAATGAATGCATTCACTTTTTTCTAATTACAGACCAATATATGATGACTGATGAGAACTTAGAAGATACATGAAGAAAAAGAAGGAAATCTAGATCAGCTGTAATCTCATTGCAGGCGTGGCTCTCAGGGTGACAGCATGGAGAACGAGGCACAGAAAGAACCCGCCTGGAGACTGGACAGCTCCCAGGCAGCTGCTGGTGGGCCTGTGCAGCTGGCAGAACTGGGCTGCTGGCCCCTCTGGGTCACTCTCCCCACAGGTCAACAGCAGACTCCGTGCCAGTGTCTTTGAACAATTTTGCTACTCAAGGTGTGATCAACGGACCAGCAGCTGCAGCATTCCCTGGGAGCGTGAGAGAAATGCAGAGTCTCAGGCCCAACCCTGGACTTGCTGAATCAGAATCTGCATTTCAACATTCAGGTTAAAGTGCAGGAGATTCGAGTACACCAGAGGGTTTGAGAAGCGCTGCTCTGACACATCCCTTCTACCATCGATGGTTTCTGAAAAAAGGTTACTTAGAGCTGCTAACTCTTCTAGTACCTTGATGTTAAAATTTCCACTTTCTCTCATGGAAAATAACCCCCATCTAGCTTTAAAGTGAGGTAATCCAGTATTTGGCACAGAATAGAGGCTGTGTAGCTGTGTGCCAATATCGTTAGTATGAGTATTACATACACTGTCACCTGAAAGAAGACCAGGGGAAGGTGACAGCAATTAGAAACTGTCATCTAAAATAACGAATTTTATTTTATTGTGCTGAAATTCAAAAAAAAATCTATCCTAAGGCATGCTGAAAAAAATAAAATGGTTTTCCCCCAAGACTGAATGCTTCTTTTGTAATGCAGTTCAGTATTCTTAGACTTTCTTCAGATCTTAAAAAAATAAAAAAGCAAATGAAACATGTTGCAACTTGCACTGAACCTCCTGCACTTCTATGGCTGCTGGTTTGTTGTACTCAATGTCTTTTTTTTCGCCTTCATTTCATACCAACATTGTAAGCAACAAATAGGACTTTGTTAGCTTGTGCAATGATGCAATTATAAGTGCATTAGCCCTCTCACCCACAATAAGAATCTGATTTCGCAAACAAAAAATAAAATTCACCACTAAAGTAATGTTATCACAGTACAAAGCTCTTTGAATTGGGGGAATACTATTAACTTTTGCTTGGATTTGAAACTTTGAAAATTGTGGAGGGAAGAGTGAAGTGGAAAGGGAAACAAAATGAGCTATGAAGTAGCTATATATTTTTAATCTTACTGGGCACATATCCAAAGCCTTAACAAATGATTATTCTTTGACCCAATAATTCTGCTACTAGGAATTTAGCCTAAGGATGTGCAAAAATTCTTACCCTCAGTGAATAATAGTCCTCAGAGCCTTGCCCATATAGCAATTTGTTAAAAAAGCAAAGCTTCGTTTATAATATTGGACAGCGAGTTAAATAAACCTCATTCATTCATATAAAAGTAGAGTGTGCCATTCGGAACAACGCTAATTCAGAAGTATGTTTATTTCAATTAAAAAAATGCATTAACGTAAAAGCACCCCCAGAAAGAATATGAATCAGCCCTTTAGCTGTTACTCTAGTCATTTTTAGTCCCATCTATATGCCATAAACTGTTAAATTAGCCCAATTAAAAAAAAAAAGTATGTTTACTGACAAAGAAAACGTTCATGCTATATATATTTTTTATTTAAAAATACAAGTTACAAAAGCACAGGGTTAGTATAACGCTGACCTTGTTTACTCTTATAAATACACATACACACATGCACGCACACACACACACACACACCCCCCAGACCTTCTCTGCCTCGCTTCCCGTTCTCAGTTTTCTTCACAGCACTCACCATCACCAGATATACAGTGATCTGCTGGTTACGGCCCATCTTCCCCAACCAGAACAAAGTAAACTTCAGGAAACAAGGGGATTGTTCTGTTCACCTCTGTGTACACAATGTCTCACACTGTGCCAGGCATATGGCAGATAAATCTGTAACAAATATGACCCTAATAACTATGTGTGCAAAGGGTACAGAGACGGACACAAGACACTGAAAGGGATTCCCTAAATTATTAATAGTGCATATGCAGAATACATAAACAAGATTACACTGTATAGCACAAGGAAATGTATATAAGAGCTTGTGGTAGCTTACAGAGAAAAAAATGTGACAATGAATATATGTATGTTCATGTATAACTGAAAAATTGTGCTCTACACTGGAATTTGACATAACAGTGTAAAATGACTATAACTCAATAAAAATGTTAAAAAAAATAGTGGTTATGGCTCAGTGGTAAAAATACACATGCTTTTATATTCTTCTTTACACTGATACATAGTTTCTAATTTTTTATACCATGAAATTCTTCTTAAAAAAAATATAACCCCTTTTCATATATGCCTGTGTGCACCTGTGAGCATGTTTGAATGTGTTTTTTCATGCTTATATTTGTTTACCTAATAAGAATATCCTTCATTCCTCAAATTGCTAAATTAGGCAATAAAAAAAAAGAAACACTATTTTACTCTTCACTTCAGGTGAATTACATGAAATATGAGACAAGTGGCTTAAAAAAAAAAACAACACAATGAATTCATTTTTACTTCTTACCACACACACTGTCATTAAATCACACACCAAGCATATAAAATCAAACAGTATAATCCTTGACAAACTGTTACTTATTTCACAAAATATAAGCTTTCTAGTTTTATGAATTATATGTTGCATTTTGCAATGATGGTGGAACACAACAATTTCACAGGGCTCACAATAGGTGTCCTGTTGTATTACTTTATAACATTAAAACTAGCAATTACTCCAGAAGGCAGCAAAACTGGATCACAGTGTTCTCACTGGTCTGAAAGCAGAATTGCCATCAAGAGACATACCTAGTAAATGGATCAAATCAAGAGCATCAGAGACATTCAGAGAGAATCGCCTGTAATAAATTAACGGGCCAGCTTTAACATTATAAACCATCGGTTTGGGGAGGCTTAAAAGGTTTCTTTCGATGTTTCTATTTTACATTCTTTTAAGTAATGCAAAACTTCCTAATTAATAAGCATTTAAGAATCCACTTCAGGGTGTATGAAAAATTGTCAGTTTTTAATACTGATGATACTTGGCAACTAACACTGCAAAATCAAGTTCATATACAAAGATGATGCATGCAAATATAGATCTCCATGTGAAGCCAGATGCTACACTAAAGCTATGCTACAAAAACAGAATCGGGGTACTCCTCCCCAGGAAGTGCTAAGGAGGTTTGTGAATTGGTCCTAACACACCAAAACTCCCCTTGACCCTCCAGCACCCAGGCCCCAAAATCTACTCCCAGCCATCTTCTCTCTCCTCTGCTTGCTTCTCAAATACCTCCTTTCACTCACTAACTGTGAAGTGTCAGATGACTATTCTACCAAAGAAGTGTTTTCTTTATTTGTCTTCATTAATCTCACTATGACATTTAACTCTGAAAAAAAAAAAAGTGTGATTTAATTTTGCAATTTTTTTCTATTTTATTCTAGACCAGAGATTGGCAAACTACAGCCCACGGACCCACCTGGCCTGCCATCCATTTGCTTTTATAGAGCCCATGAGTGTCTACACATTTGAACAGCTGAAAAAAATCAAAAGGAAAACATTTCATGACATGTGATAATTATATGAAATTCAGATTTAGGGGTTTATAAATACAGTTTTGTTAGGACACTGCCACGCGCATTCATTTGGGTGTTGTCCGGGGCTGTTTTGTGCTATCACACTGAATAGTTGCAATAAAAAACAATGTGGAGCCCAACAGTCAAAAATGCCTTCTGGCCTTTTTCAGTAAAAGTGTGCCAACCTCTCTTCTGGTCTGCATGACAGCAACACAAAATGTAGATCGTAGACTCCTGTGTT
Source organism: Vicugna pacos (assembly GCF_048564905.1). Lineage (NCBI taxonomy): Eukaryota > Metazoa > Chordata > Mammalia > Artiodactyla > Camelidae > Vicugna > Vicugna pacos. The sequence continues at coordinate 17,234,343 of NC_133005.1, forward strand.
ACAGTGCTTTACGTACACTATTTGAAAGAAATGAGTAATTTATATAGAAAAATCTGTATAACATCTGTGTATCATCATCCATCTACCTACCTACCTTTGTAAAAACTTGCATGAAGTGTCTGGAAGAAAATTCACCAAACTGCTAATGATGGTCACCTCAGGGCAGAATGAGAAAATGAAGAGAGAGAATGGAATTGAATAAAATCTTTACTTTTTATTCACCTACATGGTTTTATTCAGGCAAGGAGCTACTACTTTTGCGTTAAAAAAAAAAGAAACTAAAAGAAACAAAATTCAAGGGGAACTTTTCACATATGAAATATTGATCTTTCAGAACAGGATAAAATTAAACAGCCGAAATGTCAAAAAAAAAAAAAGATTTTCAAGAGTTTCTTAACAACATCATCATTTAGAATTTGTACACTCAAAGCAAAGGGCATCTTAACCATAAGAAAAATGTGAAATGTAATCCAGTTTAGCCATATTCGTTTAAAAAATTATAGTAATTATTTTTAAAGTGCACAGATTTTGAAAAGGCAAACACTGTTCAGAAACTAATGAGAAACAGGCTATACAGAATACACATTATGAGAGACTAGCTTCTTTGAGTCACCTGTAAAGAAAAAGTACATTTAAATATTTCCAATTTCCATCCTTCTCATGTCAAACTATCAGCTGAAACTAATTCACTGCATGCTTAATGAAGAAATACTAATTCATAACTCTTGGTTAAAAAAATGCTTTTCCCAAAATATACTGTAAGGAACATAAAAATTGTGTACTCATATGCTCAAATGCACAGTATTTTCACTGTTTCTTATTTTTAAGTGGACACAAACTCTTCCACAGACCAGACAGTGCATCTAGACGGGGCAGGATACAGGAGAGCCCCACTGAACCACCATATTTATAATTTAATTCCTGCACATTTATAAACGCTGGCTTTTAAACCGCCAGCCCAACGGTCCCTTTAACTACACTTAGATGCACAATAATTGACAGCTCATTACGACAAGTGGTCTCAGGAGTGAAGTATTACAGCTAATGGTCTGTAAATGCTCTAGTCTCCAAACCTGGGCCAACATTAAGGCAAGCAAAACTGGGCTGTTCCTTAAACGCATCTGATTTTTAAATGCCTGCTGGATATAACATCACTCAAAATTAGTCTCCCTATTTCTAATGCCTGAAATACTACATATTTAAATCAAGAGTACACAACTAATTCATCTTATGTTTCTTTTTAAGAAATACACTATAATATGACAATTCCTAAGTGGCTACATCTTAAAGAGTGCCAGAAATGATTTTAAAGCAGTGGAGCCTGAATACCTAAATATCCAGTGAGAATATTCCGGCAATGTTACAGTCCTTCGTGGCATAAAAGTATGCAGTCATCCAAGCCATGTTGACTACAAAATTATGTAGGAAGTAATCACAATACAATGTTTGGAGAAAATAAACAGAATAAAAATCTATGTCCAATATAATCCTAATTTTATTAAAAAAAAAACATGTTATATGGGACATATAACATTAAGTTATAGTGATTGTTTTCTTGTGGGTAGGAGAAAAATGGTGACCTTCATTTTTTATATTTTCTTGAATTTTCAAATTCATCTACAGTAAGCACCATTTTTACAATTAGAAAAAAATTATTAATAAAAATAATGTTCCTTTGTCTCTATTCCTGTTGGTACATATCAAAAGTTACTAGATATTGATCAAGTTAGTCTATTCACAACTGGGAGATTCAAGAACATACTTCATGTTTAATTTTTGTCTTCAAGTGCAAACACTGGCCCCCCAAATGAAATATTTAAATATGTAACATTTCTAAACAAAAGTCCTGGGAAAAACAAAGTGGCCAGGAATGCTTCTGGTAACAGTTCAAATGTAAAACTGTAACATCTTGTAACTATTATTCTCAAGTTTTAGACCTAACAGACATAAATTAGGTGTCAGGAATAAACCTGAAATACGATCAAGTTAAATAACTAGAAAGAAATTGAAATAATTAACATCACTACCAACACAGCTTTTCTAACACTGGGGTCCTTTACTCCCGTTTGTCAGAGCTGCAGGTGTTGGACACATTTCATTCAAAACTCTGTGTTAAAATGCTGTTTGCACTGAAGACATCTTTCTTTGTCTTTCACAGGAAAACAAAACAATTTTCTCGAAAGACTTTCGGAACATTCTAGTAGCAGACTCTCTACAGTGAGCTCAGCAAGGGGCCAATCCATCCTAGGAAGGTATAAACAAGCCACTTCCCACACTTCCGCAGGGTAGGAGTGGTCCAGGCCTCGGGAACCAGCATCACGACCAGCACGGCTGAAGCCAAAGGGAAGAGAACCAGCCGCGCAGCACAAACCGTTCAGGGAAATGAGGAGAAACTAGGCCAGAACATTGGGAGCAGGTGGAGGACCACGTAAGTCCAGCCCGGAGCCCTGCCGAGAAGCCAGAAGCCGGCGGAGATTCTGATACCTGTGGGTGGTGGTTACTGAGCAGGGGGGAGGAAAAAAAAAAACAGCAAAGAGTCGTTAAAAAGGAAGGGAAAAAATAGTTTGAAGGGTCCACGCCAGGGAACATGGACATAGTTAAAGCAGCATCTGTCCACTTGTTGAAGGGGTGCCAAGTGCTGGCTGGATGTTGTGGCTGGGGAGACACAGAAAGGCGGGCTCATGCCCCACTGCCTTCTGCAAACTGACAGGCAGGGTCTCCGATGATGAGTGGATCATCACAAAGGGAAAAGCTTCGAGAACTCCCAGGAAGGCCTAATGAGCCAGGAGACGGTCAAGACGGGCGAGATTGTGGGGTGAGCACAGGGCCAGGGCCAAAGGTCCAGCATGAGCAAGGCTTCAGGGAGGCAGCGCTGGCGCCAAGAAGTGAGACGGGAGGGAGGCACACTGGCGAGGCAGGGGCTGCGCAGGTCGGGGAGCCCAGGTGTGAGGGAGCAGTGCATTCTGCTCAGGGGCCCTGTGGTTTGGGGAAGGCAGCTAAAGCAAGAGGGAGGTGGAGGCATCACCGCCTGCAGAAGCCCAGCTCTTGGTTAAGGACTTTATTCCCAGGCAATGGGAAACCACGAAAGGTGGGAGCAGAACGGTGCCCGCAGGAGATGGGTGGTGAGGAAGCTGAGCCTGGGAAAAGGGAGGGCAGGAGAATGTGGGGGAGCCAGTAAGGAAGCAAACATTGAGAAGTAACATCGACCCTGAAAATGGAGCCAAGAGGTTGGAGGTGAGAGATCTGGGGACTGGCATGGGGAGCACATGGCAATTACTGGCTTTGAGGAGGGAGAGAAAGGCAAGAGGATGCTGAGAGAGAGAAAGGAAGACTTCAGAAAGGAGGCTGTTAAAGGAGTTCAGATGAAACGGGAATTAAACAAGGTATTCACAGAGGGCCTTGAATCCCTCCTAAGCACTCCCACCCTTTTTAATCTAAGGTGACTGTATTATCGATGGATCACAGAGGTTGTACACAGTAGGTCCACTCACTCACTTCTGTCATGCGCATCAGCCTTCACAGAAGGAGAGGGTGGAGGGCATCCTTCTCAGGGCAGCCCCACAGCTCTGCTGCTGGGCAGAAGAGAGCACAGATGCCAGCGGCAGACAGCCTTCCAAAGCAGATTGCCGAAGGAGAGAGGAGCCGCCAGGTCATGCGTCTGCCCGGCTGGCATCACCCCACTCCCCACAGTGTCTGCAAACACACCCTGGGCTTCTTAGCGGTACATCATCTGATCTCCCTAATAGGCTGTCATGTGCTGAAAGATGAAGGAAAAGAATTTTTACATTGCCTAAGGCAGCAGCGTGTTTTGTGTTTTTAAAATGGGCTCACAGGCAAAGAAATCTCCTTGGGAAACATGACAAGAAGCGCTGTAAAACTCACCACACTGAGTAAACACTAGCAGATGGATGCCAACGAATCTTTAATTATCTTCAACTCATTATGCAGACATTAACCTTGACAAATTAATAAAGGTGAACTAATAAACGTGTGGGCTTGCATAATTTAAATAGTTCCAAAGCACAGAGAATGTATATAGATAGAATTTGAGAAAAAGCGTTTCAATAAGGTTTTTCTTCCTTCTTAAAACTATAGAGTAAAATAGCTATTGAGTGACTAGGTTTTTTTTTTTTCCTCTCCTTTTTACTTTGTCAGGGAGACTAAGATAGGTTCCAAGCTATTAAACTATCCGTGGTGTACAAGTTATCATAATTGGGGGCATTCTTTCTTTCTGACCTTTACAAAACTTTCATTTCCCAAATGTGACAGATAAGAAGTGCTTTTATAGCACCAATAATGATTTTTTCCTATGGGAACTTGCCAATTATAAGCTGGAAACGAAGGAAAGACCATACTGGATACACATTTAGAATCTCAAAGCGCCCAAAATATAGCTGAAATACTTAAGAATCATGCTTAGAGGACAGTTTAGGTAAGTTAAGAATCCAGCCTAAAGAAATACATGTTGAAACAGTGCAGGGGCAAAGACACACGCCCTGAGACCTCACCATAATGTTAAGTGCCCTAAAATGTGTTCAGTAAAAGTGGCTGGATGGTTAAGTGGGAAAAAAAAATGACATCTGCAACTATTTGTCTGAATCTAAGTTTTTAAACACTAACAAAAGTTAGAGTTTCGTTCATACACACAGGCTACAACAGAGTCGACAGAATCAAGTTCTTACCAACTCACCAGACATCCTGAGGACCTGGTCTTACCCGTCTCAGGCTCAGTACCTCGTGTGATGCTTGGCAGGTGACGCTGAACCATTTAGGTGCCACAATAGTGTTCCAGTCAAGGACACATGCTAGCTCCTTGCTTTCCTCTAACAACAAGTCACCCTCTCTGGGAACTTGATTTTACTCTTAATTTGACTCAGGTTTTCACGACTGGTACACTCCACAGCTAAATTCATTCCTTCATTCACTTGCTCATCGATTCACCAAATATTTATTGATCTCTTCCCGTGTGTCTTCCGTCCTCTCTCCTACACGGTAGCCACCAGCCACATGTGGCCGGTGAGCAACTGAAATGTGACCAGTCCAAACTGGGATGTGCTTATGTGTCAACTACATACCAGATCTTCAAGTCTGAACCCCAAAAAGCAAAACGAATGTAAGACAGCTCGTTGGTAATTTTTATATTGATTACATGTGGAAATATATTTTAGATATACAGGGTTAAAAAAGCCTTATGAATATTTTACCTTTTTCCATTTGTTTTTCTAATAGGCTACTAGGACATGTGGTATATGATGATAACCAAGACTTCAGACAAAGTCCTATTTCCAAGGACATGACATTCTAGGGCAGAAAGCCCAAGGTAAGCAAAAAATAACTAACCAAGCAATGTTATGTCATTTTAGATAATGAAAAACTTTTGAAGAAAATGAGGCAGAATGAGAGGTGATCAAACAGGGATATTTTAGAAAGGGTGCCATGAAGGTCTCGGTGGAGGGGACATCTAAGCTGCTAACAGATGAGAAGACGACAATCGTACAAAGAGCGGGGAGTGTCCTCGGCAGGGGAGCTGCAAGTGCAAAGGCCCTGAGGTGGAATGAGGAGTGACAGTGTGAACAACAGCATGGAGGCAGGGTGGCCGGGGCACAGGGAGAACAATGGGAGAGGAGGCCAGACGGGAGCAAGGGGCCAGGGTTCAGAAGTCCCGGCGAGGAGTTCAGACCCACTGAACCTTATACACTCCACGTAATTCAAGTCAAAATTCCTTTGGGATTTTTGATAGAATTTGACAAGCTGTTTCTTTAAATTCATTCGGTAAGTAAAGGAACCAAGAATAGCCAAGACTCTGACCTACCAAATACCAGAAGTTACTACGAAGCTAGAGTGAGCGGTGAGACTAGCATGAGATGAGTGAGGTTCCTATACCCTAAAGGTGAGTATCCCCATAAATCCTGAGACCTGAGCGTCCTGTCTGCCTCATCCTGGTCTTAGCAACGTGACTCTGGCCTTAAGATAGATGAACCAAAACTAACAGAGTAGAACTGAGCATCCAAAACACTCCCAGACACACAAATTTCTAGAATACACAACAATACTATATAATATATATGCACTACATGTATGTATGTGTATGTGTACACATGTGTACATGTGCGTATGTGTATAATGTGTGCTTATTTGTATGTGTGTATGTATAGACACACACACACTCACATCCTGTATATACACACGTATGTGTATGAGTCGAGAGTATAAAAATATAAACAGAAAAGAACAATAGCACCCTAAGGAGAGGAGTTATTCTGGGGAGCAAGAGAAACAGGATGGAGTAAGGGGAACTGGGCACTGATAAGCTCATAATTTTTAATTCTCTGTCATAAAGATTTGAAGCCTTATGCAAACACCCACACACACAAGTGGAGCTCAATGTCAGAAATGCCAGTTTTGTAATTTTAAGTAAAGAATGATACAAAATTGTATAGTCACATTTTGAACTATAAATGCATGTGGTCCACATGGGGGGACTGGAAATGCACAAAAATGATATTGGTTCTTGTTAACAGGAGCTCCAAACTCCTGCTACATCACCTTAAAAGTTGTATTTAATACTTAGTAAATAAAACATACTCTAAATCAGAAAAAGACTAGATTTAGAGCCTAAAATTATTCTTAAAATACATAATTCAGGATACATTTTATCAATGCAGAATAGCAATATGCTGTTTGCAAGTATTCACCAGGATGGAAGAGAGTCCAGCCAATAATTCAAATAACTGAATAAATTCACATTAATTACACTAGTTACATGTTAACTGTACTGTAAGTTTTTTAAATTCTTCTATTATTCATAGAGAACTACAGTGCAGAGGTGTTTTTATTATTAAATAAGTTGTAATTTGGGGAGAGTTGTGTATGTATTATACCTGGAAATACCTATTTACCTAAATTTTTTTTTAATGTCTGCACTTCAATTTTTTTGAGAATCATTAGACACTGCTCTACTTTTGATTTATTACTTGAGGATTTAAAAAATGGATAAAATAAGATTTATGGAAACTTTCATGTGGTCTGTAGACTCACTGTCTCTGCATAGGGACTAACCCTTAGAATAAGGCTCCCTACTCAAAATAAAAAAGTAACTGGAGCAGAAAAGTACCTGAAGTCCTTCACCATTCTTCAAGCAAAATAAGGTCCGCAAAAGATGCTATCCGCAGAAGTAACACCTCAGCAAGTGTGAGAGTGAGGGAGAGGACAGTGGGGCCAGTTACTGTGTGAAGTTCACATTCAAACAGGGTGGATTTGTGGCCAAACATGAGCAACCCAAGGCTAGTGTCGCAGCTCACCTTCTCCAGGTAACAAGCCCTGGACTGTGAGGTCAGTCAAGGCCACCAGAAGGAAGTGTGTCCCTTCACACCAGCATGCTTGGACAGGAAGAAATGTCATTACTCAGGCATCTTAGGAAACTATGGTAATTCTCCCTGAGCGCCGCAAAATGGTTCCAGGAAGCCGTCTTTAATAGGGGAAGCAGGCAGCTGAAACAAGCTGTGAGGATTGCAGGTGACATCGGGAGAGGCTTTCACCACCCAGGGGCTGTGAAAATCTCCACCGGTCACTGCGCTAAGCTGCCTCTCCCCCTGATGCACAAACAGAACTTGATACTCCTCCTCCTCCCTGCTCATCTCGCCTGAGAGTCATCACTCATTCATTTCCTTGCTGAACAGCAGAAGGAGAAATGGGAGAAAGGCTGGGAGCTGGATACTGGCTTCAATTTTAGTATTTACCACCTACTCTTTTTTTTTTTTTGAGGTTTTGAACCCACATTTCATTCATTATTTTCATGGGCGTTAGTACAATATTTTTTTTAATTGAAGTATAGTTGATTTACAATGTTATGTTAGCTTCTGTTACAAAGTGATTCAGTTATACACACACATATATATAAATCTATTCTTTTTCCGGTTCTTTTCCATTATAGGTTACTACAAGACATTGAATATAGTTCCCTGTGCTATACAGTAGGTCCTTGTTGTTTATCTGTTTTATATACAATAATATGTATCTGCTAACCCCAAACTCCTAATTTATCCCTCCCCTGACTTTCCCCTTTGGTAAGATAAGTTTGTTTTCTGTGTCTGTTTGTTTTATAAATAAGCCAATTTGTATTATTTTTTTAGATTCCACATATAAGCGATATCATAGGACATTTGTCTTTCTCTGTCTGACTTACTTCACCTTGTATGATAATCTCTAGGTCCATTCATGTTGCTGCAAATGGCATTATTTCATTCCTTTTTTATGGCAGAGTAGTGTTCCATTGTATATACACCACAGCTTTATCCAGTCATCTGTTGATGGGCATTTAGGTTGCTTCCATATCTTGGCTACTGCGAACAGTGCTGCTATGAACACTGGTACCACCCACTCTTAATGAACTGAACTCAGACTGAGTATCATTAACCTTCCTGACACGGTCAATATTCACCCTCACCTCTAATCTTCTAGCTGTGCTGTTTCTTTCATTTCCTAACTTCCCCTTCAAATGCTACATGTCGGTCACTGCTTTGCTCAAAACTCAGCAATCCAGTAATCCTCCATTCTCTTCTCTGCCCCGAGCAGATCTGCACTACTCATTTGAACACCTTATTAAGCACAGTCCTAGGTCAAGCCCAAATCATCTCCTCAGAAATCTGCACCTCTAACAGGAGTAACAGCCCCTCCAGATTAGACATCACATCTTGAGTAAAAGTCACGTGGTGAGCTTCATTCCAGGTCTCCCTTTTGTCCCCTGCCGCAGGCCACACATTGAGATACTGGTATATCCACCTGACTCCATCTGTTGTCACTCTATTAACCAGGACGCCCAACAACTAGAATTCCACCTTAGTACGATACTGATAATGACCCAGGGACACAAAGTTGTTCAGAATCAAATGAAAGTTTAATTATTTTGGTATTACTTCAGCAATCTGGCATATTAGATTATTCAGCAATTCCACAAGCTGGGTTATTAGAAAACAAAGAAAATTTAGCAGTTTAACAATTCTGGTTATTAGAAAACTAATAAGCCACAAAGGTAATTAAAGTGTCTCTAGTAATAAGCGATCATCCCTAAAACACCAACTCCTTGACTTTCCCGATCAAGATAAAGCTGTTTATCTACAGCAGATCTGAGACAAAGAATAAAACGATACACTTTACATGGATGATAACAGGAGCCCTTAGACCGGAGACTACACCTCCACCCTGCCTGCACTATGCACAGCCAGGACGTGAAGTTCCCTTTCCCAACTGCCAGCGAGGTCCTCAAAGAATGTTCTCTTGGGGGGCTGCCAGGGTTTAGTGTTGCTATCTGAGGAAGCCTTCTGGGAGGTGCCCATGAACTAAAGCAGCAGAGGATTCCAACTCCAAAACATTTCAGGCATTTTAATTTTTATTACAATTTAAACTACGTAAAGCACAGCCCTCAGAAAAAGGAAAACTTGATCATCAAACTTTTTTTTTTCCTCTTTGATGAGTAGATTAATTTTTCTTCTAAGCCAAAGCACCTCGCACACTCACACATATGATGTTCAAGGCACGCGGGACCATCACTTCCTGCCCCCCCACACACTATGCATTTCAAATCTTATTGTCTCCTCTTAGCTGCTCTGGGAAGCAGGTATGAGGTTTTCCAGCAGTCAATTCCTTCAGCAAGACCTGTCTTGGTAGGAAGGGAAATACTGTAGACTTAGCATACTAAGAAGCCGAATTTTTTTAAAAAGAAAAAAAACAAAAAAGAGGGGGAAACTGTTATAATAATAGTGAGCGCTTTTGCATGCAAATGCAGTCTTCTCTGGGGGAGACGACATGCCCTCTGTGAGGCAACCCCACACCAGAAGCACACACGATGCTTTTCAGCTCCAGTCTTTAAAAGCGATGCACTTGCCCAGAAATTGCAGTCTATGGTTCCAGGCCTGGCCCAGATACGCTGATTACAGAAAGGACTTTACAACGTTGTTTATAATATTTTAAAGGTTCATCTGTGCCAGAAGAAGTGACAGGGATCAATTAGGCTGAGACAACCAGTAAAGAGAAGGACAGTGTTTCCACGGGGCTCCGAAACTCACCTAAACCCTTGATCACAAAGACAAATACAGTTTCAAGGATTATATTTCTCCTCAGATTCTTAACACTTCCAACTAGACAATAAAAACAGTTGCAGTCACTGTTAAACACTAAGATTCAAGGATATTTTTGTGATAAAGGACACAAAGAATGGGTGAAAAGAACAAATGAAGACCCATTTGTAACATGATCTCAGTTTGAGGTAAATATGTGTCTGCCTTGGATTACAGAAGAAATATTTCAGATAATCAACCACGGAGGTAAGGTGCTGGTAATGTGTGCTGTTAGTGAGCTTTAAGAAACAGTAAATGCACATTTCTATTTTGTGGTGGAAAAATTACTTGAGGAAAGCAATGGATGACTCCAAGTCAAAGTAATCATTTCTTACGGACAGAAAGCCCATCTGGGAGACTTACTTGGAGCTGTCTGTTCTGCCCAAAGAGGCTATTTTTACAATACAGTAAATAAAACACTATTCTTAAACGAACTGCCCACCAACAGGAGAAAATGAGCCATCTGCATTGAAAGCAGCCTATTTTCGTCAGGCCTTCCCAAAGCAGACAAGTGAGCAGTGGCTCTGGGCACTGTGAATCCACACGCTTCAACAGCAGTGGTCCCAAATTAAAGGTCTGTCAGAGCAGGTGGGTGGAAGGCCAAAACGAAAGGATGTACAAATGCTATCTACCGCAGAACCTTTCAAGACAATCACCAAAGCCTGAAAGGATCTGTCACATGGGTCAGGCCCCAGATGGATACACAGAATCTGGATAAATGGAACATTATGAAAAAAATATCACAGGGAGGGAAAGCAATTTGGGGGGGAAAAGAAAATGTTTTAAAGTGCAAAACATTCATACTCTGTTAAGTGGGAAAAGCAGGTTACAAAAAGCACACAATCTCAGTTTTACAAAACAAACAGAAACAAAACACGAGCCTCAGTGTCGTCTGCAGGACACACCTGTGTGATGTTAGCAGGTGCACCACCGAGGCGGGGCTCTGCCCACTTAGCACTTCCAGAGTTGTACCTGCCATTCCTCCCAGGTAGAGGGAAGTCTTGAGAAGGTCCCCCTTGGGGAGGGCATCTGTGACAAAGCTAAGTCTAACATTACTCAATCTGGCATTTCCCAAACATACGTGACCATGGAAAAAAATTTTTTTTCCACAACCCCTGTTAACATTCTTCCAGCTCCTCTGGGAAACAGTCTGTTATATATAAAAGGACTGATTACTTAATGAATACAGGTAGATCTAGAGACAAGAACACTGAAATACCAACAGTGGTGACCTGAGGCTTGTGGATTTCAGGGTTGTGAGATTTCACTTTTCCAAATTTTCTACCACACACACGTATTACTTGCGTAATTCAAATTCATGATTCAAAAAAAATGGTTTGGGATGATGAACATGCCTATACTGTTTCACTTTCTTTGTTTTAAACCATTCATTGACGAAAAGTGCATTTGGCACTTCACATATGCTAACTTGGATAAAAGGAGAGAGGCCTGGCCATCTGCAGACTGCCACGTGTAGATCAGCTATGAAAGAACTGTGGTCAGCTTAAACATCACTCTCAGATTTCTGGTGTGTCCTACGAAAACAAATGAAGCAGGGAGTCCAGCCCTGGCGGGAGATGAAGGAAAACTTCTGCATCTCCAATTTCCTGTTTATTCTCCCAGATGCCAACCATTACACGCAGCCATCGCAAGAAATTTTAAACGTGGAGCGATAATATAAACACTGTTCAGTCTCTACTTTCCCCCACAAGGGATAGTGTAAATAGAAGAGAAATCACTTGAGAGACATTTCTATGTATCTGAGATAATAGTGCCTATATCAATATACATGGAAAGACATTTAAATCCCATAGTTTAGAGACCCAAATTTTGTTGAAATAAACGCTCACTGGTATAAATGTTCTTTTCAATCAAAGTATATTTTTTTGCATATCTTCAACTATAATTTTCACTGCAAACATTTTTTTAAATACTACAATTCCAATCAAAACAGTTGAAAGAGTGAACGTTAGCCTTGACAGTGGATTCATTTTTTATGCTGGATTTCAAAACGTTCTATGAATCAACACACAGCAAAAAATAGTTGAGCACTGTTGAGTAAAATAACCACTTATTAATAATAACAAAAGCTGTTAAGCTTCTCTGTTGAAATTCGTCCATAAACTTGAATAATGGATGCACAGATTATAAAACGTGGAAGCAAGAGGTGAGCCTGCCCCCTCACACCCATCTCTCCCAATTCTGAGGCCTAAACTGGTTGGAGTGGTCCTTTGAAGGTCACATTGATAGGGCAACGTGAAGCCAGGTGACAGTTTCCGGAAGACTGAGGTCTTGGAATCCTAACTGAAAACTCCCTGGGTTAATTAAGACAATAACTGCATCTCAGCCCTGGCAAGCAGAGAGAGAGAATATTTATGTGAGAATGAACTTGGTCCATCTGTGCCTGGCACACAAATCTCTCCCTTCACTTTAACTTGTTCTGCCTGTTTTCCAAACAACTTCTGGCTGAGGCCAAAAAATATCCTCCTGTTATTTTATCTGAACCCAGCTTTCACAATTTGATAAGCACTAGACTATGTGTATTGTGTGTGTGTGCTGCAGTGGAGGAGCAGCGAGGGGAGGTTTCAAAATGTTTATTCAATCGGGAAGCAGTCATTTCTTTCGCCTATTGCCACCCCCCCAAAAAAATCAGTTTATTTCCAGACTTGTGCATTCAGATCCCACATGAACTCCCTACCAGTGAAAATGGTCAATTTTCTTTCCAAATAGTAAACTTCTATATTTTTATTGAAATAAAGTTGATTTACAATAAAAATTATATTTTAAAGTTTTATTTTAGTATTTTATCAATATTTTCTAGAGGAAGTACCAAAAATGGATAGTTTTGTTTTCGTTTTCTTATCCAATCAATACCTAGGGAAGAAACTCTGGCACAACTACTGTCACTTTTTCAGTAGCATCATTTTATGAACATTGATTGTATTCAGCCCTAGAGACACGAATTCACACCTCTTCCCCTGAAGGGGATCATGGCATATTGCTTCAAGTATCATCTATGGCAAATGTGTACCTTTTCAAGTCTGTTCAGGCTAAAGCTATTGTTAAAAGCACCTAACGTTTTTCTAATGTCGTATTTCCGGAGACTCAACATCAATTTACCAGGCAACTGGTTTCTGTTTCCCGCACATCTCCCACAATCAACAGCTTCAAGCACTCCTGATTCTCCTGGGTTTTCCATGTCTTTCTTCTCCTTTCTCCCTCTCCCTCTCTGTCTCTGTCTCTGTCTCTCTCATTTCACCTTCTCAGCAGGCTTTCCCCCACGAGGGATGGTCCCTGCCAATGCATAATCCAAGTTTGGGCAGCTGCACTGGCACCAACCAGCTTTATAATTAATTTAAACAATCGGACACGACATAGAAAAAAATGTCTTTCAGTAATTTTAGTTTCTTTTTCTTCCTATCTTTTCAGGCTGCGAGATCCAATTTTAATGGTAGGGTATATATTTGACATTCCTGACAAAGTAAGTAAGAAGACACTGTTCCGTTTTGCATTCTGAAGATAACAGTAATTAGTATCATCACCTTCTTCTCCATGCTTCACAACTCACACCTCGACAAGGAAACCCAAGCTTTGCTCCTTGTTGGTTAAGACTCTCAGCACCCTGTTCCATCAAGTCTCAGGCTCTTTCTTGACAGCTCTCTGATTATTCCTCCCTCCAAGACATACCCTGCCCGTGGGGTTCCTCCTACTTCCTGAGCTCTTTCTTATCCCTGATCTCTAACAGGGATTCGTCCTGATCTCCCTGCCCTTAAAGGATGAGTGCCCCTGGGGCTCAGTCCTCAGACCGCTTAGCTTTCCATATGTGTTCACTTTCACTGACCTCACCCAGACTCACAACTCCCGCTTATCCGTCGTCAGCCCAGACTTCTCCCTGTATTCCAGACCCTTACATCCAGCCATCCGCCGGCTATCTCCTCTCAGATGACTACTGGGAATCTCCAACTTATATCCAAAGCCACCTCCTGAACTTCCCCACGCAAACCTCGTGTAATGCAGTCTTCCTCCTTGTAGTAAACAGCAACGCCATTCTTCCAGGTCCCAGGCCACAAACCTTAGAATCACCCTCACCACCCACCTCTCCCTTTCTCATATCTACATGGAATCCATGAGCAGATCCTACTGACTCTCCATTTAAAACAGATCAAACCACTTGTGACCCCTTCACACCACCTCTACCCTTCCCATCCTTGTCCAAACTAATATCACTCATGACTTCTCTTGATTATCACGATAACCTGCTGCCTGATTTTCCTCCTTCAGGACTTGCCTCCTTAGAGGCTATTCTGAATTGAGCAATCGAAACATTTAAGAGAATTTTACAGAGCCATTTTGTATCTGATGAACATTTTACAGAAATATATAAATATAGATACATATTCTTTATAAATATAGACTATACATGTAAATATATAGATATGTATTTCTATTAAATATATTATCTTATATTATTAGAATTATATAATTCTATTATATAATATAATTCTATTAAATATAAATACATATAACTATATAAATATACAGAAATACATTTGCAATTTTATTCTGCATATTTTTCATTTTCTTTTCCTGGCTATTTATTTTTATTGCATTTCACGAATGTTTCAATCACAAACAGACTGGGGGAAAAATGGTCCTTGACCACAGACTGAGAAAAACTACACCCCAGTACATTATAGTATCTCCTTCCCCACATCATCACCCAGTGTAGAGATCTTTTATTTGCTTACATTTTATTTTTATCATTTCAATTACTGAGATATACCCCTGTTGGTTTAACTGGCACTTTTGATTGCACACCTCTTCGTGTGTTTCCTGTCTCCATAGTCATTATTTTTGTGAATTACCTGTTTATATTTAGCTCCACGATTCTACAAAGATGTCCCATCTTATTGATAAAATTGTAAGAACTCTTTGTACATTATGGGTATCAGCCCATCATATGCTATGCAAATATTTTCCCAGAATATTGTCTTTCCAACAAGTTTAGATGGTTTTCCACTACGCTAAAATAAAATAATAAAGACAAAATATTGTATGCAGTTTCATTTTTTTATCCTTTCCTTCATGGTTTCTACTTAGAGATGCCTTTCCCACCACAAGACTGTAAAAATAGGCATCCATATAGTTTGCTCATACCTTTGTGGCTCACCTTGCTCCATCTATAATTATTACCGCCCAGAATTACTTTTGCATGAGTTGTTCAGTAGGCATTCTGCTTTATTTTTCCAGATGACTAGGCAGGTGTCCCAACACTTTTTACTGAATAATTCATCTTTTCCCTTCCAATCTGAAATACCAACCTTATCACAAATTATCATATATATATACTTCTCTAAAAACAGACTCTCTATGTTTTATTCACTGAGGTATTCTTGTACCAATACCACTGTTCCATTATAACTAACTTATTATATTCTTTAATAACTGAGATGGCAATTATCCCTGATAAGTATTTCTTATAAATTTGGAAGCACTTTATAGGTTTATTCATTCAAAAGAACTTCAGAATTATTTCAGCAAGTTCCCCAGTTTTGATAGGGACTGTATTGTGTTTGTAGTTTAACTGAAAAGTGATATATATGCATTATTGTAATGAATCTTATTTTCAAGAACAAAGTATCTCCACTTATTTGAAACTTATTTATGTCCCACAGTTGACTTTTATAGTTTTCCCCATTTAGTTCCTACACATTTCCAGGTATGTTACTTCCAATTTACCACTGTGTTGTGACTGTGTGTGAAATCTCTTTTTAAAAATATTTTATAACATTCATGTTGATGGTTAAATCATTAATCTATTTTTACTTATTTATTTTGTACCCAACCAGCACAGTGCTTCTAATAGGTTTTCAAGTGAGTCTAAACAGAATACTCTGTTAATTCTATTCAGACTCTCAATTTATTCATTTTTAAAAAAAATCAAGCACTTGCTACATGTATCTCAAGGTATCAGTACAGTTGAATATTAATATTATATAAAAAATACGGACCCCACCAAGGGATGTAAAATCTACTAGAGATTATAAAACATATATACATGCATATATTATTGCATAAGATAGAAGCTGGGAGGGCTTTAAATGGGATACAGTTCAAATGTATTACGGAGGGGGAGGGTATAGCTCAAGTGGTAGAGCACATGCTTAGTATGCACGAGGTCCTGGGTTCAATTCCCGGTGCCTCCTCCAAATATAAATAAATAAACAAACCTAATTACCTCGCCTCACAAAACAAACAAACGAACAAAAAATGCATTTAAAAATGTACTATGTGAGACTACAGAATGATGGAGGGTTTAAGGAGACCTTAAGGAGAGGGGAGCATTGATTCTAAGCACAGAATGTCAAGATGCGGGAAGATCGGGGGATAATACTCTAGAAAGAGAAAAAAAAGCAAGATCAAAGGCAAAAGGAGAAAAGGCCCCAAGTTTGGTGGGAGCACAGGGTATGCCAAGGAGGGATTAGAGCAACCTGCTTCTTGTTTGGTAGAAAATGGGGAGCTACTGGATAAACAGAGCTAGGATTTAGGAAGATGAATCTGGGGCAGGATGTCAACATGGGGTGATTTCAGGGAGAGAAGAACTGAGGCACAGAATATGCTGGTTTTAAAATACCCCAAATCATTTAACATCCCTCCCATTGAGAGATGGGATCTGTGTCCCCTCCCCTGAAACCTGGACTTTGTGAGTGTTTGATATAATCCAGTAAAAGTGGCACTGGGTCAGTTCCCAGCCCCAAACTTTAAGAAACTGGCAACTTTCACATCCTATCTCTTGGAACACTCACTCTTGCAACTCAGCCACCATGCTATGAGGAAGCCGAAGCAGTCCGTGGAGAGCCCACATGGAGATAAATTGAAGTTCCTGGTCTTTTGCACCAACTTGCCAGCCACGCGGGTAAATTATCTCAGAAGTGGGTGGGTTCTCTGGCACCCAGTCAAAATGGCCCAGCTGATGCCACAAGGAGCAGGTATAAGCCCTCTCTGCTGAACCCAGCCCTAACTGCAGATTCAAGATCACTGTTGTTTTAAGCACTCAGTTTTGGGGAGATTTCTTGCACAGAAATAATAACCAGGACAGACACCAATTTAGAGGCTCTCACAATAGTTCAGATTAATAAGACTGAGAAATAACTTGAAAAGTGGCGTGAGAATAGGGGAACAGAGCTAGACACCAGTGATATTCTGAAGATACAGTCAATAGGAGGATTGTAGCCTAAAATTACGATTAAAATCTAGCCCCTTAGTTATTTCTCTGAGTAAGAATTAAGTAGGTAGACATCATTATTCACTAATGTTTTGGGACTGTACACTGTGGTAGATTAGAATAGCTTAAAGCCAAAAGTCACTCCCTCTCCCTACCCATCCCAACACTCCCCATTGGAAGAGCACCCTTTCCTGCCACATGGATATTGAGCTTGGCCGTTTAGCTTACTCTGTCAATGGTATGTGAGCTCAAATGACAGTGGGTCAGGTCCAGGCAGAGGTCTTAAAAGACACTGAGAGTTTCTGCTTGGTCTTTACATTTCTGCCATCGCAGAAGAACATGCCCCCATGGAAGTCTCAGGAAAAGGCGCACAGAGCACCCAGTCCATGGTCTGGAGCCCAGCCCAGTGGAGCCCAAGACAGGAAAGCCAAATCCCAGCCACACTATGGATGCACAAGCAAGGATCAGTTACCGTCATACCTAAGTAACACAATACAAATGAGCAATTCTAATAAATAACGTGCAGTGTTGTATGCCACTGTTGTTAGAAATCACTGCATCTGACAAATTTACTAATCCTTGGTGATTGCCCACTGCCCACCATCTCATCGCAATGTAAGTGAAAGATCGTAATCCTAGCTGCCAATACTTAGAGCTGCCTCTCATTTAAAGAAATACAGATAGATACACATGCTGGTATTTTAAACTCTTGTACTGGGTTGAATTAGGTAGGAAAGCCTTCTGTAGATGGAACCAAAAGAGAATTTTTAAAAATAAAGTAGGCAATTTTTTTCTAATCTTTGATTTCTAACTACAACCACACTCAATGGACAGGAAGGGGATTTTCCAGCACAAAGTTGTGAATGTGACAAAATGGAGATGCTCTAAAGACAACCTTTAGGGGCCCATATACATAGCAGGTCTCCAGGTGTGGTGCCCAACAGGGCCGGGGAGGTCAAAAGTATTTTTATAATGATACTAAGACATGACTTGCCTTCTTTCCTCTCATTGTCTCACAAGCTGGAGTTTTCCAGGGGCCTCACCATGTTTGGTATCACAATAGACCAACTGCAGAAGCAAGTGACAAAATCCAAATATCTTCTATGATGCCAGAAATTAGAGATTTGAAAAATAAATAAATAAATAAACAAACAAACAAACAAACAAATAAATAAATAAATAAAACAGGGCCACTCTTTTCACCAAACTTATCTTGTTTTGAAAAACATGGTAATTTTTCATTTCTAAAAATTGTTTTTAGGTGAACATGTGAGTTTGCTATTATTACTTAAAATCAGTAAGTAAATATTTTTAAATGTCCCCCAAATGGGGACAATTCCTTTCTAATACGGCAAACATTTATGATACAAGCTACACAAACTAAAGCTGTTCAGGGCCCTGAATAATTTTTAAGAGTATAAAGAGGTCTGACATAGAATACAAACTTGTGGGTGCCAAGGGGGCGGGGGGGGTGGGAAGGGACAGACTGGGATTTCAAAATGTAGAATAGATAAACAAGATTATACTGTATAGCACAGGGAAATATATACAAGATCTTGTGGTAGCTCACAGAGAAAAAAAATGTGACAATGAATATATGTATGTTCATGTATAACTGAAAAATTGTGCTGTACACTGGAACTTGACACGCCACTGTAAAATGGCTATTACTCAATAAAAAAAAGTGTTAAAAAAAAAGTATAAAGAGGTCTGAGACCAAAAAGTTGGAGATGTGTGCTATACTATGACCCAGGGTACACATCGCTGTGTTAAAAAGTACAATGGAAAAGCAGACTTTAAGAAGAGTGGAGAAGACCAGGATGAGTTTGTGGAGTTCCTCCAGGAACAAGTCCTAGGCTTAAATATCATCACCTTCGTAATCTAGGTGGAAGTGACAGCCACGTGGCTCCTTTGTGCAAACTTTTTCCTTTGTCCATAATAATCCTGCCTTTAAACAGTAGAGTGTATGGCAGGGGAGATGGAATCCTCTGTCACAGGTTACACGGTGCTCACACAAAATATGTCTTCTTTTTGCTCAAGCTGCTTCACAGAGCTTGTAAGATGCTCTGATATTATTATGGAGGGGAAAAAAATGGAAGTGTACCAAGTCAACAGAAATGAATTGTTAACATAAGTAGTTACTTGTGTTTATTAAGTACTTTTTTCCTGAAGGACTCAAACCATTTCAAATATATAAGTGTACCTAAAACCTGTTAACAATCTCACAAGTATACAGTTGCTTTTACCAAATTTTACCAGACGAAGATGTTATTAGTTAATATGCAGTACACTACAAAGCAAAAATATTAAATCCCTAATACCTCATGTCTGCCAAGCAATCATTTAGACATCATGGCAAATGCAAACTGGATAATCTCTTGAACCACCACCTTTGAGACTTCTCAATGAGCATCACATACTTTTTTCTTCTGTGTTAAAATAAGATGATTTCATAGCATCCTTTCCACATTCGTCATCTGCCTATACAGCCTACATGAAATGCTTAAGCCTGGAAAACATTTTCTAATAAGATCATCAAAGATCTTATATACATTTATGAAGTGAAAATTAGCCACTGAACTTGGATACTCAGGCACCACAATTTCATGGTGATCCAAGAGGATTACAGAGTCACTCCAAATGCTAAATCTACATTTTACAAAACTAGCAAATTGTTTTTCTGCAAGGCATGAAGCTCTCCTCTATCTTAGGTCTACCTGTAAACAATGTGAGGTAATAGAGGGAAATGTGTACCCTAGTTTCTGCAAGAGTTTCATCATAATTCTGTATAACCCATGCTACTATTCAATGGGGAGATAATGTTAAGAAGGAATGATGAGATTTACGTGGCTGAACGAGGGTGTTCAAGAGTAATGCCAGCTTCTATAACAAACAGATCCAGAAATACATAAAGCCTCACCCCAACAGAAGTTTATGTATCTCTCTCTCGTGGTCATGTCATTTGTGCTCCTTTTTTCATTGCCTAGTTCTTACCGGGAAAGACTGCAAATATTGACCATCAAAGATTTTCTATTCAGGAACATGTGGGTGTTCCTGGTTAGCAAGGAGCCCTTGCCCTCCTTCATGCAACAACTAAGTCCCAAGTGTCTTCAGTCCCATCTCCCCACCATCCACCACGGCTTCAAGGTCATCTACATCCAACCAGAAGAAGAAGGAAGATAGAACATGGGGTTTAGAAGCCTTGTCCCAGATTAGAGACACACAGGATGGCACAGATGGTGAAACAGCTGCTGTGTGTGCCAAAGTGGGGAAACAGCACACAGGAAGAGCAGACAATATGCTTAAACAATGTAAAACAGTATGCCACAGTCTCCTTGTTCTGGAAAACAAACAGGCCAGTTGACTTCGCTGGGAGGAATCGGATACAGTGCAAACGCTCCCAGGTAACAGTTTTGGTTAGACTCTGAGGGTAAGGAACACAATTACAAACACCAATCTCTACCCTCCCCCAGAAAAGTCATCCCATTACTAAACCAAAGTGGGATGTTTATAATTCCGATATATGTGCTCTTTCATTAAAGGATAATGAAAGGATTTTTTTTATCCATGAAAGAATATTGGGAAATCTTACTTGTCTTATGGCTAATTTAAGGAATCACTGATGTCTGGCTCTCCTGATGTTCTTTAATTATCCCTTTATTATTATTCCACGTAGAGGAGGATGTCAGTGGGAAGCTAGTCTGGGCTCCTTAAATACGCCAAAAGGCTGATTTCCTTAGTATTCCCCTTTTGTTCTCAACAGTCGTCTCAATAGGTGTGGTAACAGACCTTCCACTAAAGCTGCTGGCCCTGTGATGGGTGGAATTCCAAACCATCTTCTGCCTCTCTGAGTCACCACTCCAGAGGCACGTCCCAGGCTTGGCAGACCTTAAGCCCTGTGCTCCCTCTAGCTGGCAGAAGTCAGGAAAAATAAAAGTCAGCACTTCTGCTTGGGAAATTAAGAGGAACAGGGCCATCTCAGCCACCCAGCTTCATACCATGATGGATTCCCCCAAATTCAGGAAAAAGATTCAGATGCTAGGGAGCCCAAAGTGTGTCAGATGTCTACTACAGACATGATATGATGTTAACAACTTGAATACACCCAGACTCCTGCCATCTGTCACGAGATGTGGGCTGTCACAAGAGGGAGGAAACCTGGAAGAAGATCATGGGGTAAACAATTCTCTTTTCCACTCATGCTTCACCAGGGATTCATGACCACAGCAACATCCCCCAAGACGCTACAAAGCGAACCAGGCTCTGTCCTCCCCATTCAATGCCAGGACCTCAGGGAAAAGCTACTGAAAGTGGTACAGACAGTCCCAGCGATGACACGCGTCCCCAGCCCTGTCTGAGAGAACTTCCGGTGTTCTCTGCCCTGCCCAGTGTGCAGCCTTCCAGCCACAGGGCGCCATTCAGCACTGAAACTGCTGCTAGTGTGAATGATAAACTCAATTTTTAATTTCCTTAATTTAAATTTAGATTTAAATAACTGCATGTGACTCTCAGCTAGCATAGTGGACAGGGCAGGCCCAGCCTTACCGTCATGTTTAACCAATGCTGTGTGTAAGAAAGTTGACAACTTGAAGTCTTTTAGAAGGAAGTTGTGCCATAACCCACCAGCAACCCAACCTAATACCTTAAAAAAAAAAAAAGTGTATGTGGCTGTTTCTTTGCTGTAACTGTTCAAAACATTCTAGCTGTGTCCTGGCTGAATCACAGGTTCAATCCTAACCTGACTAAGGTACCGCCACTATGTTCTACAGCAGCAGTTCTAAACTTCTCTGATCATGAGGACCCAGTTTTAACGCCAAAATGAGTTATTAACCACGTACAACATGTCATAATTCTCCATTTTTGCTATCCTGAGAGAGGTGAGAGGTGATGTTTTGTAAGTAATAGATGGGCACCTCACTCTGAGCGCTCTGGCAGAGAGAACCGAGCCATTCCCAGGCTGGAGGTGGCCGTGAGCTGGACAAGGTCACGGACAGGTGGAGGTGAAAAGTCGCTTTTGTGAAGCTGTCAGAAGAATGAAGACAGACCCCATCAGCTTCACAAATCGGTGATTAAAAATGGGGAGGGATGTTTCCACGTCGTGGTTTCTCTGCCTAGAAATTATGTAAGAACTAAAACCTTATAGCCTGAGAGGCGACTGGAGGGACACACTAAAGGATAGTGACCCAAGGTCAGGTTTGACTCCTGTGATCTTGGAACATCCTGAAACCTTGGAGGCGATCCTGTGGTTGGGGGTGAGCCACTGTAGCACTTGTGTCCAGAGCACTGATAGGGACCTCTGGACGCACCACTGTCACCAGAATCAAAGTCCCCAAGCACACCTTTCAGAACGGGAGAGCCAGCAGATGTCGGTTCACGTCGCAGGGTAAAAGCTATCAGGAAAACTTAAGCACCTGCTAGGCTAGGAGCTCAGTCCATGGAATTTAGAAACCTCTCAGAGACTCCATATAGATTACAAAATGACTCCATTAACCTAAATGCCCATGACCTTGCTGTAGCTGATAAATTATGAAGCAAATCACAATCTGTGCTCTGAAAAAGAAATCTCATAGAAAAAAAAAAAAAAAAACGGAAGATATGACAACTTTGGCTGGCCACAGACCATTTTATACTCCCAAACTCTCTGGGTTTCCCAGAATGATGTCACCCACTGAATAAAGAGGAATCTATTTCATCAAACTAGGTTGAAATTAGTCAATTTCAATTTTTAAAAATGTACCTTACTGACAGACATTCACTTTATTACACACCAAACAATCGTTCCTTAAAAAGCCTATAAAATTCAATATTGAGCTTAGAAAGCTGAATCTGATGTTTTAACTCAATTCACCATGGCATGCATTAGCAGCACAGAAACTGCTTCTCCATTAAACAGTCTCGAATATAATTGCTTCAAGATAACCAAATGTTTTAAAAGTCACAAATTAATTTTTTAAAAATGCATACACCTACCTTTTTTAAGAAAGATCACAGTTCAGGACTCCGTATCATAGAGAAACCATCTTTTCCTGTGGGGAAGAAAGAAAAAAAAGACTATCTACTAATAACAGAATGTGACAAACACGTGAGCTTTTTAAGACCTGCTATAATTTCCTCATGCTATGCCTTCATTTGCAATATTAAACTAAAGCAAATCTTTCATCTTAGACTTAAAATATTCCTTAATTTCTAACTAAATGAAATACCTTAAAGATTTGGCTTCCAAAGAATTGATTCCTAAGGAGCAAATGGGAAAAATAAATGAGAACTTTTCAAAATTAGAATTAAAATATTCACTTCACATCTATCCCAATGTCATATACTCAAACATTTCATTTAATTCTATGAAGTAAATGTATTTCATTTAATTCTCTGAAGTAAATGCAACTGTACAAAAGCTCCACTCTTCTTTCTATTCTCCCAGTGGGAAAATGAGGTGAAGACATTGTAACAGCCTGTGCAGGTCACATAAGGTAACAGAATTATAAGCTGCTACTTCCTTACGTGAAAATTTTTTTTTAATGTCCAAGCCAAAAAGCCATTCAAGGGCTCCAGTTTTCTTAGCTAAGGATTTTGGATCAAGAAAAATATACATAAGAAAGTAACTTAAAATAGGGTCCCTCTGATTTGACTTTACATTTATCATTTTCAATAAATAGTTGACATCGAAATCCACTCATCACTAATATTAAATTTTCCATTCAAAATTCCTTGTTGGTGTTCATTATATTATTCCAATATTTTGACTTTATATAAGAAAAGAAATGGTTTAATGCAATACACATTAATCATCTGCTACTATACACTGTTTCCACCAGACCTAAGCAGAACAGCTAATGGCAAAATGTTCGTAAGACTCTGACTCTGACCCTGATACGTTAGGTTCCATGTGTAAAGTAATTTAACTTTCAATGACGATAATGTGCATCTTCAGAAACAATGACCACGGTTTCTGAAACAAAAGAGCTTCAAAGATTTGAAATGACTGTCAAGGCATAAACTTAAGAAGATCACAGCCCAGAGGACTCACTTACACACACACATCCATCCAACGGGGACTCCTAGATCAGTTTGTGCTCATTCCAGCTGCCACCTTCTTTTTAGACAATCAAATCCTTTCTAAACCTTAAACAAGAAATTCTCCCAACATCTTCCTGAAAGGACTGTGAATCCTGCAGCTACATGCAGTCCTACAAAGGGCCAAGGCTAAGCACGACCCTTCTTGGCTACATTTAGCTCCAGAACCTCTTCACTTGAAAGCAATCCCCAATGCCCCACTTGGAATCCCCAGCTTAAACGAGCATCTGGGGCCCTTTCTCTCCTGCTTTCTTCACTTCAGACGTCAGCCAGCAGTTCTCTCTCACTGCCAACTGGACTAAGTGTCACAGCTGCCCATTCTGTTTTCTGAAATTACGGCCGCAGCTAAGTCCCACTAACAAAAGAAAGGTAAGACAGACTGACAATCCGGAGACAGTCTGGACCTGGGTCTAGAGACACAGGTCAACATGCACACACTGAGCCAAGCCCTAATTTCTGGCTTAGAAACAACTGGATGGGGCTCCTCAGAGATCTTCAGTTCATAACTGGCTGTCCAGAAAAAAGATGACATTGAGGATCTGCCTCCCAGCAATCCAGCTGGGGTCCTTGAAGGGGAGGGAAGAGATGAAACCGAAGTGCTCCTGAGTCTGTTGCAATTGAATGATGAACACATGAAGGGTCACTGCATGTAGGTATTTGCTCTATTTTCATGTTACATTAAAAATTGTCCATGATGAAAGTTAAAAAGTGATCATCTGACAAAAACTAGGCGTGAAAATATGAGAAAGAAAGAGAGGAGGACACGGGTCCTAAATATCACAACCTTCCTGTTTTCCAAACACCCTTCACCAAAAAATGAAAACCTAGGGAAATAAGCAAAAACTTTTTAAATTAAATATCACCGTAGATAAATGAACAGGCTGTAATTGAGGTTTTATAAATGAAGTAATAATGGCCTTGAAGCTTCCTTTCAGTATTTCAAAAGCCAAATAAGAAGTATATATTTAACTGCAAGAACGCAT
The DNA here is from genome assembly GCF_048564905.1 of Vicugna pacos. Taxonomy (NCBI): domain Eukaryota; kingdom Metazoa; phylum Chordata; class Mammalia; order Artiodactyla; family Camelidae; genus Vicugna; species Vicugna pacos. The sequence goes on from NC_133005.1 coordinate 17,259,740, forward strand.
CTTTTTTTTTTCATTTCAAGTATCTGATCTGAATTAATTGATATCAACATAGAAACACTGGTTATTTCATGCTTGTCAGAAACTGTTGGTAGTTAACTACGCCTTTGATTAACACAAGTAGGAAAAGGGATGACTTAGAATTCATATCAATGTGATCTGTTTAATAAACAAAAATCTTCCTGAACAAGAGATTCGAGAGGGCACCATTTAAAAAAAAAAAAAAAAGGATCTTTTATTGGTGCAAATTTTGGGATCACAGAGAGAAACGATCCGATCTCCAATCCACTTCTGCTACTTGAGTGATCTGTCACTGGGGATCAGCAAAATATGGACACTTTATTCAGACCACTAATTTGGCCAGAATTTGGAAGAAGGGTTCATACGAGGCTAAAGTCCAGCTTCCACAACAGGCAGAGAAAGTCACATACCAACCAGAATCATCCTCATAGCCTTGGAATTTGACTGACTGACCCTGCCAGACGCCATGACTAGAACTCTGACTCTGGACATAAATTAAAAGCAGGGTTTATGTCATGGTTTGGGGAAAGACCATGAGTCAAACTGTGCCAAGCCCACTTCAAAAGTTGAACTGGGAACAGAAAGAAAAAAAAAAAAAAGATGCCCTGGAGCAAGAACAAACTTTGGTTCCCCCCGACCAGAATACACACAAGACCCGACCCTGAAACCTAACATGGGATAGGATGATTTAAAAAAAAAAAAGTAGTTGATGGTTTTCTGTTTTCTTTTTCAAGTTTTCCTGGCCTAAAACAAACTGTTTCCTTTCCAATAAAGAAACAATGCCAAATTCTGAAAAGGAAATCTGTCTGACTTAATGGGTAAGCACATAAAAGCTGGAAAGGGGAGTATTATGGGAAAAGCAGAGCAGCTCGGACCTATGAGGCGGGCCCCCAGATTTACTGGCGAAAGGACCGAGGGTCAGAGAAGGGAGTGTGTGGGTCATAATTACAAACAGGTTGCGTGATAGAGGTCAGCTAAACAAAATTGAGTATTTTTTCAATTTGAAAATCCCAGTTCCAGCAATTGACTACAAGAGCTAAGAGAAGCTTCCACAGCTTACGCCCATAACTCACGTAGTTTTCTTCCAAGCAGACATCATTTGCGATCTAGTTCAATTAAATCGGGAATGGTATAATAGACAGTTTTATGCATTTTATAAAGATCTGTCAAATAAATGCACAAATGATGTGGGCAACTAATAGCACATCATGAAATCTAAACCAAAGGTCATTAGAAACGACAAAAATAAAATCCCCAGGTAAGGCAGTGATGCTTTTTGTCTAATCAACATTTATAACCTTGATTTTCTTCTGCAGGGCAGTACATCAGGCTAAAATGGTCTGTTCCCCTGACTCTCTTGCACCAGGGGTAGCCATTGACACTGTTTTGGTCAATGAGGTACAAGAAAGAAGGCGCTGAGGAAGTCTACAATCAAGATATGAGCACATCCCCTTCCCTTTTTCCTGGGAACAGCTGCTGGAAGGTGCAGGGCCATCACCCACCCAAGGGGACAAAAGCCAGACAAGAAAAACTGAGAGACAGAAAGAACCTGGTTCTCGATGGCATTGCTCCCAAAAATGCCTGGGTTCCCAAACTCGCCCTTCATGTTAGGCATGACTTTTGGAAGTTCAAGTTGCTGTTTTCTATAATGCACAGACAAAAATGTTCACAGGCAAAAATATTCTAACAAAGAGATTGGAGAGGGCACCATTAAAAAAAACAAAAAAGATCTTTTATTGTGCAAATTTTGGGATCTTTCCCTCTGTGGGAAAATGAGGTGAAGACATCACATCTTTCCCTCTGTGTTCTCAGAAGCCGCTTCTATTTCCACAGACTCTGATGCTCCACATAACTGTCCAATAACAGGGCTACGAAATCATCGCTGACCTCACCAACACTTCCCACTTGACAAGAGGCCCCATCATGGTAAAAGGCAACAAGTCTAAAGGCAGGCAGCCAGCAGGAAAACTATCAGGAACAACAGGCCACATCATTCTCCCAAACCACACAGTGCCCACCTACAGACCACTACACTCTCCTGTCAGGGATACAAGAGGAAATGACCAATGTTCACAGCAGCACTGTGTACAACAGCCAAGACGTGGATGCAACCTAAAGGCCCATTGACAGATGACTGGATAAAGAAGATGTGGGGGGTGTGTGTGTACACAATGGAACACTACTCAGCCATAAATAAAGAATGAAATAATGCCATTGGCAGCAACATGGATGGACCTAGAGATTATCACACTAAGTAAGCCAGAAAGAGAAAGAAAAATACTACATGACATCACTTAATATGCGGAACCTACAAAAATGACACAAATGAACTTATTTACAAAACAGAGACAGACTCACAAACATAGAAAATAAACTTATGGTTCCCAGAGGGGAAAGGAGGTAGGGAGGGATAAATTGGGAGTTTGGGATTTGTAGATACTAATTATTGTATATAAATAGATAAACAACAAGGTCCTACTGTACAGCACAGGGAACTACATTCAATACCTTGTAATGGTCTATAATGTAAAAGAATATGAAAAGGAATATATATATGTGTGTGTAAATGAATCATGATGCTGTACCCCAGAGATTAACACAACATTGTAAATCACCTGTACTTCAATTTTTAAAAATTAACAAAGAAAAAGAAAATGACCAAAAACAGAACAATGCTATTCCAATGGTCAAGAAATGGTGGGTCTTCTAGGTTAAGACGGTCTCAAAACCTGTATATCTCAACAAAGAAGGGAAGGAAATGTTTAGAGGCCTGGCTGAATTAAACATCAGAAACGAAACATCTCTAAAAACCAGGAAACAAGAACAGGGCACCTCTTGAGGGCTTGAGGGCAGTCCTGGTTGAGAGGCCCCTACTGTGTGCTTCTGCAGGGCCTCAGCAATGCACCTCCTGGAACTGAAAATTCTAGGCATTTCTCCCTTAGATGCTGATCTCTCTTGACACATAAACTCCCGGAGCTCAGGAAAGCTGGCATGTTACAAGTGTGGACAAATGCCAAATGAAGACATGAGCAAAACAACATACACACCCCTTTTCCCAGGGGCCTTATGAAAAGCATGCAATCCTCAAAAAATAAAAAATCTGGGACCATCATTTTCCTAGAAATGTGATGAGTTGTATGAACTGTTCAACTGACCCAACAGGACGTATTTAATTCAAATATCTACAGGGAAAAAAAAAAAAAGGATGACACTTAGGAAACAGCTATTCTAAGCCAGGTGATGAGGGAGGGACATTGACCCAGTGTTTCATTCATCTTCACAACCCCCACCCCAGTTAACCTCTAGGGTCTCCCCTTTCAGATGAAGACAAGTTCAGAGGGAGCCAGGGCACTCCCCAAAGGTGACATGCTCCCAAAAAGGTAGACCTGATATTCAAACCCAGGAATGTCACTCTCACATTTCTGCTATGTCATGCTGCTTCTCCACTTTGGTCTTCAGTAAAATATTGTGTATAAACTGTACATACGAGCTGAGATAACATTCACGAGAACTTTCAGTTTATGGCCTCAAAATTACATATGCGGGGTGAGGGGCCACTGTAACCTCAAGCACAATCACCGTCTGCCCATGCCAGAAATCAGACAGGGGTTGGCATGACAAAGATAATGACCTCTAGCTCATCTGACAGCCTTAGGGAATTACAAAGGTTCTATGCACTGACAGCACTTTTTTTTAAAAGCCACTATGTACTTGTATGACCTAGAAATTCTGCAGAACAAACCTATGAGCTTATGACTTCAGTTTCTCTCAGAAATCAATATCCCCCCCACCTTGATTGTACACACATGTACTACAGGTGCATGTATGTGCCCAACATGTGTGACACCATGACCCTGGAGACTAGTCAGTGGGTGAGCTTACAGTAAAACCCACTGCTATGATAAGCAGTGCTGCTATGAGTATCAGGGTGCTTGTATCTTTTCAAATTAAAAGTTTTCTCCGGATTATATGCCCATCGACAGCTAATTGGATAAAGAAGGTGGGGTATGTGTATACACACACACACACACACACACACACACACACACACACACACACACAATGGAATACTACTCAGCCATAAAAAAGAATAAAACGATGCCATCTGCAGCAACATGGATGGACCTAAAGATGATCATACTAAGTGAAGTAAGTAAAAGACAAACATCATATGATATCACTTATATGTGGAATCCAAAAAATGACACAAATGAGCTTATTCACAAAACAGAAACAGATTCACATTCACAGACACAGAAAACAAACTTATGGTTACCAAAGGGAAAGGGGTGGGGTAGGGATAAATTAGGAGTTTGGAATTAGCAGGTACAAATTCCTATACCAAAAAGAGATAAACAACATGGTCCTACTGTATAGCACAGGGAACTATATTCAATAGCTTATAATAACCTACAATGAAAAAGAATATGAAAAAGAATATATATATAAATATGTGTAACTGAATCACTTTGCAATACACCAGAAACTAACACAACATTGTAAATCAACCATACTTCAATTTAAAAAAAACAAACCCATTGCCTCTATGCATACAAGATATCAGATCTATTGAAGCAATTTAAAATAAGAGATTCATGTGAAACAAAAGGGAGAAAAAAAATCCACTGTCAAAAGAAAAAAAATGGATGCATTTTGTGATAGACTGGTAACATTTTCATTGAATAAATAATACCTCTTTGAAGCTGGTGAAAATGTAGTAGAAATATTTATCCAGTAAACATCTTAATGAAATAAACTGTTATGACTCCAAAGAAACCTAATTTAACAACTTTCATAAATCCTCACGGAGAAGAAATAGACTCACCACCCCCGAAACATTTGGCAATTATTTTTACACAATATGTGCACAGTCTGTGATGTACATGCAGAGATGGAGAAGTTAACTGCGGCGAATTAGCCTAATCACGATCCTCTTTGCTCTGCCATTTCAGGGGAACCTTTACAGAGATTTTTTTAAACAATATCAAGTATTTTGCAAGTCATCATTTCTATCGGGACAGCTATCTAATACCCATTTTTTAAAAAACCTGAAAAATGTGTTAGAGGCCAAATTCACTTTGGGACAGTTATTATATGATAAGACATGTTTCCTTTTTTTCCTCCCCCTTTCTATTAGTTATCTATTATTTTCAGATGTTCCATACACAGATCTTTAGGGGGGGATCATGATTTAGTACAAGGACATTGAGACTTTTTCCAAATAATGAACGAATTATTTTTAAAGAAAATAAACATATTCCATATTTTTTTTTGGCTAACCCATTTCAGTTCTTTCCCATGATACAGGAAAAAAAAATAGTATTCTCAAACTCAGTTTTTTCTCTGTAATTTTTTGAAGTGCTCAATCTTCACCAAAGGCTAATTATTTTAAAAGACAATTTTTATAACAAAGGAAACAAGATGAAGATACTTTTACAAAGACAGTATCTGGGAAAACTTAAAAGTAGAACTCTGTACACAACTTCTCCTTTTAAATCTCTTGCCCAAAACTCCAAGCTTTCTAGCAAATTAGGACTCCTTCACTCCTTGAAGCTTACCTTGCTTCAAGCACACCCAGAAAAATAGGCCAAAAGTATTCATAATCCCCCTTGCATTTGACCCCACAAAACAGGCGGATACTGCCCCATTTACAGAAGGAAAAAAAAAACTGATGCCCACATTAAATTAACTGCCAAAAGAAGTTCCAGGGCTAGACCTTAAAACAGGCTTCAATATTAAAATAGCCCTTTTCCGAGGCACTAGCTCACTTTCCTTATTTCTTTTTCTGCATTCTAAAGTAATTCTTATTAACAGATGAAGGCTCAAAAATGTACACAAAAATCTACTCTACAAATAAAGTTTGTAAAGTTATAATTAGCAGATTTCTGGTGATAACGGATACAATCTTGGTGCAGCTTCCTGCACACAAAGTCAAGCCGTAAAAGGGAATTCTTACTAGTCTTTACAGAAAAATGAGTGAGCTGATTAAATATAGATCAAAGGCAGCTCTGCCATGAAAAGGCCGATTTTTATATCTCGTGGAAAGAACAGTATCAATAAACAGAAAGCAATCTGGTGTCCCTCATTCGAGCCTGTCATGATTATCTGTTTATGATTAGATCAAGATCAAGCACTTTTACCCCTCTTTGTGCCTTTCGGTTACTCTCCGATATTTTTAGCACGATCATGTATTATTTTTATAAGCTCCAAAGTTTTTTTTTTTAATCCTAGACACTGCCGAGATATAATCTCCTTTTTAGTCACATAAATCTCTACTGTGAAATAAATGAGGCATGTTAATATATTTGGAAAGAATACACTGATAATTAGTTATACTTATGCCTTTAAAATGGCTTATGTTGTAGCTTACAGATTCTAGTACAAAGTCACATCAAATGTTTTAAGGTTATTTCCTGTTTCAAAATAAGCTAACCAATGAACTGATAAATACATTTTATATTCATCTGTATCTACTCCAAAAATTGGGAAAATTACTTGTTTCTTCCAACTGGTCTCCTTGATCTGTGCTACTTAATCTTTGCCAATTCATCAAATGCATTTGAGGTGACCCCATCCTGCATCATCTCTTTCTCTGACAGCTATATCAGGACTATAAAAATATATATTTGTGTGTGTATATATACATATACATTATATAAACATATATATACTTATACACACATATTATATATGCATACATATAATATATTCACATATATAATGTATACATATATGATATGTAATGTATAAATATACATATGCACTGTTTAGAGATTTCCACCGGAGAAGCCCTGTCAGCCCCGTTCCAGGTTTTAGCTGCCTTAGCCAACCTGACCAACGAGTCTGAGCTAACAACAGTTCCGAATTTTGATTCCACTTAAGTGACCAACTGTTTAACCAAATGACGAAAGAGTTTTGTAGATCAGAAACCTCACTCTTTTTATTATACCTGTCACCTGACTTTCGCCAGAGACCAATATCCTGAAATCACCATGAGTTGATTCATTAAGAATTTATTTTGTACTTAGTATTTCATTACTGTGAAGGCAGAAGATTCTAGAGTGTGGTAGTTCACAAGTTACGAATGTAACTGAAGGTATAACACTTCTCTGTGCATCTTGCCAGATAAGCCAATAATTTCAAAGTTCTTTTCAACAGAAGTAGAAAGGAAAGTCTCAGTGCTGAAGGCAATAGGTGATGAGTTCCCGCCACATGACCATGGGACTTGCTGGAGGTGGCCAGACCAGTCCAGAGGTCACCTTCAGGGTCCATGCATGAGAATTCATTGCAGAAAACACTTCATCAAAGAGAATTCTCAAGGAGGCAGTGGTTCCATTTCTCTGCTCTCTATCAGCTCAGGTCAAGTCCCCAAACAACCCTCAAACCGTGGGGCTATCTGCAATGAGAGAGGCTGATAATCTATTGCCTGGTTGGATGCTTGCCTCTGTGCAGAAATTCACAGCCTGTTCAGTGGGGCAAGTGTGAGGATGGAGCCCTCAAACCTGGCAGATGCTGCCTGCAATAGTAGAGAGAGGCAACAGAGCCTCAGCAAAAGTGGAAATTAATTTGACGGTGCTAACATGCGAGTTTCCCAAGGACCAAGTGGATCCCTAGGAGGGAATGAGGTTTGAGTGATCCTAATAGGTCCCTACCCAAGCATGCTGCTTGGCAGGGGCTCAGGGATACTCCAGTGATATACCTCTTGAGGACAGGAGCTGCCAGGCATGAGTGATCACCCAGGAATTGCACTGCTCACATCCAAAAATGGCGTGGTATCGATGGACCCTGCAGAGGACCTCCCAAGAACTCGTTAGGGTGTGTATGAGAAAGAGCTGCCCATGAAAATAACAGCACCAGCTAACTGCAACAGTCTTGGCCCCTTTTCTGCCCCTGCCGACTCTGGAGAAGCCCGAGACATGGGCAGAAGGAAGTACAGACAGGAAACATGACCCTTCTTCCTTGCTAATGATCATCCAAGCTAGGGTTCAGGTCTGAGGATGGAAAAGGGGAGAAGCTATAAACTGGGCTAAAAAGTGGAAGTTTTATTTACATTGTACTGCATTTTCTAATATTTCAAAATTAGGTTTTCCAATACTTTCCAAAGAAGAATAAAGCTATTCTCTGTTTGTGTCTTACTAAGTTCCACTAATAAGTATCCAACCTATACAAGATTATTTTTTATGAAGTTAAATCATAAAGAAAAGTAAAAAGACATAGAAAATCAAAATGTAAATTTAATACACCTCTTAAGATTTTAACTCCAGAATATAGCCATATTAACAATGACTTTAAATGTAAATGGACTAAATATTCCATTCAAATGGCAAAGACTGTCAGAATGGATATAATAATAATAATAATAATAACAATAATAGAATAAGAATCAACTATATGCTCTCTACAAAGAAACGCACTTTAAATAGAAACACATCAATAGGTTAGGGGGAAAAAAATTACACCATGCATGCAAACAGTAAGCAAAAAAAACACCTGAACTGGCTGTATTAACATCAGATGAATACACTTCAACACAAGGGGTATTACTAGAGACAAAGAGGAACACTTCAGGATGATAAAAGGGTAAATCTGAAAGAATGCTACAGAACTAAGCCCTTCACTTAAAAGAGAAGGAAACTGAGACAGATGACTTGCTGAAAGACACTTAGCTAAGAGAATGCCTAGCTACAAGTCACTTCTCCCAATTCCTTTTTCAGAGTCTTTTTCATATAACCAGTGCCACTATAATCTGAGGTCATTCAACACAAAAGCAACCAGCCTACTTGGTCAAAACCATCAATTCAGTAGCTACCCAGACACAGCCTTAGGGGAGGAGGGGTGCCACAGGGAATGAGCGAGAGGGTGGGAGCCTGAGCGGGGTCTGGCTCCAAATTCAAGCCCTGCAACTTGCTAGCTGGGCAGCCCTGAACAAATCACTTAAATGGGCCTGAGTTTCCTTATCTACAGAATGGGAACACCATTCACCACTCTCACAGGATTAATGTAAAATATGACCGCACGGAAGAGGATGGCGGCAATCAACGAAGGCCACTCAGCTAGTCAGTGACAAAGCCGGGACCCCACAACACACACTAACAACCATTTTGTTACGCTGTCTCCCCGATGAGTTATGCCCAAACAGAAGTACCTGGTGGAATGCCTGACCTTTTCTGAGCACTTGAAAAATAGCCTCTTCAGCACACGGACACTATGTATACTTAAGAGCAAGTCTAGGAAGGTGTTTTCTGTGCAGGATCCTCAGCTATAAGTTACATCCTTTTCAATCTAGATCAAATGAGTTTCAGACAATCACTGTGTTCTCTGTCATGGTAGGGCTGCCTCACTCTGGAACGTCATCTGGTCTAAGTGAGTAGAGCAGACAGGGTAAAAATTTCAATGATAATTTAATTCTTATCACTTCTTGCACCACAAAATGAGTCACGCAATAGACACATTTTATCACATTCCTTCCAAAAAAAAAAAGCTTAAACATATTTTGTTCAAAGAAGAAAGGCATTCCTCCAGATGTTGTGGTTATAATGATCAGAAAGTCAACAGCCTCAGGACGGTAAGCCTAACCTTTAGTTTGGTGAAGGAGTCTTCAAAACAGAAACTCTTTCCCGTGGCTAAGTCAGTCTGTGCCATATAAGGCCAATCCCTGCATAAAGTATCTTGATCATTTTCTGGATGGTTTTTATTACATAATTGAGGATGTTATAGGAATAGGCATTTATAATCACAGTGGGCTTTACAATTTCAGAGTTCAATCAACTCTCCTCAAGTCTCTGAGAGTCAAGGTTATAGTCAACGTCAGTGTATTTTCAACCCAGGAGAACGGGTGTCAGTAAGGTATACATTCGCCCACAGCACCACCTCACAAACCACATGAAATTTAACAGTAAGACAAAGCTTGATAATTAATGTTGAAAAATGCATCACTTAGCTACCGATTTCAGAAACAGCAGAGAGCACACAAACCCAAAATAGGACATACAAAACCATGAAATAAGAAAGAGACATGGATAAACAACATGTGGTTAGTGCTCCGATCTTACACACTCATTGTAGAACACATTTAAGAGCCTACTATGCGTTAGCCACTGCAGAAATATGATTTTAAAGTTAAGAATGAGTTATGATCACTTGAAAGCTTCACCAAAGGGCTCAAAATTAGTTTATTCAAATAAATTCAAATGAATTCATGTGGTCAGTGAAATTTCATGTGCATATAAATAAAGGAGTCAAGACATTTTATTACCTCAACCCCATTCTATGTGGTAGCTATGTCAGGTTCTGGGTAGAGTATTTTTAACAAAATAGATCATATCCAAACTATCAAATTTCTGCATGATTTAAGAAAACAGCATTATACACTGTTTAAAAAGCACCAAATCAAGCAAAATACTACCTTGCACTTAATGAAAATCCACACAATTTACTCTCCACAAAAGAGTACTGGAAAAGCACCAATTACCTAAGGAGAAATTAACATATTTCCTGGACCACTTAAAAGTTAAGTTAGAGAGTAAAAGTTAAGACAGAAGAACCAAAATCACTTATTTTGTTTTAAAAAAAAACTCACCCCAGGACTGAAGCAGAGTAATTCAGTAAGTACACATTACTTATCAAACTATAAGTTAGGCAATGATTCAAGTTCCTAATTATGGAAAATTTAACACAAAATGTTTCAACCCTAAGACGCCTTAAAGAAGGATATGAAATTCACACAGGAAAGACAGATAGATTAGAAAGATAGAAAGAATGAAAGAAAGAAAGAAAGAAAGAAAGAAAGAAAGAAAGAAAGAAAGAAAGAAAGAAAGAAAGAAAGAAAGAAAGAAAGAAAGAAAGAAAGAAAGAAAAGAAAAGAAAAAAGAAAGAAAAGAAAAGAAAAGAAAAGAAAGAAAAGAAAAGAAAAGAAAAGAAAAGAAAAGAAAAAAGAAAGAAAGAAAGAAAAGAAAAGAAAAGAAAAGAAAAGAAAAGAAAAGAAAAGAAAGAAAGAAAGAAAGAAAGAAAGGAAAAGAGGTAGATAAACTGACTAAAGGAAATACATGACTTTTCTAATAAAGGAAATATATGACTTATCTAATCTCTTCCCATAAACAAGCTGACTTATCGAAGTTCAGTGAAACCAAACACCCTGTAAACTAAACCCACTAGAGACAGAAAAGCGACCTTTTGAATTAGAAATACGTGGTTAAATATCAAAATTATTATTTTGAAATGACTGAAGAGCAGATGTGGTTTTTTAATCATTATTCTAATGTGACCAGTCTGCTTTCCTAAATATGATCAAGTTCATTCCTTTAAATAATGTTAACAGATAGTCTATGTGCTAAACATGGTGCTGGGTGAAAGAGGAAGCAGAAACCGGCTACCTCACCTGAGGAGGCTGTGTGCGTGCGTGTGTGCGTGCGTGTGTGTGTAGGGCTGGGACACTGGAAGTCAGACACGTACCTGGACAAGCACAGTGTCATGAGTGCTATGGAGACAGCATTCACAAAAAAAGGAAACAGAATAATTCAAATCATTTGTATTATTTTGCTCTGCAATCCCTTTTGTTTGTTTTGGTTTCTCGATTGGTAGGAATGCCTTCTTCAGCTGCACGTAACAGAAACCCCACCGTGTGGGCTTGCTAGGGCGGCCATAACAACCAAACACTAGACTAGGTGGCTTAAACAACAGAAATGTATGTTTTCACAGTGCTGGAGACTGGCAGTCCAAGATCGAGGGCTGTTTTACGGGAACTCTCCTTGGTGTGAAGACAACACTTCCACGCTGCGTTCTCGGGCGGCCTGCCCTCCGTCCTCAGGTGGCCTGCCCTCCATAGGCACCCACACACCCCTGCTTCTCTCCTATGTGCTAACAGATCTTCGTACAAGGACACCAGTCAGGCTGGATTAGGCCTAACAGCTTCCCTTTAAACCTATTTATCTCTTTAAAGGCCTTATCTCCAAATACAGTCACATTCTGAGGTACCGAGGGGTAAGGCTTCAACCTATGCATTTTGGAGGAGACACAGTTCAGTCCATAACATCCATCAAAGTGACTTAACCAAACAGTCTCCTATTTTTCTCAGTTAGCCAAACATTCATAGGGAACCTGATCAGGGCTGGTGAAGCCACTCAAGTCAGGCTTCCAGAAACTGTGAGCCTGCATCTCCTGTCCTGTCACCTTCCATGTATGACTCGCACCGTCACAACCACCAGACAGTGCCTGCAAGTGTCCAGATTCCAGGAAGGAAAGGAAGCAACCAGGAAGAAGTCGCCAAGCTCTCGCTGATCAGAAGTGGGTGAGCCCTCCTGGCTGCAGGGGAGGCCCAGGAGGGCAGTATTTTCAAGTGGGCACATTGCTACCCTGAACCAAAAATCACAGCTCCATCAGAAAGAAGGGAGAGAGAACTGTACCCCAAGCATCTCACTAACCACAGAGGTATCCTACAGCCCCGGCTTGACCTTAGTTTGAAGTCTGTCTGCGTTGCTGATCACTGTGTGATCCTGAGTAAATGCTTTCATCACTCAGGTTTCTGAGTATGGAGTAGGGTGGTGGTACCCAGCCCATAGAACCACCGAGAGGCTGAAATCAGGCTGCATTTACTGAAAGGACGAGGACTCACTGTCCTAAGTCCTAAAGGACACTGGGCTTGAGGCCTGGTGGTAAGGTGTCCTGGGAAATCACAACATTCTAAAATATCACAGAGCCACCCAGTAAAGACTCAGAAATACCAAAGAACTGACTCCATTTCTTTACCATGTGAAATTTCACATATCCCAATCCACAGCGTGGTCAAAGGGCCTGCAGTCTCCAACTCTTTCTCTCGTGTGTGTGCACGTGTGTGTGTGTGTGTCTTCCTTTCTGATGGTCTTACCCCCTCCATGAGTATAGGAAGCACTGATTTATTTGCATCCTATCTCTTCTACAATCAAAAGGCTGCTTTCAGGAATTTCTCTTGAGATTCTCTATACCAGAAACCTATTTAGAAGTGAGGTATACCTTCTAGGGAATTTATGCCTTCACTTCTCCAACAAAGCCAGGAAAGCTTTGGTTTGGTAAAAAGTGGAACCTTTCCAGAAGGGTTTTAAAACGTATTTGCTGCTCTTAATTGAGGAGTGGGTTCCTTCTGGTTGTCAATCCCGATGTAAAACCTGTTGGTCTGCCATGTTTGTAAATTCAAGCCAAGAAAATAAAAATTGACACGTAACAGAGCGAGCTTGATTCAAGCACAGTCACTCATAGGATAGATATTAATACCCAAATCATGTGCACCTTTAAATTTTCTCCTTTCCCTCTGGTAGCTGCACAAGGAATCTCTGTGTGTTACTTATGACAGATGGGAGAGGAACTTCACCCAGTTACTTTGAAATTCCTTCAAAGGGAATAAAAAATGGACAGAATGAGGCCAGACTTAAGATGCTCAGAGGGCCTCACAGGTCCAAAAAGGCTCTAAATAAAAGGAACTATTCTCTGTATTTCCAAAAGGCTATCGTGAAATATTTTCTCAGCAGCTGCAATAACTAAACAACAATCCTGCTAAATGTTGTCACTGTTCAAATTTGAATAGTAATGTATCAAATTATTAATACACTTAGCCAGCACTTTTTTCAGCACAAAGCTAAAAGAAATTTGATAAATCACAAAAAGATGCCAATCATGAAGAAGAAACCTCTCCAACACTTCTGATACTGCAGGCTTAGGGAGGGGGGAAGGTTAAGACTGTCCAAGCCACACGTATCATAAGATTCAAAGCAACGACCTGAATAAAAAGTTTCCTTCCAATCTGGGAACTACAAAAGGTGCTCTCCTAAAAACAGTATTCAGCAGAATATTTTCCTTCAATTAATTAATAGCTCTCTTGTTTTCTCTCTTTGGCACTGAAACATTCACAGGTCATTTGGAAAATAAAATGCTGGAAGAAAATAAATACAAAGCATTTCAGATTACCTAAGAGTCCCACTTAATAAAACATAATCTGATTAAATAAATGCCTTTTTCCCTCTAAACTTCCAACCAAGTTTAGAATAAGGAAACGTCCCTGATTCAGATTCTAACACACTGTAAGAAATATAACTTGATTAAAATTCAACCCATAAAATAGGAAAAAAGAAACAGTGTGAGACTGTACCCACCAAGAATAAATGATACACTATCTTCAGGAAAACGTATCCTCTGGTGTTGTATACTAATAAATTAAAATATCTGAATTTCCATTAGCAGAAATAATGAATATAAACTTTTCAAGTTAGTGGTCATCTCTAAATTGATCACTATGCTACTTCTCAGTTTACACTCAGTTTCCAGTGTAAACAATCATGGAATACTTTTATTCTGTAAAAAGTCTGCAGACGATTTCAATTTATTATACATGGCACCTCTTCTGCTTATTCATCAGACTGCTTTCCTAATTTGCCCAGTTTGCAGACTTTGCAATAATGGCACTTACTTATTCATTCAACAAAGAGACAGTGATTCAGTCTCTAATATGCACCAGATTCTCCCCTTTCCCAAGAAAGTCATGCTGCGGCTCAACTTTGCAAACCATTCAACAGGAGGATGGAGGCGGGGCACCAGACCTAGGACTGAAATCAAGGAAGGCTTTGCGGAGAAGGTGACAACTGGGTGAGGTCTGTCAGGCCTGGAGGATTCACCAGGGGTTGGGCACAAAGTCAGCACAGACACTCTGGCCACAGACTTGATGTTCCCAGCATTCTACTATCACTAGTTACAGGTGATGCAAATAAAGGCATTAAAACTTCACTGCAGGGGTCTGGCCATGGATGGCATATATTTGGCAAATTAGGAGAAGAGAATTAAGTCCTGGGAGCAACAGGGAGCCGTTAGAGCATTTCAGAGGTAGCGCTATAATAAGATTTGTTGTGTGAAAATTACTTCAGCCGAGTATGGAGAGTGGAGCAAAGGGGCAAAAATGTAAACTTATAAAGTGGCTGTTTAATTGTCCATCTCCTCCAGTGAACTGCAAACCCCAGAGGGCAGGAGCTGCAACTCGCCTCCTGTGACAATCGCTGGTACTCACTTACTAGCCAACAGAACACATGAAAGGGTGCGTGCACGAGAGAGACAGCAACAGAGAAACCGATTAAAAGGTTACTGGAAGAGCCAAGGCATGAAACACTGAGGACACGAACTCAGTCAGGCAGCGTCACTGGGAAAGGAGAGATGCGGACAGACAGGCAAGATATTAACAGTGAACTCAACAGTCTGGTGACTGCTGGCTTCAAGATTTAGAACCCAGGCTGAAACACAGGTCTGGAGTGAAGCTAAGGACTTCTGTTGGGGGGTGGGGAGGCACGCTGATTTGAAAGTAACCATAGACTTCAATGTCAAGATCTCCACCAGACAGTGGGATATAGAGAGCTGGAGCGCACATGAGAAGTCAGGGATACAGGAGTCACCCGGGTTGTAAAAGAAGGTACAGGTGGATGAGTTATCTTGCACTGAAAGAGTCTGTGCCATGAGAAGAGTCGTGAGCAATGGCGAGGCCTCCAGAGAATCCCACCTTAAAGGCTGGATGATGGAAGAGGCGCTCAAAGCAGGCCTGCCTCTAATATATGGAAACAGTATCGAATCAGGACCTTTAGGAGCCTGTAAGGGTAACAGCAAAAACGAATTAGTCTAGCGCAATTCCTTCAAAGGGAAGGGCTGTAACTTCCCCGGAGTCACCAACGTCACAGCAGCAGGTGCTAAGGGCTCGTGTCTTGGTTTCATAACACCAAGAAACGAGTCAGTAAGAAGAAATGAACTCTGATGTTCCTTCCAGCAGTAAGACCTTCATGATTCTAATCCAGCTCCATTGCCTGTTTATTCGGGACAAGTACACAAAGTATACGGGGCCATCTTCATCTTTTCAAACAACAGCACCAAGAAAACGAGGGACTCACGGAGACTGAAGTCTTGGAGCCTGACTGCCAGGCCGAACAAATGGGAAAACCCTGCTTGTCCGCTTCTACACAGTGGTGCTAATGATTCTGTTAAATTGACTTCTTTGTAGGAAAATTACTGTAGTTAATCACCTTCATTTCCTCCTAGTCTCTTCCCCCAGGTACCTGACATTTTAGAGGAAATATTTTCATAAAATATTCAAAGCCAAGGAATTCTATCTCAGGTATCCAACTCCATGTTGACAGATGTTATGAATCCCTGTCTCTCCCATCTAGAACCTACAATTTTGGCTCTTTGGATAAACACATCAAGTTTCCCATCCTGCTCATTTCCCAAGAATCACAATCCATTCCACATGAACTTAAAAATAAAATCATGTTACTCCAAGACCCCCAGAAATCCTCATGGTATCAGGCATGTGACGTTCTAGAACACGCCCAACTTCCGTTGGAATTTAATCACTGCAGCTGTTTCCTTTTCTTTGGTTACAAAACCAGGCCGTAGGCTCTCCAGCCTGGCCTGACCTCTCACCAGGGCACACCTCTGCTCTAGGAGAGCAGGTGGGTACAGTCCGCCATCTGCCGGCCCAGACCCACTCCCCATCCTTCTCCACCCCGGCCTCCTCGCTCCTGCCCCCAGCTTCCATCTGTGTCAGCCTATGGAAGGTACCAACTAGAGTCTGGGGGACAAGAGGAGAGTGAGGGAGGCGTATCTGTTCCCCGGCTGTCTCCCTGCAAGGACAGAGCAGGTGGACAGCATCCCTCTCCAACAGGACACAGCTCTTGTGGGACAGCTCTTCTTGCCCCTTGGAGTAGGAAAGCTGGCCCTGCCCAGTCCCTCTTCATCACTCCCCGCGCTGTGTCCCCCACACCTGCCCACACCTTCTAAAGGGCCTCCTTATTAAGCCCTCCTCAAAGGATTCAGTTTACTTGTGCCATTCTGTCCCCAGCAGGTCCTGAATGACACCAGGTTTAAGAGTGACCAGGTGGGGCCCTTCGCTGTGGCTTTCACAGACATTATCAAAGGAAATCTTCCGTAAACTGTAAAACGCTGTAACATTTCCATGAGCAGAACCTAGTAAGAACACACTTTCCTGAATATGTAAGGTTTTAACGCCAAGGAAACATGACTGAATCCTACCGTATTTCTACAATTCACAGTGCGCTATAAAAATAAACACGTAGAAAGCACACAATCAGAACCGGAATGTCATCGCCAACCTAACAGAATTCTTCTTAAAAATGGGTATCTGGAGAAACAGATGAAAGAACAGAATCCATCCTTGAAAACAGAAACAATGTTTCATTTTCCTGCTATTTATCCACAGGATTTACTAACCCTGATAATATGATACTTTAGGGTGATTCCAAGTCTTTCAAAGGATGTTATAAAATTCTAAAAATTAACTAATAATTCACTTCAAGTTATTGAAAACACCTATAATTTCTGAAGCCATCACTTCTGAAAAACGTTAGGAATCAGTGACCTAGATTTTCTGTATTTTTCCTACTATCTCTCTAAATGAAAATAAAGTGTAGTTTTTAATTTATACAGCCCTCTAATTATATGTCATTTCTAAACACCGTGGAAGTTAACTTCACTTATCTATTAAATAATAAAATTCAATAAAACAGATGCATCTCTGAATCTTCTCATTCTCTAAGTAGAAGGTAAAAGAGGTTCTTAAATAATTAATTATTTGAAAGCCTAAAGCTACAAATACACCTGGACAGAATTTCTAGCAAAGAAATTAACTTGACTTTCCCAGGTCAATATCAACCCTGGGCAGTACCTCACTTTTTCCACAGTATATTCAAGGGTGTTTATGACACGTTCCCCAGCCTGAGGAATCTTGAGTTTCACAGCTAACCAATCTGATCAGAATACAGATTTTCAACTCAGATTCTACAAGATATATCTTTACTAAAGAGTTTTTAAATTGGCTTCTTCATTGGCAAATTCTTTTTGATGAAAGATTGTATTTTCAAGGAATTTTAAGGACATGGACTATTTCTAAAGTCATTTCCTGGTGTACCGTATATAACTGAAATCTGACTGAATCAGTAAAGCAACGTATCAATGTGGGACAGACTTCAATTAGAGGATATGTTCATACTCTGAGGTTCCACGAGATAGAAATTCCATGGGGACCTTCGTTAAAGGCAAGCTGGCAGTGCTCTCTCAAGATGTAAAATGTGCAAACCCTTTGGACCAAAGAGTTCTATTTCTAGGAATTTACCTACAAGACATTCCCACACATGTGCATGAAGACACAAAGGTACAGAAGTCTGCAATTTTTCAGTCTGCAACAGGGATAACAGGAGAATGGTTAAATAAAATAAGCTACAGCCATAGTTTATCTACAGTACTACCAAAGTCTATATAACGATAGAAAGAAAAAGATAACTAGTAAAGAGTACCATGACATACGCTTTAAGTGGCAATTACTTAAGTGGCAAGTAAGCAAGTCGCAGGAAAACATACACAGTACAACCCAGATTATGTAGTAAGAAGAAGGCATGTACGTGTACTTATATATGTAAACGTGCAAGAAAAGGAGCAGAGAGAGGTGCTCTAAGCTGTTGCCAATGGTTACACGTGGGTATGGCTGTAGGTGGGAAAGGGTAATTTACATTTCCCTTCGGCATTTCTGCATTATCATTTCCACTGGAACATATTAATGGATCACATCCATCATTTTAAAAACCAATGAAAACAAAAATTGATAGAAATTCTAGATAGAGAAATTCTTGGGGATTTACCTAATGACAGTGCATCAGCAGATCAAAGGGACTTCACTTCCGTTTGATCCAACAGGATACCTCCCTTAAAAGCCAAAACGAAGGTGAGGGCTATTAAGTAGATTGCACAGTGGAAAAAACGATTTACATTCTGTATGTCCAGGACAAATGCAGGAACTACCAAATAGCAGGGGGCTCATGTGGTTGGTTGGAGTTCAGACTGGTTAGAGTAACTGATGTCGACAAGAGAAATTCCACGTTCCCATAAACAAAGCTACCCACTTTTCCACACTTAAGTGTTCTCATTTTAAAGGAGCGCCATGAAATAGGAGAGAAAGCCATGTCCCGCTGGCCTCCCTCAACTCTGAAGATTGGCTAACATGTTAGAAAAACGAGGGAGAGGAAAACAGACAGAAATTCAGGATATGAAATTAGTGTGCACTAGAAATAAATGGCCATAACCACCTTCGTAAGAAATTTAACAGGAAAAAAAAAGCATAAATAAAGAAGGCCCTGTCTTTGCTTAAAGACAACACTAGTTCACCACTTTTCCAAGTCCTTACAGTCAATAAAAGGCTCAAAATGGGAGCTCATGGGCTGGATTTGTTCCACAGACGTGTTTTGTTTGGCAACCCCATGGGCTGACATGTTTGTTTTTACTTTAATAATTTCTAAAGGTTTCTCGATGATATCTCACACTTAAAATAAATCTGGATTTCATGCTTCTCTTAAAAATGGAAAGGTGTGGCAACACTGACTGAGCCCCATGCCCGCCAGGCAGAAATCTGACAGTCCTGCCCCCCAGAAAGGGCCAGGGCAGAGTTTGGATGGACACGGTCCCTCACTCCCTGAGGGTTGACAGCTGGGCAGCTGCTGCTGCTTACCTGGACCCCAGAGGAATCAGAGTGGGTCACCCCCGACTGAAACCATGAGGAGCCTCACCCGGTAAAAACTGGCCCTTCAGAAAACTAAATTAATTTTTAGGCTACCCCGCATAGCATTTAGGGACCTCCCTCTCCCAGGCTTCTGGCCCAGGTACCTGCAGAAACAAAAGCATGGAGGATTAGATCAGGGCCCATTTCAATTCCGTGTTCACAGCAGAGATGCCAGAAGCTTCTCTGTCATACCTCAGCCCGGTCACTTAAAATAATGGTCACAAAACCTCCTACCACAGCAAACCTCTGGGCAGCCCAGTGGTCAGAAGCTGTCAGCACACGAGGGTTTGAATCCCATCTCAAACTTCAGCTCCCTGAAGTGAGTCATTGCACCTTTCCCAGCCTCAGTTTCCCCAAATGTAAAGTGGAGATACTACTAGTAACCGCCAGAAAAAGCTGCGGGGAGGGCTAAACAGAGTGGCTCACTTTAAGTGCTCACCCAGAGTCTGTGGTTCTGTTACTGCTGTTGCCATCCATGCGCTGCTGAAGCCCGAAGGGAAACAGGGGTCCCAACACCTTCCAGGAAACATCGCAGATCCCCAAGTTATCCTGGCAATGCTCTCTCCTCCCAGGCCAAAACGGCTTAATACGGTCTGTTTCAGCAGCCTGGCTGGGAGACACGGATGCATCTGGCTCCCTGAGTTCTACTTCAAAACCGCGCGGTCACAGAATTTCGAGGCAGTTGGGGCTGAGCGAACGTTAGGCCCCTTGATCCCGCTGCACTCACAGTGAGGCAAGTCCAGAGGGAGACCTGGTGCTTCACAGCGGCCCCAGAGGGTGGCTGGACCTTCTGGGCTCACAGAGGAAGAGAGCAAGTGTCCCTTATTAAAAGTCTTACAGGGATTGACTCAGCCTGTTTTGCATGGGTAGGTCACTGGCACTTGCGGGTACTGGGGAGGAGAACGAGAGGGTGGGCAGCAACACGACCTGTCCCGGGAAGAGAAGAGGAACAGCTGTGGTGGCCAGAACAGCAAGGGCACAACACCTGGCATCACTTACTGCGCTGCCCGGCGCTTTTGCTCCATAGGATTACTCGCATTTACAGACGGGGACACCTGAGACTCAGAGGAGGATGCGCACAGTGACACAGCTAATAACATGACTCAGTCAGGATTCGGGCTCCGGTCCGCCTGATTCCAACACCCGTAGGTCTCCGCGACCTCACACTGCTGAAAGCAAACCCCGACGACCCACCCAGCTGTCTCCAAGAGGAAGTGTCTCTAGAGCAGCTGTCCTTTACTCCTGCAAAGCGGGTCACAGTTGAGTGGGTCACAGACCTCCCCCCTTCAATGTGGTGAATCCTACAGACCCTTCTCGGCAAAATGTTTTCAAGTGCATAAAATTAAATACAAAGGAAACCAATTATACTGAAACATACCTATCAAAAAACACACAGAGTAATTTACGGGCTTCTTTTTCAACCTATTAAATGCCAAGCTCATCAGTGACTCTACTGCCTGTCTTAACTGTCATTTGGAAGTAAGCGGAAATAAAGACATGATTCATTTACCAGCTAGAAGGACCCACCAAGCCATCATCAGGCAGTTACAGGCTGGTCCCGAGGTGAGGAACTCCTGTCCTGGGTGGAACAGCAAGCTGTCAAGAGTAAAGCTACAGACGAGATGCTTATAATTATTTACTTGGAGTTACTTTCTTCCTCCTGTTCTGAGGAAATGGCTACTTCATTCGTATCAGAGAGAGCTGACTACCTCCTCTCATTGTTCAGGAGAAAAATGCTTTAAGAAGGGCAATGTATCTGAAAGCAATGATCTGCCAGCCCCCAGGGCGGGTCAGCAGTTAGGGGTGGAATTCCCAGCCTTCCGCACACCACAGGATCGCGGGACAAGGAGACTCCCGGTCAGGGGGATAAGACAACACTATCTTGCAGTCACATGGCGTGCGACCCTCACACTGAAGTTTTCTAGGTCGTAGGCAAAGAGGTGTTCAGAGAAAAACCATCTTCTGATTTACGTCCCTTTCAACTATTCTGATTCCACAAAGAAAAGGAAAGAAAAAGTAGATGGAGTTCACGCAGAGAAACTGACATTTCTGCCGGTCCTTCATCCACGTGAGCATAAGGATCTGCCAGCTGAGACTTGGAAGGGACGGCATCACTGCTTTCATCTCCTCTGTGAACCTGGGTTACACCCGGAGCATAAGAAAAGCATCCGAGGGCATGAGCTTGCAGCCAGACTTTTACAAAGTGGGCTTTGGGGATGGTTGCTGCAACCGAGCGAAATGGGTCTCGAGAAAAATGACTCTGGGGTGATTCTTAAAAGCAGGTTTAATTCCACTTAGGATAATGCAAGCTTCTCACTCGTCCACTCAGTAATACATTTCAGCCAGCTCGACCTCCACCATGGGTGAAGTAAACCTCATTTTTATATTTGGTGAGCTAAAGAATCCCAGCCTCTGAATGTGCAAATACTTCTATCATTCTAAGGCATAACTAGACAAATTACATTACACCTTGAGGAAGCAAATCTATTTTAAAGGAGAAGGCTTGAGCAAAAAAAAACCTCTGAAACAGAAGAACAAATATTGAGGAATTAAAGACCTACATAAGGGTAGCACATTTCCTTAATAATACAGAGAAACAAAAGTGCAGAACGGACAGCACTGAGAATTGAGCAGTGCCCTTGCAAACACAGTTTAAGTGCCAACACCAGCAGCAAAACAACAGAAACTCAGCGAAGAAAACTATATGCTTTTCTTGACAGGTGGGTAAGTCTTTTTGACAGACACTAAGATGGCCTACGAGTTCACATTACAAGGTGAACAGCAACTATTTTAGAAACTTCAGTCCGGACATGAAATACTAACTGTGATCATTAAAACGTCTCCATTAGTCCTTGACCTCATTCTGCATCTTAAACACACAAGTTCTTGGTTTTACAGGACTCACTGTGATAGACAGATTATGAAAAACTGGGGTCCTTCCTGCTGTTTCATCCTTTCTTTCTAAGTGGTCACAGAAAACAAAAATTCAGTCACAATCTGCTAAATAAATTGCAGTTTCCAAGAACATTTTTACTTCCCCCCAAATATGTGAGCTCACTATTAAAGGCATTTGTGGAGAAGGCAATGAATACATCATCTTTCTTTCCCATGACCATGTTACCTGAGCACTGTGATCCGCAAAGGTCACATTTATTCTCAACATAAGGTCTTTAAAATAAAAAATAAACTCAGCAGCTAATTACGAACGTACTTTTTTAAATAATCCACAAAAATTACTGATTGAATGAACTCGATCATTTAAGTTGGCCAGCTGCATCTGAAAGTTTGGGGATGAAAATGCAGACACAAAATCCAGAAGCTGATGTCACTTATCCATCACATCTTTTGCCAAACTGGCATGCCATGTGCTGGGTTCAGGGGAAACAACACAGCAGTGCTGAAGCTCAATTTTCCCTCAATTTTAACTTGGAAGGTGAGTTAGGGCTGAACATTGGGCAAGCCTTTGCCATGATTTCAATTCTTAATAAATCAAACCCCGAAGTGGACTTCAGTAGTATCCTAGGAAAATACCATGTTCATTTAGATTGCCAAATATAACTGTCCTGTGTTGCCAAAAATCAGCAGCATGCATTCATCTAAAGATGATTTGTTCTTGGGAAAGACAGAATAGCAGGACCAGAAACACTAGCTAAGTCTCTGCTGAGGATGAAATATTTCTGAGAGGTGATACAAATTCAAAACTCCATTTCTGCAAAATCATTTTGGTAACCCCTAACACCTTAACACTTCTTAAACTTCCCTATTTCACTGTCTCAAAGGCTAAAACACACCACCTCAAGATTCCAGGGCGTTTAAGTAGTTGAACATCACTCACATTTTTCAGACACACAAATATAAAACTTACAAAAGAATATTTTAGAACAAAGCTCTTCTGTGTGGGTGTGCATTTGTAAAATAACGGTAGCATTATCCTGACACATACTGTATACCCAGTGATCAAACGGAGTCTTAGAAATTCTGTTTTGACAGTTACTTGTAGAATAGCATTTTCAGCAGCGATTAATTCAGAGCTGGGTAGTGATATCATCAAAGCTAAATCAAAACTAAGCTGGAGTGGCTGAGTAATAATAAAGCTGGAGGGAAATGTAGTCAGTAATCTGAGGTACCTTTAGATGTGTTATAATACATTATATGGAAAGGGTTACTAGTTCCGGCAGCAAAAGTCTCATGTCCATAAAAATGCCAATAAAAAAATGTGATTCTGTTTAAGAAGAGATTTTTTTATGAAAACATGTGTTCTCCCAAGATGGCCATCATTTGTTAAACTTCAAAAGGAAGATGACATAATAGATTAAAACACCAGCTGAAAAATATGCAAGACTGTCCTATCAAAACACAGCACTTCACATTACATAACACGGATAACAGGAGCTTAAACCACACGCCCCTGCCCAGCTGAATGTGTGTTCTTCTGCATAATTCTAGTAACTCAGGCCACTGAAGTTGGAAGCATACAAAATACTAGATCCTCAGTTCAAGCATGTATTTTGGAAACCAAGAGTCTTGATAGAACTTGAAAAAAGTTAAGATTTTACACACACACACACACAATCTTTTTTTCTGAAGAACACAGTTCCTCAGACACCTTATTAACCTCCTTGCAGATTGCCCAGGTACAGTCACTAGTTGCTTTAACTGGTCAGTTTACTTTATCAATCTGATTTCTCTTGAAAGGGGAAACTCAACTCTATTTCAGACGTTATACAGCTGTCTAAGTTTGAATGAGATTATTGCCAATGAAACAGAATTATTAAACAGCTAACACCACGCACTCATAACTTGATTTACAGACTACCATGTATCATCTTTACAGTTAAAAAAAAAAAAGGTGATCTACCAAGAACGTTTTGGTCTAAATTAAAGTTCAAACATGTGCTTTAGAATAATAGGTAGAATCACTGTAAGAGTTAAAACAAACAAACAAAAAAGTCAGGGTCATCTCTCAAAATATATTTATGAAAGTATAATGGTTATCTGCATCGTTCTCTAGAAAAAAATGCCAATTTTCTGACAGTTCAATGATTCTAGATAAAGTTTCACTCAGACACAGACGGAAATTGAAGAATTCCGCATCCCCATACTTCTGTAACAGTACTGCCTACAGGCTACAGTCCGAAGTATTGTACTGAGCAGACAGGGTCGAATTAGTTAAAGGAAAAGGCAACTTTAAAATTCTGAGAATAAGATAAAATTTAGTCTCCATCATTTGTATGCTCTTAGGAGGCCGGAACACTGCCCCCAAGGAGTGCCGGCCGGTCAGTGTTGTTTTAAGTGGAAATGGTCAATCATTTCTATTATTTCCCCAGAAGAGGTAAGAAGATCCACACGGATACACATTTACATGCGTTGCACGGTGCCAACTATTTCCAACCAAAATAATATGCACGTCGGGCCGAGCTATTTCTAGCCAGAAGCGGCCAACGTCTGGGCTGAGTCTAAGGAAACCCAGTCGGCGACGACTATAGGGGGAAGGGGTGGCGGCGGGGACCCCCGCCTCCCGCGCGCGCCGGGCGCCTGGCACCGGCACCTGCACCGGCTCCCGGGCAGGGCATCTGGGTGCGCGCGCGCGTGTCCGGGACGCACCCGCCGGGAGCAAACAAGCCCAGCGGGCCCGGGCGGGCGGGAGCATCCTCGGGCGGGACCCGGAATGCCTTCTCCTACCTGTCACTTTGCCTGGAGCTGCTGCCGAGGATGCGGCCACCGCCGCCGCCTGGAGACCCGGAGGGTGCGCGCGCGGGTGTGCGCGAGCTCTTGTTTGCGGTGCGGCTCACTTACAGCTCCCGGCGCCACCAACCCCCTCCCCCCAGAAAGCGCCGGCCACCGAGCCCCCTCCCGGCGCGCGGGCCCGCCCCCGCCCCGCCCCCGCCCCCCCGCCCCCACCCCTCCCGGCCCGCGGTCCTCACCTCAGCCCCGGGCGGGGGGTCTCCGCGGGCGCGCCCGGGCCGAGCCGCGGGGCAGCGCCGGCCCGCTGCGCCCGCCCGCCGGGCTCCGCGTGTCCCGGCTCCGGGCCCCGCCGCCCCTCGCGACCGGCCGCTCCCTCCTTCCCCAGCCCCCGAGTCTCCCTGCTCAATCTCGCCTCCCGGCTCCGGAGCCGGAGCTGTCGCCTCGCAGCCCCAACCTGCCCAGGCTACGGAGCATGCCCAGTGCGGCTCGCCCGGCCGGGCTGGGGGTGGGCAGGGGCCGGGCTGGCCGCGAGCCCGCGGGGCGGGGAGGGGGCGCCGGGCGGCCGGGGGCGGCCTCGCGCCGGGGGCGGCGGCCGGGCGGGGTGGAGGGCCGAGCCGGGAGACGGTGGGTGGGGCGTCGGGGAAGCCGCGCCGCGGCGCGCTCTCCGGGGGTCTCCCCTTCCCCGGTGGCATCATCGCCGCCGCTCGTGCCCCGCGCCTGGGGTCGGGGGCGCACAGGGTGGCGCCGGGAGCAGCACCTGCGTGGGGTTGGGGGTCCGAAGGGAGACCGGCGGCCCGCTGTGGGCCCTGAGGCGCTGGTGGGGGGTAAAGAGTGGAGAGGGTCTGGACTGACGAAAGCTGATGTCCCAAAGCCGCTGCCCGGGGTGCCCCCCACTGCTTATTTGTTTATATTTTGTTTAATAGACACAGAAAGCGCTTCCAGTGCTTCAGGCACTGTTCTAAACGTTTTTTGTTCCTGTAATCCTTAAAACAATTTTCCAAAGCAAGTACTACTATCTCGTTTTTTTCCCCAGCGGCTTAAACTGAGCCACAGACAGATTAAGTGGTTCCAAAAAGTCTTCCTCCAAGTGCAACCTCGGAGACTCAAACCCCCCAGACTTTGGTCCCTGGGATTCTGGGGCGCAGCTCCAGCCAGTTTCCGGCTCCCCTCTGCCCTAACAAGGCCCTCAGGTGACTCGGCGTCCCCGTCGCATTGAGACCCTAACGCTGCTCCGTTTAGCATCACCCTTTGTGTGGACCCTCACAACGTGCTGCTCCGGGACTCCCTCCCGGGAGGTCTCCCTCCTCCCGGAGGCCACTCCGCCTTCTCCTCCAGGCCGGCGGCCACCAAAACCCGGAGACGTGGCACCTGCGCACTGGGGACTGGGGCCACGCTCGCCGCTGAACTGGGCATGCTCAGCCGCCGAAGCTGGTCCGGCTGGCCAGGAGGAAAGAGGGAGCCTGGCCGCCGGAGCGGTGTGGGGAGTGGAGGGGGAACGCGTGCTCAGACAATAGCCAGGTCTGGAGGGCTAGAGGCAGTTGCAGGTGCAAAAGGCTCATTCCCCTGGCCTTTCCCAGGCAGGATTAAGAGGAGGGTGATCAAAAGTTTACCAGCTGGGCATCCTTCAGCGGGAGGGGGCTGAGGGCCCGCTGACAACTCCTCAGCTAAATTGCTAAACTGCAGTTTTAGCTGATCCCTGAGAAAAGCTGGAAGCGGCTGAGCCTGACTGCATGGTGAGAAAGCCAAGAAAAATAGCCTAGACCGAGTTTCCCTGCGAGACCCTGGGGAAAAGCTTTGGAGTTCTTCATTGTTCCCGAGGCCTTCAAGATGTGGTGACCTTGAGTGATGCCAGGGTGTTACGGCAGCTCTCCTCAAACTGAAACGTGCCCGCAGATCATCTGGAGGTCTTGTTAAAGCGCAGGTTTTGATTTCGCAGGTCTGGGGTAGGACCTGAGATTCTGCATTTCTAACCAGCGTGCCATGCTAATGTTTTTGGTCCTCAGATCAAGCTTGGAGGTTGGGTCAGTATGTGAGGCCTGTTCTGTGTTTCATATTTAACTGAAATTTAGAAAGCGGAAGCAGTTGGCCTCAGCCAGCTGCTCACACAGCCAGTAAGTGGCGTAGCTGGTTTCAAACCCACTTCTGGAGGACTTCCTGTGTGTGTTCCTGTATTCACTGCTTATCACCTTAGACAGATGACCTAGAAGCCGTCATCTGGGTGTCTTGACTGCTTTGACAGTGGAACTGACTTTATTAAGTAGCACTCCCAAATACAGTGTATCAGGTAGCCTTCACTGTGTACAAGCTACACCAAAACTCAGTGGCCCAAAGTAACAGCTCTTCATGGCATCAGCAGAGCAAGCTGTCTGCTGTTTTCTGCTGGCTCCACTCATGCAGCTGGAGACATGTGGAGTTTGGAGCCTCATCCCAAGGGCTAAGATGACAGGGTGCTTTTTCCATATGGCTTCTTTATATGGTGAGTTCCTTGTTCCCAAGAGCAAGCGAGGGCAAGCTCCAGTTTAAGGCATTTCATACCTTCATTTGCTAATATCCTGTTGACCAAAGAAAGAAACAGGGCTCCCATCCAGATTCAAAGTATGGAGAAATGATAAACTTCACTTTTGGATGGAAGGAGAACGAAATAAAGAGGTTCCAGTTTGGTCCCTCCTGCCCCTATCTACCACATAACACCAGCTTCCATAAAAGTATCCGCCCCGCCCTAGGGCTCACTCAGAGTGTTATGGATTAAGCCTGTCTTTAATTTTACATGTTGCTAAACCAAATCACAGCAGTCATTTGTTGTTATGCCTGGCTGTCAATCTAACATTGAGTTTATTAAGGAATCTCAATTCAGAAACATCTAAACATTCAATAGTTAAATTTTATTCCGAAGTGCAAAATTCAATCCTATTCTTTCAAAGTTATCTTTTTCTCCCTTTAGTAACATCTCAGTCATTCATTCAACAAACATTTTTGAAACTTTTATGTGCCAGGCCATTTTTTTTTTTGGGGCCAGGATACTGAACCAAAGAGACAAAATCATGTCTCCCTGTGAAGGTTAGATATTATCAGAGGAGATAAATAATAAATAGCATATTAAAAGTATGTAACATCAAGTAGGGCTGAGAACTATGATGAAACAGAAAAGCAAAAGGCTTTTTGAGGTGGGATAGGGGATTTTAGACAGGGATCGGAGACAGCCTCTCGAAGGATGCAACATCTGAGTGGAGACAGGGAGGGAGAGATGTGACTATCTGGGGAACAGTGTTTCCAGCAGGGGGAACAGCAAAAGCCCTGAGACAAGAATGTACTTGGCATGTTCAAGAAAAAGAAACGAAGCCAGACTGGCAGAGCGAGGCATTAAGTGGGTAGAACTGGGGTCACAGAGGCAGTAGGGGGCCAGACTGTGGAAGGCCGCAGAAAGGACTTTGTGCTTTAGTCAAAGTGCGATGGAAACCCATTGGAAGGTGTTGAGCAGGGTCAGGAAGTGATCTGGTTGATGGTTTAGAGAGCTTATGCTGAGAATGCCTATACGGGCAAGAGTACAAAAAAGAAACACACTAACAGGACACAGCAGTGGTACCACTTGGGCAGATGTTATAATATTCAGTGTTAAAACTCAGACTCTGTTAAGTCGTCAACCTCAAACTTGATTTAAGTCCAACCTCGTCCCCATTGCAGGCTTTCACTGGATCCCTTACTTCTTGAAGTGGAAGGATGGTGTCACAGGATATGGCTCTTAAACACTTTCTCTCCTGCCCCCTACCCTTGCCTCCTGACCTTCAAGGCCTGGTTCCTCCAGCATGTTGGGCAGGAGAGAGGAAGGAAAAGGATGAGTGTCTCTATCCTTGACCTGTGGTCATCATGGTCCTTGCTTGGTTCACCATGGCTGCTTCTCTGGCTAAGAGACCGTGGCAGATGTCCCAAAGCCACCTTTCTGCCATGGAGGACATAGTGAGGCCCTTGGAGGGTCCTCAGGGACCTCCCACCAGTGCCCCCACCCCTAACCCCGCCCCCAGCTCTGCTCCTTTCATTCCGAGTCCCATGGTCCTCTCCGTGGTAGTTCAGCCCTGTGCATCTTACTGCGGCGGCTCACGTGCCAGGCAGGCTACCGGGGTGGAGGGGGCCACCCACAAGAAAGTTAAGCCCTGCAGCCTTCCACAGTGTCCACTGGAAGCAAAGAGAAATTAGAGAAAATTGCCCATCCCAGGCAGGCCACAAAGTTGGTAAGGAAGGAGACAGATAAAATGGAGCTGTTTCTGCCACAAGGAGATTCCCTAGAACCAATTCTTTCTCAAGAATGTGGATCCTTGAACAGCTCTTTGTGCTTCCTCACAGGCTCTGGTTATCAATTCTGGGACAGCATCTTGTTGCATGAATTCACATTCACAAGAATGGCCAGAATCAACTGGTATTCAACCAGTTCCTTATTCCAATTTTTATGAACACTTACTTGTTGTTGTTGCTTTATTTGAAAGGAGAATAGGGGAGATGAGGACCTTTAAGTTCCTAGTCACACCTGTATTTGCAAAATATCACATGGCATTCTTTTTAGAGAAAGGGCAGTACCTCTGTTGTCCTGATTTAAAGTGACACATTGATCACAGCTCCACCTAGCTCTCTGCATGCTGTCCTTCGTAAATGAAAAGATTTCCACTGGCTCATTTGTCCAGTTTGCCTTAATTAGGGACAGTTATCTTTGAAAAGTGGGCAGCTCAAAGAACGACCTGGCAGGTGCTGTCTCCACCCCAGGGTGTCTCCTCCTTAACCTTGTGTCTCTTGTTCCTCTAAAACTTGTTAGAGGCACTGAGATATGAAGAAAATCGCCCAAGGATTCAATTTATGTTAGAATGCAATGGGAGTTGGGGAAAAAAAGCCACTAAACTTTCTGGTAAGTCAATTGTGACTGAGCGTTAAGGGACAACAGGACGAAAAGTAGAGAAGGGAGTTTAATTTTGTGTCTAATAACTTGACTTAAGAGTAGAAATTTCTGTGTGTTAACTAGGCTTAGAATATGACTAGAAGGCAGAGGTTCAAACCTGCTATGTGATGGTGGTGAGGATGGTGATGAGGACGGTGATGATTGATATGATGGAAGTATAGCATATGCAATAAAGCATGAAAATCTTAAGTGAAAGCTTGAGAAATTTTCACTTATATAAATACCTATATGACCACCACCTGGATCAAGGTGTTTGAGCATTTTCAGCACCACAGAAAGTTCCCTCGTGTTCCTTCCCAGTCAATCCCATGCACACGCACGCAAGCGCACACACATACACACACACACCCCCCACCACCACAGGTAATCACTGTTCTACCACATGGAGTTGTCTTTTCTGTTTTTGAATTTCATGTAAATGGAATCACACAGAATGTGTACCTGGCTTCTTTGGATCATGACGGTGTCTGTAAGATTCATCCACGCTGCAGCTTGTACCTATAGTTATTCCTTTTTATTGTTCTATTGTGTATCATTGTGTGAATGTATCAAAATGTATTTACCTGGTCTTTTGTGATGGTAAAATTTTGCCGGGGATTTTTCAAAAGGGCACTTGAAGGTCCTTGGAAGCCAATCCCATACGCTCTTACTACTTCTTCATGCATTCCCTGTTACTAGTACAATAGCATACTAAGTACTCGATACTTAATGAGTTGTTTTGTGAAAACAAAGGTTATTCTGGGTCATGGTAAAGTGAATTCCTAAATGTTTTATGCAAAAGCACAAATAAAGCTATGACATATTTCTGGATAAAAAATAAAAGGTTTTTCCCAAGTATGTCAAAGGACAATTAAATTAGTTTTTCTGGTGCCAAAGCATGTGTAATCATTTCCTTGAAGTGTAAGGAATACGTGCTGTTAGATTTAAATTAGAAAGCCTCAAACGTGGATGTAAGCATTTAACCTGCGGGATATGATTTATAAATGGATGCCACGCTGTTCCTACTTACCTGATGTTTATGGCAAGATTACATAAAATGAAATGAGAGCATATGGAAAATATACACACCACTTAAATGAGGCTGCTAAGCTGCTGCCCTAATTGCATGGTTTTCTGTTGCTCTCCATTCTTTAAATGTGAACAAATCAGTTTTTTAAACACAGTGATTCGTTCCTACCATGTCTGTTATGCAGCAACAAGATTAGAAAAATACATTAACTTACAATATAAATATCAGTTGCATATTCGACAAGACTCAGTGTTCTTTTCTTTCCTTCACTGACTCCACATGGTTGGAATCACAGCAAAAGTACAATTCAGTTAAATTGATTGTTCCTCCATGTCTCAGGAAGCCTAAAATTTTCACCACATGCAGAAATGAATTTCTTTGATCTTCCTTTTTCAATCATTTTTGCCATTGTGATTCATGAGAGCCAAGATAAAAATAATAGATTTTTATAATCTTCCATGTAGAAGTGACTTAGAGGATCCTGTGATCCAGTCACACCGACTAACTGATGAACATTTCAGTCTTCGGCTGCTGTGATTTGCTCAAGTTGATGGCATCTGGGGACCCCAACTTCTGTGTCCTGTCTGGTGACATCTCATTGCCCCAGGTGAATCATTGAGGTTGGGCCCCGTCTTTAGGGACAGGATAGGGTGTCCTGCTCATGGCAGAAAGGTGCTGCAAAGGGAAGGGTGAATAACTGAGGTCACCGTTGCCGTCTGCCATGCTGCGACTCCACATTCCTTGAGGGTAGGGACCATTTCTTATCTAGCTTCCATTCCTCGGGGCTCAGTATGTTGCTTGGAACATAGTGGGGTAGTAATAAATGTTTGCTGAGCTAAAAATGAATGGCTGAGTGGCTGGAACCAGAATCAGTGGGTCATTTTTCACTTCTTCCGCAGCCTCACATTACACCTCGAGCGGTCATTAAGTACCATTGATTGCCTCTGTTTTATAAATATCTCTTAAGTCATCTTTCCATTCTAGACTCAGCTTCTCTCACCCCTCCAGGAGGAATTAAGCATCTTATGTTTCCCCAAAACACCTTGTACAGTTCTAATATCACTTGCCTCACTGTGTTGCATTACCTGTTTGTCTGTTTCACCTTAAAGGAGCGTGAAAGTCCGGAGGGCAAAAATCGGGATTCTAACTCTGTTTTCCTGCCAAAGAAATAGCAGTATGTATTTTAAAATAGGTAATACAGGCACAAGATACAAAATTCAAAACATGGAAAAAGGATATACGGTGAAAAGTCAGGACTATCTCCCACCCCACCAGCCTTCAAGTACCAAGAGGAAATCATTATATTCCTGTGCCTTACTTAGTCTGCCTGTGAGTGTTCACCATACCAACTTCTCTACGTGTATTCTTCCTACTTCTCACACACTATACTGCTTTTTAAATTTAATCTATTTCAGAAATGATAGCGACCCTTGCCTAGCAGCCTTAATTTGTTTTTTAATGGCTCCATAGCATCCCACTGTATGGCTGTGCCACTATGTATTATATCTGTAGGATTAACCACTGCTCCTTGCTATAAGCAATAATAACAATGATATATTTTCACTTCATCTGCATTCCTCTCCCTCCTCTTCACTGACCCCAATTTTACTTACGTGATTTTTTTTTGAAATTATTCTCTTTTTTTTTAAATTATTTTTCAACATTTCTGATTATTTCAAGGAGAAAGTCTGTCTGCTGCTGGCATGTCTTTTACATTTCTTTTTTAAAGTATTTTATTTATTTATTATTGTATTATTTAATTACTTTATTTTTGGTATAGGGGGAAGTAATTAGGTTTGTTTATTTTATTGGAGGAGGTACTGGGGATTGAACCCAGGAGCTTGTACATGCTAATCATGTGCTCTACCACTTGAGCTATACCCTCCCCCACATGATTTTTTTTTTTCACGTTTATGTTTGTAGCTTTAAATACATCTTCACCCCTGTTACTTGCTTTTTTGGTCTATGATAATATCTTTGATGCTGGCTGTAAAGGTTACCAGGATACTGACACTACTCTCCGCCTTCTCTCCTTCCTTTCCTGAATGTTGCCTATATTATTTCTACATTTTCAGGGTTTGGTTGTCATCTGATTTAGTCTTGGTCTTAGGATTAAATGGATTCCCTGCTAGTCCATTTGCTCTATGTTCTCCACTCATAAGTTGATTTGCTGAAATTTGGCCTCTAATGTCTTTTATATCTTTTAAATGGATTATGAGCTTCACAGCTCCTGCCGATTACATGTCAGGATGTCTGCTTGTTCAACAGGATTCCTGAGTGATTGGCTTGGTACCAGATCTGCGGTTTACCTTTTCTCTCCTTTAGGACTTCGTAGGACTTGCTTCTAGCATCTAATGTTGCTGTGAAGAAATCTGGGGTTAGCCTAATGTTTGATGATGAATTTTTGTCTCCACATCCCCAAAGATTCTTTCTTTATCTCTGACGTGGAGTAATCCTAGTAGCACATTTTTGCATCAACAGTAATATTTAATGGTGAGCGGTAGCATGCCTTTTTAAGCTGTAGATTCAAAATTATTATGTCTGGAACATTGTCTTGGGTATCATTCAGCATTTTATGTTCTATTATTTCAGTTCTCAATTTTATTTATTTAAAAAAATTTAATTGAAGTGTAGTTGGCTTAGAATATTATATTAGTTTCAGATGTACAACATAGTGATTTGATATTTTTGTACACTACAAAATGATCAGCATTAAGTCTAGTTGTCATTTATCACCGTACAAAGTAAGTACGATATTATTGACAATATTTCCTGTGTTCTACATTACATCACTGTGACATATTTATTTTCTAACTAGAAGGTTGTACTGCTTAATCCCCTTCACCTATTTCATTCATCTCCCCACCCATCTCCCCTTGGGCAACCACCAGTTTGTTCTCTGTATCTGTGAGTCTGTCTCTGTTTTGTTGTGTCTCTTCTTTTGTGTTGCTTTTTAGAATCCACATGGAAGTGAAATCACACAGTATTTGTCTTTCTCTGTCTGACTTATTTCACTTAGCATAATACCCTCTAGGTCCGTTCAAATTGTCACAAATAGCAAGCAAGATGTCATTCTTTTTATGGCTAATACTTTATTATATACATATGATATACATTTATATATATACATACCACATCTTCTGTACCCATTCATTTATCAGTGAACATGTGGGTTGCTGCCTTATCTTGGCTATTGTAAATAATGCTGCAGTGAACATAGGGACACACATAGCTTTTAGAATTAGTCTTTTTGTTCTCTTCAAAAATTTTACCCAGAAGTAGAATTGCTGATCATGCGAATAGTTTTATTTTTAATTGTTTGAGGAAGCTCCGTATTGTTTTCCATGGTGACTGCACCAATTAACATTCCTATCAACAGTTCATAACGGTTCCCTTTTCTCCACATCCTTGCCATACCTTGTTACCTGTGGGCTTTTTGGTAATAGCCATTCTGACAGGTGTGAGGAATATCTCACTGTGGTTCTGATATGCATTTCCCTAATAATTAGTGACGTTGAGTGTCTTTTCTTGTGTCTGTTGACCAACTGTATGTCTTCTTTGGAAGAACGCCTGTTCAAGTTCTCTGCCTGCTTTCTAATCACATTACTTGGGGTTTTTTTGTTTGTTTGTTTTTGATGTTGCGTGTTTCAGTTCATTGTGTATTTTGATTAACCCCTTATAGGATAGTTCATTTACAAATATCTTCTCCCATTCAGTAAGCTGCCTTTTCACTTTGTTGATAATTTCTTTCACTGTGCAAAAGCTTTGCTGTCTGATGTAGTCCTGTTTGGTTCTTTTTGCTTTTATTTCCCTTGCCTGAGGAGATGTATCCCCCAAAATGCTGCAATTTATGATTTGATTTATGTCAAAGGGTGTTCTGCCTATGCTTTCTTCTAGGAGTTTTATGGTTTCCAGTCTTACATTTAGGTTTTCAATCTATTTTGAGTTCATTTTTGTACATGCTGTCTCTTGCATGTAACTCTCCAGTTTTCCAGCACCATTTATTGCAGAGGCTGTCCTTTCTCCATTGTATATTCTTACCTCTTTTGTCATAGGTGAATTCACCAAAAGTAAATGGATTTAGTTCTGGGCTCTCTATTCTGTTCCATGGATCTATATGTCTGGTTTTTTTTTTAGGGGTGGGAGTGTTTGTTTTGTTGTTGTTGTTGTTGTTGTTGTTGTTGCTTTTTGGTGGTTCACCAGTACCATGCTGTTTCGATTGCTGTAACTTTTTCTTTATCCCATCTTCCATGTCTGCTCCTGTGTTATTCAGCAAGACCTTTTGCTCTTTGTGCTTCTGATTATGGCGTTTATTCTTGAGATTGTGTTGTTCTCTTCCATTCTTTCCCTTACTTATCCCCTTGTTATGTCTCATGACCATCTTCTCTGAGATCTTTCTAAAATAAGTTTGTATTTCTTCTTTCCAACCTATGAAAAAGCAGCTTCAAGGCTATTTCCAAGGCAGAGTCTTTCTCCTCCACTCTGCTGCTCTGGATGGCTGCTTCCTGCAAATGTGCTGCGAAGGTTGTGACCCTTCATCACCACTGACTTTTTGGTAATAAACTTGGCCCACGGAAACTCTATCAGCAGATAACCATCCTTCCTGTTGTTCAAAACAAAATCACATGTAAATTATATCTCAATTAAAAAAATACCCACCAAGGGTGGGCCACCTGCTTTGGAATGCTGTACCCTGCTGTCTCGGTCTTAAATCTACTACTACAGCATTTTCCTGTATCCCCTTTGATGTTCACTGAATGTGGCAGCCCTGAGTTACATACCTGTTAAGGGTTATGAAGTCACATTTCTTTTTCCCATTTCCTTTTGTTTTAGGATAATTTGCAAGTAGAAAGGGGCATAGCATTTTCTAGAAAAGTTTTAAATAGGAAAAAGAATAGCAATATTTCAATCTTCTAACTCATTTTTCTGTTAATTTCCAAGGTTGAATATGGTATGTACTTAATAAATATTTGCTTAAAAAAAAAAAGGAAGGGAGGAATATTAGTTTCCTATTGCTGCAGTACCAAATTCCTTATAAACTTAGTGGCTTTAAAGAACATAAATTTATTATCTGACAGTTCTGTAGGTTAGAAGTCTGAAATGAGTCCCTCTAGCTTAAAACCAAGGTGCCAGCAGAGCTACCTTCCCTTCTGGAGGCTCTAGGGGCGAATCCATCCTCTTGCCTATCCACCTTCTAGAGCAGCACACATCCCTTGGCTCATGGACTCCTTCTTCCATCTTCAAAACCAGCAACAGAAAGTCAAGCGCTTTTTACATGGCATCACTCTGACCTTTTTTTCTTCCTTCCTTTTCTACTATTTAGGACATCTGTGATTACACTGGGCTCAATTAGATAATCTAAAATAATCTCCCAAATCTCAAAATCCTTAATTTAATCACATCTGCAAAGTCCCCTTTTGCCAAGGGAGGAAACATATTCACGGATTCTAGGGATTGAGAACATGGGCATATTTTGGAAGGGGTGTTATTCTGTCCACCACCGAGGGAGAAAGGAGAGTGAAGGAAAAAATAAGTTACCTGTTCTTATGCAAACTGAATTCCATACTGCCGTAGTGAGGTTCTATTTGATATTAATAAGAGCTTTAAATTTTCACAGTGATCAAGCATTTGGACTATCTGTGAAATAAGTGAAAATCTTGGGCCTTTCTGAGTGAGATTGAAAATTATATTGTGGCTCCTATAAATAGGTAGATGCCTTGATTAATTTTGTATCTAGCAGGAATAAAATATATGATTCAAACATATTATTTGAAAAGTTTGTTAAAGCATTTCCTAGATGTCCTGGTTGCCGATGTTGTAAATAGTATAAGAGGTCAAATACAAATGTAAGATTAAGTTTGAATATAAAATAGTATATGTAGTTTATATGTAAGTATAAATACAAATCAAAACATACCATGTAATAGTCAGAAAAGCAGGTAGCTATAAAGAAATGCTAAGCACTAAACTTTGAGAGTAAATGAGAAATTCAAATTTATGGTGATGAAAAGAGGCTTTTCTAAACTTATTTTTTGAAATCTGAGTTTATCATGGGAAATAAGATGAAATGTATGGGAAACTTCTGACACAGAGAGACTGTACAAAAAATATCAAGTTAATGCAAGTGTCAGAAATTATGCAAATGAAAACATGCAGAATCTAGTTATAAAACATATTTCAAGAGGTAAACTGCAGATTACAATTTGGATTAACTCTCTGACACAATCATGAAATAAATAAATTCATTATTTTTAAAAAAGAGAATGAAGAGTCGTTCTGAGACTTACCATGTGGCTTACGGAAAATCCCAAGGCAAATCATTTCTTTGAAACTGCTTGTAGCTTGTGGAAAAGGCTTTTCTTTCCGTTTAAATCCTATTTGAATGTCAGTAGCTTCTGTGCAGCTTCTTAAAGTGGTCCTATTGCTCCCAGGCCCAAAAAGCAGATCTAGAAGCTTGGAAGGGCGTTCAGTTTGGATAGCGTCTATTGCCCACTGCTCCTCACTGTTTTCGATATCACACTGCTGTTTTTCCAAGGAAGCATGACTCTAGTGTCATCTGCTTACTGCAGTGAACGGCTTTGGGCTCATGTTTCTTTTTCCTACTTTAATGTCATCTCCGCGAGAGCACAGCCACACTTTTTCAGTGAGCCAGACCCATCGGATTATGGGCAATAAGACAGAGTTGATTCAGTCTTTGGGTTAATATTAGAAAAATAAAAATAAATAGAAGCAGAAGTGAGTTAATAAGTAAAATTAAATGTAGGTACAGACGAGGGACTCACTAATACAATGGAGTTTTCTAGGTTCAGTTCCCGTGAATTTACATAGTGCCCATCAAGGTGGCTTCTCTTACTCCAGTTTCTCTGCAATTTTGTTAGTATCAGGAAATGTATCCGTTCCTTATGAGATGCCTAGACTGACGGTGAGATCCATGGGAGCTGTACAGAGCATGCCTCAGCAAGGTTTTATCCTCAGAGATACAACATAGAACATTTACATGCACCATTACTTGACTAATTTTTTCCTTCTTGTAATCTACTGCAGAAGATGGCATAGTGTCCTTTTTATCACTTACACAAGCTTTCTCCCCAATATGCCTCGTTGTAAGCAGCATGGGGACCAGAAGCAGGGCTGTCTCCTAGAATCGTTGGCATTTCTACAGATACAGAGATAGAGCTGGAGATGAAGATAGATATTTATGTAAGTGCATATACATAAAGAGATTTTATAAGGGATTGACTTATACAATTACAGAGAGTGAAGTGTCCCAAGATCTGCAACCAGCAAGCTGGAGACCCAGGAGAGCCAATGTGCAATTCCAGTCTGAGTCCCAAGGCCTGAGAACCAGGAGGGTTGATAGTGTAAGTTCTAGTCCAAAAGCCAGCAGAATGGGGACCCAAGCTGATGCTTCAGTCTGAGTCTGAAGGCCGGAAAGGCCAATCTCCCAGCTCAACAGTCAGGCAGGGGGATTCCTTCTTATTTACCCTTTTTGCTCTATCAGTGTCTTCAACTGATTGGATAAGGCCCATCCACGTGAGGGAGGGCCATTAGCTTTAATCAACCTACTGAGTCAAATGTTAATCTGATCGAGAAACACCCTTCCAGATCCACTCAGAATGATATTTGGTCAAATATCTGGGCACCCCTGGGCCCTGTCACATTGACACATAAAATTAACCATCACAAGTGCTTAGCTCAGTACCTGGCACCTGTAAGGATTCAGTGAATGCTAACCCAGGAGCTCTTTTGGACCACTTCTAGTTCTCATTAATCTTTTTCTTATTCAGAATTTCTGCAACATTTTAGTGGTAGTACAATTAAAGAAGAACTCTATACAGCATAGATAGCGCTGTAATGCATTTTGTTGATTGTTTATGCCCATTTTGTTCCCCCAATTGAGGGGTGGAAAAAAAAATCTCATTGTCATCTTCAGTGATTGAGTAGGTAAGGCAAACTGGGGTTTTCCCCATCCCATCTATGAGAGAAAGGAGAGGGGTTCTTGTCCCACATCAAATCAAGGAAAGGATGATGCTCTGAGCAAACTATTAGTAAAGATATGAGTTTGCTTATTAGAAGGGAAGATTAGCATCTTATTGAGCATCTAGTTGGACAACCACTGGGCTACAAAACCTGTGGGTATAGTATATGTAATTTATATATAAGTATATATACAAATCAAAATATACAACTATGTGGTTACAACTGTTACAACGGTTTGTACTGTTACAACTATGTGGGGCTTGGGAAGAAGTTCTTGGGAGAACTCAAGATGTACTCTCAGAGTTTGGGAGACCGAATGAACGTGAATGCAATGCCTGCTTCTCACGTGGACCATCTGAATTCTTTTAATATCATAAAGTATAGTAAGATATCACTATGAGAGAGAATCACTAATACCAAGTTCTCTCCTGGGCAGATACACACCAAAAAACTGCATTTCTCATCCCTCTGAAGTGTGTGCAGAGCTGTGATTTAATTCTGGCCAATGGATTATGAGCAACAGTGACAAGTGTCATTTCTGATCTGAGAAAATGAAAATCCTTAAAGACCCGCAGTATTTTCTTCCTGTCCCGTGACCCTCTGAAAGAGACATATTAAACACTCATAAGATGGAAGCAGGCTGGATCTCTGAGGCACCTCTTACAAGACAGATGCCCTGGAGGTCTGCTGGTCCCACAGCAGACTTTCCATAAGTAAGAAGTTAACCTTTGTTGAGGTCGCTGGGGTTCCACTCCTCACTCATTTAACCAGGATAGGAGAAGTGGTAATAGGATAACTTAACCCATTCTGACTAAGTTAGAAAGTAAATCTGAAAGTGTGATGCCACCATAACAAAAATTAAAAATACTTGTTAGAAGCTTATCAAAGAGTGGACCATATGGTAACAGGTATCTGAGCCCGGAAAGACAGTAGGGTATGTATGCAGGAGCAAAATGTTTGTTAAAAATGCTTGTCAGAGATGACTTTGGAGATACATTAGATTCTATTACTGATGTAATAAATTAGCACAAGTTTAGACTTAAAACAACACAAATTTATTAAAGTTACATTAGGTCAGAAGTCCTACACACATCTCACCAGACTATCATCAAGGTTGCCTTTTATTTTCTGGAACCATGTCCTTACTCAGTTAGGTTGTTGGCAGAGTCCAGCTCCTTGTAGGACTGAGGTTTACATTTCCTTGCTGGCTGTGAACTGAAGGTTAATCCCAGATAGAGGCCTCTGCATTCCTTGACCTGTGGCACTCTTCCTCCATCACCAAAAATAGCAAGGGCAGGTGTAATCCTCACGTTGAGTCTCTCTGACTCACTCCCCTACTTCCCTCTGTCATTTGTAAGAACCCACATGACTAGATCGGGCCATCTAAATAGTGCAGGAATATTTCCCAGATAAGGTCCAGGATTAACAACCTTGTTCCATCTGCGATCTTAACCCTCCCCCACCTTTGCCATGTAAAATAGCATTTTCACAGATTTCCAGCATTAAGATATGGACTTCTTTTGGAGTCATCAGTCTGCCTAAGACAGGAGGCAATGAGCCTAATGGATTCGAGCTCCAAGGGTAGAGACTGGAAAATAGTACCTCAATTGTTTATTGCTGTTGGCTGTTTTTGGTAAAGGTATTACAAGAAAGAGATGAGTTCAGAAAACAATTGCTAATTCACATGTAGAAATGAGATAAAAATAGAGAGACTTCAGAAATTCAGAGCCTTGAAAGGTTTGGAAAAGCCTTCTGTTTCCAGTTCCCAAAAAGTGTGTTCTAAAAATAGATTTTGTGCAATAAAATACCAGGATAAACTTCCAGTTGATTAAAGGATCTTAAGGCAAAAACTAAGGACAAGGCACTCAATAAAACTTTTGAATTTGACAAAATGACTCAAGGCAAAGATTAAAGTAACTAGGTACAGCTAACCGCCTGCTCAATGGTGAAAAACGGAAAGTTATTCCTCTAAAATCAGAAGCAAGACAAGGATGCCCACTCTTGCCACTTCTATTTAACATACTGCTGGAAGCCCTAGTCAGAGCAATTAGGCAAGGAAAAGAACCAAAAGGAATCCAAACTGGAAAGGAAGAAATAAAACTGGCACTATTTGCAGATGACATTTTGTATATAGTAGTAGACATTTTTCTAAAGGAACATAAAAAAGTTCATGAAAAGATGTTCAATGTCACTAATGATTAAGGAAATGCAAGTCGAAACCACAGTGAGCTATTACCTCATGCCTGTTTGAATGGCTAATCAAAATGGCTAACAAAAGATGCAAGAAATACCGTGAAGGTGAGGATGTGGAGGAACGGGAAGTCCCCGCACTCTGTTGGTGACAATGTAAACTGGTGTATGTGGCCATTATGGAAAAAAGTATGGCGATTCCTCAAAAAATTAAGACTCACACTACCACATGGTCCGGCTATCCCACTTCTGGATATTTACCCAAAGAATATGAGAACACTAATTTGAAAAGTTATCTGCATTCCTGGGTTCATCATGGCATTATTTACAATAGCTAAGATATGGAAATAACTTAAGTGTTAGCACATGAATGGATAAGCAGCTGTGGTGTGTATATATATATACAAACACACACACACACACACACACACACACACACGTGTGTGTGTGTGTGTGTGTGTGTGTGTGTGTGTATAATGGAACACTATTCAGCCATAGAAAAAGATGGAATCTTGCCATTTGTGGCAATAAGGATGGACCTTGAGGATATTATGCTAAGTGAAATATGTCACATGGGGAAAGACAAATACTGTATGATTTCACACACATGTATGTGGAATATAGACAAACAAAATAAATAAGCAAACCAAACAAAAACAAACAGGTAGATACAGAGAACAGAGCAGTGGTTACCAGAGGGATAGGGACGGCAAGGTGGGGGGAACTTAGGGGGCAAATGGGTAAAGGGGATCAACTGTACAGTGATGGAGAGAACTAAGTTTTTGTGGTGAGCATGCTGTAGAGCATACAGAAGTAGAAATATTAGGTACACATGAAACTTACATAATGTTATAAATCAGTGTTACTTCAATTAAAAATACATCTAAAAGTAAGTAAATAAGTAAAGTAAGTAGAAATATTAGGTACACATGAAACTTACATAATGTTATAAATCAGTGTTACTTCAATTAAAAATACATCTAAAAGTAAGTAAATAAGTAAAGTAAAGGCTTCTTCCTGAAGCCCTGTGGCCTCAAGCTAGACCCCATTAAGTTGAAAATGAGGCTTGTCACTGAAAGGAATTGACACAGAGTTTGGGATCATAACCAAGAAAACCTCGGCTGTGGTCACCAGACCCATGGAATTGATGACAGGCAAACAGATCGTAAGTCTGCTAGATTTTTGAGAGAACTATATTGCCAAGAAAACATAAATCTTTGTTTTGGATATAAAGCAACTTTTGAGACCCTAAGGAGAGTCTTTTCCCAAATGTCAATCTCAAATGTGGCTGAAAAGGACGATGGGATAGGAAGATGCTCCGGAGGTCAGAGCTCCCGGCCATGGATGCCAGGAACTGGCTGCTGACCGAGGAACATTCTGCACCAGGGCAGGGCTGGGACTTACCTCAGGCACCAAATTTAGAGGGCTGCCTCCAAAAACTTAGTAATCAGAATGACTCATGTTTTAAAACATTAACAAATCTTTAAAATTAATATTTTGTTATTAAAATCTGATGTTTACATTTTTATTTTAAATATTTTAAAATAGTCTTAGACATAGAAATTAACGCACAGGAATGCATGATAAAGAAAATATCAACATTTTCCATTAAGGCAAAATCCACAAACTGAGGTTAAGGTGTATAAGTGAAGTCCTTGCTCTCAGGACTGATGAATCTCTTATCTCTGTTGGAGGCCATTTGTCGGGATGATGAAGCCACAAGGTGATGGCAGATGGACTCTTTGGTCACCACTTGGACGTGTGCTGCCCTGGAAATCTCCCAGATCCTCAGCAAAGTTTGCTTGAGTAAAAGATGTATTTGTGCTGTGCTAGACTACTGAGATTTTTAAAGTTAATTTGTCACCTTCACGTAACCAAGCATTTCCTAGCTGATCAGAAAGTGACTCACTCTAAGTGAAGTAAGCCAGAAAGAGAAAGAAAAATACCATATGAGATCGCTCATGTGGAATCTAAAAAAAAAACAAAAAAACAAAAACAACAAAAACAAAGCATAAATACAAAACAGAAATAGACTCATAGACATAGAATACAAACTTGTGGTTGCCAAGGGGGCGGAGGGTGGGAAGGGATTGACGGGATTTCAAAAATGTAGAATAGATAAACAAGATTATACCGTATAGCACAGGGAAATAGGCACAAGATCTTATGGTAGCTCACAGAGAAAAAAATATCTCAATGAATATATATATGTTCATGTATGACTGAAAAATTGTGCTCTACAATGGAATTTGACACAACATTGTAAAATGATTATAAATCAATAAAAAATTAAAAAAAAAGAAAGTGACCAGTACATTTTAGAACACTTCCAAGATGCTGTGAGAAGTAGGGGGAACAAATCAGCCCCGAACATGGGAAGTTGCATCTGGAAAAAAATGGAAATCATTTTGTTTGTACATCTCATGCTTAAGACTGTTCAGTTACATATGTATATTTTTAAGAGA
Source organism: Vicugna pacos (assembly GCF_048564905.1). Classification (NCBI taxonomy): domain Eukaryota; kingdom Metazoa; phylum Chordata; class Mammalia; order Artiodactyla; family Camelidae; genus Vicugna; species Vicugna pacos. The sequence goes on from NC_133005.1 coordinate 17,303,596, forward strand.
TTTGGAGGGAAAGCTTATAAAAAAAAAGAGCACTTGTTATATAATACTTAAGAAATTCAATGATGCTGAAGAAATAAAATGGAGTCTAGAAGTTTCCGTTGCCTTATGACCCTTGGGACTCCAATACATTAAAGTTTTTTTGTGAATAAATCTGATGAGGTGTTGCTAAATGCCAGCCTTTTAATGAGTAATAAAACAAACTACCTCTTTTGCAGAATCTTAGTTTGAGCAAGGGGATGGCCCAATGTATTACTTCCTGTTGAGATGATTGAGAAGAAACAGGAAAAAGGCTGATTTTCCCAGCTTTTCTTTGATTTTCATTTTATAGACAATTACCTCTAGAGCTTCACTAATTAATTATTAACCTCAGTGCGCAGTTAACCCTGTCATCATCACCAAATTTCAGTTCTTATGTGTAACTCACTTTCCTCACTGATATATTCCTGAAGTTTTATAAAAAGTGAATTTTTTACTGTCAAATTATATTTATTTATGTTTTCAAGCTGTCTTAGCTTCTCGCTTGTTAATCTGCAAGTGGAGGCCTCTTTTAAGATAATAAATGTCTCTAGTCCCTACTTAATCTGCTAAGAACTTAAGGATCTAAAAAAACATTTAAATGCACTAGGATGGTTCATCTTTAATCATTATGTAGTGAAATCACTGATCACAGCTGATGGATTGATGATGATTTTTCTTTTAGTTTTCATTTTTGTATACTCATAAACTTCTTAAGGGCCTCTTGGTTTGCAGAATCCTAGGAACAGAAAAAAATTGGATATAGTCCCTAAATATTTGGGCAGCTGCCCATGCAATTATCCAAAACAGTTCTTTTAAAAAAAAAAGTTATGCTTCTGAATTCAAAAGGGAAAGCCTCAGTAAAGGCCTGGCTTCTCTCTTTTTTTAATTTAATTTTTTTTTTTAAATTTTAGGGAGGAGGTAATTAGGTTTATTTATTTTTGGAGGAAGTGCTGGGGATTGAACCCAGGACCCTATGCATGTTAAGCATGTGCCTTACCACTTGAGCTATACCCTTCCCCCAAGCCTGGCTTCTCTTGAATACACTTTCCCAACAGTTTGTAGCTTTGGAAGATCTACACCTGAGAAGTCTAAAAGAAAAAATTATCTTATGATCTCAAAAAAAAGGATAGAAACAGACAATTAACAAAAGAAATAGACAAGAGGAAAATGTTTGGCCGGGATTGTGGTAATTGATTAAATGCAAAAATTAAAAAAAAGATAGGATCTTCTACTTATTGACTTGGGAAAGACTTTCTTAAATGACCATATTTAATGCAAACAAAAGAAACACTCTCTAGCCTGGTTGGTGGGATTATAAATATTCCCCAAATAATTTGCAATACTAATGGACTCTGTCACTGTAAGTTCACTTACAGTGATCTCTTTAAAATACATAATTAGTTTTGAGGACAATGACTTATGTACTACAATATTCATTTCAATGAATAATAAGTTCTTAAAAATAAAAGACTTAGACCAACATAAAGTCTAATAGTAGAAGCATGGTGTCATACATTTAAAGCAGCATGGATTCCCTGAAAAAGTTGAGCTATTGATGCTTCTGATCTGGGCAAGCTGTAAAACCTTAGGCAAAGCACAGAGTCTCTGTGAATACTAGTCTCATCTGAAAAATGGGAACAATTATACTGCAGAGTCATAGATGTTAAATGTCAGACAGCTTCTTATCAAAAAAAAATCTTCTACTTTTGGTTTTCTCTAAGCTATATTAATACAGCAGTTACTAACCACATATAGCTATTTAGACTCAATTTATTAAAAGTAAACAAAATTTGAGATTTAGTTCCTTAGTCACACTAGCCAGTTTTAAACATTCAGTAGCTACGTGTTCCACCAAATTCGACAGCGTAGATATAGAACATCATTATCTCAGAAGGTTCTTTGAGATCATACTATTATTCTTTTTTTTGTATATATATTTTTTATTGAGGTACAGTCAGTTCACAATGTTGTGTCAATTTCTGGTGTACAGCACAATGCTTCAGTCATACATGAACATACATATATTCATTTTCATATTCTTTTTCACTGTAATTTACTACAAGATATTGAATATAGCACATTATTATTCTTGAGCCTTATTTTGTTTAAAATAGAGCAATTGGAAATGCTAAATTGGAAAATGGAAAAATTCATTGGAAATACTAACACAAGAGAAAGAGCAGTACAGGACAAGAATGCCTCTAATGTGGATAAACGTATGCACTCAGCATGCACTTTTCTGCAAATGTATTTAGAAGCTATATTTTGATTTCTAAAATTATCCCTGAAGTTTATCTAGGGGAAAAAGAGTACATTGGATTATAGCAGAACCATCGTATGATAAGCACAAAGACATAAGTGTGATTATGAAACTTTCATTGCTTGCCAGGTGTTTCTTCATTTGTCTTAAGTTGTGTTGCATGTAGTTATCTCTTGGTTTTTCCATTTTCCAGTCAATTCTTTAGGAAGTTATTGCTGAATGACTTATGATCCGCTCAGCTTAAAATACGTCACAAAGTTCTTATTGGAGATATTGCCCTGATTGAACAATCCTGTGAACCTGGGTTCTCCAGTGAACATAGAATTTTCATGTCACCTCACTATAGACTAGATTTAGTGGAAAAGCTTTTTAAGTGATAAGGATATTGAGGTGTGTGCCGTATTTGGATGCCTTCTTCCACGTGGTTGACACAGACCATATTGGAGTTATTTTTCTATGAAACATCCGCTCTCCACACACACACAAATATCTAAAATATTCTTAGAGTTAAATGAATACCATTATAAGTCAATCCTTGATTATTCCATTTTACTTTTCTTTATGGGTCTTTCAGATTAAAATTTTACTTTTATATTTTTATAAAGTTTATAATAAATTATAAAGTCCACACTTTAAATTTTTCAAAATAAATACAAATCACAGTAAGAATCTGAATATTCAAAGTTTCAGAGCAGGGATTCATCTCCTGAGAACCCCCAAATTGTCCTCTCTTCCCTGGTTTGTATGTGCAATGGGGCAGAAAGTGGGTGTTGGTGGAGCAGTTTTTTCTTTTTTTCTTTCTTTTGGCTAATTTATTATTTTTATTACTTATATCTTCAGTTCACTCAAACCATTCTCAGGTTGTAGGCAGAACACAACACAAGATAGGTCCTTATATATTAAATAAGATTTGGTCCTTTTGACATCAAGGCAGACCAAGAGGCTTTCTTAACCTCCTAGTTTTACAGTCAGCCCAGCCTTGAGATCGACACCGAACCACCATTCGGTTTCATTCCTCCTGGACGCCTGTCTGGGCTGCCTTCTCTTCCCTTTGCTCATTCTCACCTTACCCATTTTCCCATGTCCAGATCCACCTCCAGGTCTTCCATGTAGCCAGAGGCCATTAAGTTTGGTTTTACAGACTCTTACCTGGCTTTGAATGGCTCAGGCTTTTTCTAGTCTGAGGACCTGGATAAAGACTTAAATTCTTGGAACCTCATTTATTCACCTGTAACAGGGGAATAATGAAAGCACCTCATTTGTAGATTGTTTGAAGGATTAAATGAGAAATAAAGTGCTCAGCGTGGTTCCTGGCACCTGTAAGAATTCAGTCTTAGCAGTAAACCCTTTCTTGACCCCCACCCCTCATTTCCATCACTCATTTCCACAGCTGCCGTCTTGCTCCTGATTTGGCTTCCCTGTGATTCTGATTTTAGGAGGCAGGTGTGCTGACAGTGTATAAAATATTATGCCCACTAGAAAGGCCTGCCTCTCATACTCCTGTGACTTTGAGAGCTAACAGTCAGTCCTTTGTGGTTGATCGATTGCAGGCATCAGCAAACTGAGTTTCTGAAAATGCACACTTAGGACCAGACCCTAAAGTGGAATGACCAAATCAGGTACTCACTGCACTATCAAGCAGAGATACCGTCCTTCCTAGAGAAACCCACTTTCTTGAGTTCTCTACAGCTGACACGAGAGCCAGACAACTTTGTGATTCATTTCTATCCATCTTCCTGAGTGCTGACTTTTATCATAAGGAAGCATCCACTGTTACCACTAACCTTTTTGCTTTGCCAGTATTTTGCATCACCCCATCACAGAAATAACCCAGGAAGAGTTAAATCTCAAAAAGAGTAAAGCAAACCAAACCAAAACAAAACAAAAACTTTACCCATCACTGTTAAAAGAAGCACCTAGAAGCATTATCCACACTAACTGCCCCAGACAAAACTGCGGACCAAAATTTCCCCTCTGTGTCCTTTCCCTGTCTCCACAGCCATCTTTCTGCCCCACTGACATCTCTATCTGGTAATTATACTTTCTCTATTTTGCCCCTACCCCCATGAAAGACTGCTTTAAGGGGGAGGAATTCCAATAACCTCATTCACATTGAGATGTAAATTAGCAATTCCCTGAAAAGCTTAATAGGGTCTCTCTCGTGGGCGATTTATATTTTAATGTGAATCGAAGGACCGCATCTATAAAAGTATAAATTCAAGGATCAGGAAGTTGAGTAGAGAAGGTCACTTAGGGAGGCTGTAGGTACTTCTTGGGCCTTCATGTGTCAGATCCCGAGCTGTGGAGCACAGAAGGTCTGTGAGGAACGGACAGGAGCTAAGGACCAGGCAGAACATTGTGGATGCTCCTGGGTGAGCCGCGGCAAAGTGGGAGATGGAGGTCAGTGGTCCAGCCCCTCCAGGAGTCAGCATGGGAGAGGCCCAGGAAGACAAGGCCAGTGGGGCTCATGGCAGATAGACTGGGAGTCTGGTCACAGGCAGACAAAGAGACAGCAGTGTCAGGAACAGTCTTGTCTTGTTACTGATCCTAGAGGAAAAATTTTTAACCTTACACTGTTGAGTATGATATACAGACTTTATTGTGGTGATCCATGTTTCTTCTATACCCAATTTGTTGAGGGTTTTTATCATAAATGGATATTGAATTTTGTCAAATGCTTTTTATGAATCTATTGAGATGATTATGTGATTTTTAGCTTCGTGAACTTGGGTGTTCAAATCTCTCTTCAGGTTTGGGAAATTCTCAGATATTATTTCTTTTTAGTGAACTTTCATCTTCCCTCTCTCTCCTTCTGGAATTCCAGGGATTATGATATTTGTTCATTTGATGGTGTCCTATAAATTTGCTCTTTTTCATCCTTTTTTCTTTATTCTCCTCTGAGTAGGTTTTTCAAAGTTCCTATCCTCTAGATCTTTGATTCTGTCTTCTGTTTAGTCTGTTCTACTGTTGATGCTTTTTATTACATTATTCAGAGATCTATCTTTTTTAACTGAAGTACAGTTGAGGTACAATGTTGTGTTAGTTTCTGATGTACAGCATAGTGCTTTAGTATAATATAATATATATATATATAATATATATATATATATAATATATATATATATAATATATATATATATATATATTATTACATTTTTCATTTCAATCAGCTCCAGAATTTGTTTGGTTCTTTTTTATGCTTCCTATGTCTTTGTCAAACTTCTCACTCTATTTGTGTATGGTTTTCCTGATTTCATTGAATTCCTTTTGTGTTTTCTTGTAGATAATTTAGCTTCCCTGAAACAGAAGTGGCCCATGAAGCAGCTGTAGCCCTTTGTGGCCATGGAATGGGAACCCATAAAGAACATCGTCTCAGATGATCACCCACAGATGAAAAGCCTTTGTGGAGATCTGAGTTTCCAGTGTAGAAGTTTCACTACGCCAATGGAGGGGGAAAAAAATGAGTTTGGATACATTGGAAAGCGTAAAAAGGACAGATTGACTTTACCCACATTACCCTTCCCCCAGAGTAGCACTGCTTAGAGTCCAGAGAGATCTTCTTTGCCTACGATTTCTCACATGGGGGATGGGGGATGGGGAGTGGGAGCATGAGTGAGGGCCCAGCTTCTCTAGCTATGTCAGATGACAATAAAGACGCCCATTTCTCTCTTGCCCCATCCCAAATGCTGCATTATGACTGTGAGGGGTAGTGACTGGCAGAACAGCAGGTAGGACTCTTGAGTGCATTAAAGTGACACATGCTACTAACAGTATCATGGACTCCATCAAAAGGTCAAAAAGTCCACGTATGAACCACTGGACTCACCTGGCCTGTGGATTCCCCCAAATGACCTATGAGCAACTCCAGGGCTCCACATGCCTCACCCCCACACATCTCCGCCCTGTGGCCAGCTCCCTGTGTGAGCTCATAGCAGTGATGGTGAGAGCAGGCTTTGGCAGATGGCTAGCAAGCATGTGCAGAAAGCCAGCCCAAATATGTGGGCCAGGAAGAGACCACAAACTTGGGTTTTAGTGTCACCACCACTGTGAAAGCAAAAGGGAGCCTGCCAGCAGCTGGCCTGATGTGTTGCACTATTGAAAGGAGACTTACAAGCTTAAGAATTTTGTTCTAAGAGGGAGTGAAGTGGAGCAGGAATATCTATAGGAGGTCTAGAAAAGCCTCAGAATCTCTAGCAGGGCTGATGGAAGGCATTTCTCTCCCAAAAGCAGTTAGGAAAGACTGGACAAGGTGACTACTATTTCAAATGTGAAGCCAGCAATGCAAAACTTCAAGGAATGTGAAAAATCAAGGAAACATGACACTATCAAGGTATCACAATAATTGTCCAGTAATCAATCCCAATGACATGAAGATCTGCAATTTTCCTGATAAAGAATTCAAGGATGAGTTTGGAGCTGACCTGTAAGGTGACTGATGCAGGAATCACAACAAAGTGGTCAAGACTCACTGAGTACTTTGGCACAGATTCTGTGTTGGCTCTTTCTTCCTCTGTGGATGGAGTGGAAGAGAACAGCACTGGACAGACAACTTCGGGCTTACCCCAGCTAATGAACTTAGAATTAAGACAGAATTTCTTACAGTCCAATTCTGCGTACGTAAATCCCAGGTAGGAACTCTGATTGGCTGCCTTGAGTCACATGTTCACCCCCTGGACCAATCACTATGAGTGGGATGTGGCACCAACTGTGATGAGTTGAAAAATATTTTATTCCTTTGTTTCCTGACACAGAGGCAGACCTCTTTTACCAGCCTCCCTTGCAGTTTGATGTGGCCATGTAATTGTGTTCTGGACGGACAGTGGAATGCATAAGGAAGTGATGTATTTCTCAGTCTTGCCTATAAACACCTCCTACCACCATTTATTCGCATACTCTTTCTTCCCCTTTGTGCTGGACAGATGGAGGGGACCAGGCTGAAGACTCTAAGGCCAAAGGAATGATGAAGGAATAGTAAAGAAGGAGCCTGGGTCCCTGAATGTCTGTGTGGAAGGCTGCCTGCTGTTGAGAAACGTTGACCTTGGCTCTTGCATGAGCAAGAAGTAACTTTTCTTTGTGTTAAGGTACTGAAATCTGGGGATTTGTATGTTGTAAGAGCCAGCATTCCTTGCCATAACTGGCTTTGGGCTCAGTCTTGTGGCCTTCAGTGTCAAGTGTCAGGCAGTTACTAGCTCCGATTGGACTCTAACTAACCGTGCTTGAGTCACATGTCCTTGCTCATAATAATTGCTAATGTTGCAGACATAGACTACCAGATTCAGCTGGGCCTGAGTCATATAACTTCCCTTGTGACCAAAGGCATGAAATTCCATGATTGACAGTATCCCTGGAGCCACACAGAATGGGGAAGAAACTCACAAAAGAATCGGGTTATCTCCAAAGAGCCTGTAATTCTTACCTAAAAAGCTTTGTTCAAGAAAAACCATGTTGACTTTCTCAATATCTAAAAATAATCACCTTAACAGGTTGGTTGATTGCCCCACTTTCTCTACATGATTATGTGTTAAGCGACCACAAACATGTATTCTGCTCCAACCATGTAAGTTTCTACCTGTCATATCATGGAAGACCCATATGTGTACCTGTAGAGCTCTGGTTCTCAGCTTTGGTGGACAACAGACTCACCTGGAGAGCTTGTGAAAGCCCAGATTCCTAGGCACAGTAGCTTTGGATCGAGAATTTGCATTTCTAAAAGTCTTCGGGTGGTACTGCTGCTGCCGGTCTGGGGACCAAATTCTGAGAACCACCGCTCTGGGGAATGTGGATGGAAAAGTCAGTACGTTTGTGTGTTGGCAATGGCAGATCGATTTTAGCAAGATAGTAGAAGATCACAACAGGCTTCGACAGGTGAAAGCTGGTTTCAACACAAACATCACAGAAAATTGAAAGAACCTCAGTTATAGGATTGGACCCTTACATCATGTTGGATAAAACTGAAAAGGCTTCGATTGAGGAAGTTTTGGGAAAATTTCATCATCGAACAAAGTGATTCAGCCAGAGACAGAGATCAGATAAATGGCCTTACCTTCTTCCCACCAGAGCCGCAAAGTAGTTCCACATGGCCTCAAAGTAGCTGCCTCTTGCTAAAGAGAACAGCATGCGTGCTAAGAAGAAACTAACGAAAAACAGATTTGAGATCTATGTTTAGGTGCACAACTATGTGATGACGTGAGTGCACTACATTTTTTTAAGCAATTGTATTGCCAAAGAGACTGTGAGCCAGGACTGGGAAAGTCTGGAGCGTTTGAACTTGAAAACAACCTGCAGTCTGTCTCCTCCTCTAGGAGGTAAGACACATGAAAAGAGGGACCTTGCCTGTGTTTTTAAACTGCTATCCTTGTGCCTACCATGGGGCCTCACACAGAGCATAAGCTTGGGAAGTCTTAGTAAATATGTGTTGGGAAAAACAAAGCAAGACTAAACAAAATATCCTTCAGAGACCTGAAATTTGCATCAGCTAGAATTTGCTACAAAAGCTGTGAATCGCCAAGGAAGACATAGTGTCTGTGCACCTTGGTTGTGGCCATGGAGTTTTGCAGACAAGAGGCTCGTTGAGGGCAGATCTGGTGACACGGGAGCATGGACATGGGGGCTTCTCCCAAGGAGCAGAATCAAGGTCTCTCAAGTTCTACCCCCACCCTCAGGGTACTGATTGCGAGCGGGGTTTCACGATGCCTGCCGAGCAGGACCTCATAGTTGCTCTGTGTGTGTAGCTCCCAGTATTCCTTTCATGAGTGGGAAATTTATTCGGTCTCTGCTGGATCATTGGTTAGCATGTGTTGTGGGAGTTTGCAGATGAAGTATCTTTTCAGATGACAATCAGTCATTGGATTATGTTCGGTCACTGGGTTCTGGATGGAGTGGTCTCTGCCATCACCCAGGAGCCTGGAATGGAGCTGGATGGAGCAACTGGCTGGAGCTTTGAGTTGTCTCCCTTGGGGAGGAAACATGTTCTTGTGTGGGAAGAAAAACAAAGTAAATATTTGAGCACCAAAAGAATGACGATGTGTTCATCAATCTGTTTCCTCTTTTTTTTTTTTTCTGGGCTCCCAGTTGGCCTACATTTCCAAGTCTCTTTTGAACTTAGGTGTGGCCATATGACTGAAGTGCATGGACTGTGTAGCTTATAAACAACAGAGTTATTTCTCACGGTCCTGGAAGCTGGACTTCTGAGATCAGGGTGCCTGCGTGGCCGGATTATGGTGAGAAGGAACTTCCAGGTGTCAGACCCCTAACTTGTTGTGGCCTCACGTGGAGGAAAGAGAGCAAGATAGCTCTCTGGCCTCTTCTTATCAAGGCACTAATCCCATTCATGGGGGTTCCACCCTCGTGACCTATCTACCTCCCAAAGGCCCCATCTCCCAATACTGACACAGTGGGAATTTGATTTCATTATACGTGTTCAGGGAAGATACAAACATTCAGACCACAGCAGTAGACAATGGAATGTTCACAGAATCTGCAGGCCTGGAACATAAAGATTTCCCATGTGGGTTTCTCCATGCTTTTCCTTTGTTAATATTCGGGGCAACTCTCAAAGTCATCTGTTGGAAATAGCAGAGTGTCTGTCAGCATCAGCCCCTCAGTGATCAAATGGAGCAGCTAACCCCTACTGACCAGAACAGCTGCATTGGATTCTGTGAGAGAGAAATAGATTGTTACAGCATTAAGCCACTGACATGTTGGGCGTATTTGTTATAGCAGCTAGCATTTCTATAATTTATACCACTCATTAGTCTCCTCCAAGATTGTAATCTTTTGCTAATGTAAAAGCTATCCATCCTTGCCTAGCATGAACCTTTATCATTCAAACTAACAATATGCCAATTACTTCAAGGTCGAGTTCAAATTTCACCTCTTGCCTGAATGTTTTACTAATACTTGAGAACACATAGGCCTTATCTTTCTCCTGCCTTGTGTTAGTTTCCTGTGACTACTGTAACCAATCACACCAATTGGTGACATAAAATGTATTCCCTCACAGTCCTGGAGGCCAGAAGTCTTTAAGTAACATTACTGGGCCAAAATCAAAGTGTCTATAAATCTGCCCTCCCTCTGGAGCTGCTAGGGGAAAATCTGTTCCTCGCCTCTTCCACTCTCTGGTGCCTGGGAGCATTCCTTGATTTGTGGCCACATTAGTCCAGTTTTCAAGGATAGCACCTTCAAATCTCTCTCTGCTCTGTCCTCACACTGCCTTCTCTCTGTGTGGGTAATCTTCTGCTTCCTCTTAGAAGGATTCTGATGAATGTGTTTAGGACCTACCTGGGTAAAGCAGAATAATCTCCTGCTCTCAAAATTCTTAACTTACCACAACTGCAAAGACCCTTTTTTTTTTTTTTAGCCAATTGTATGTATTCCTCCTAGAAAACAGCTTGGAAACTAGCTTCATTCAGTTCAGAATTTCATTGTACATATCACTTTGTATTGAACTCTATTGCATGTGTTTCTGTCACATACAATGCTGGTACCATTCAATCATTTATTCATTCAAGGATTACTTACTGAACATGTAGTCTATGACAAGATTGTGCTGCCATGCTATAGGATTATAAAGGTAAAGAGTAAATCACACCACTTTAAAGGGGTTCATGAAATCGTAGAAGGTACACATAGCTATAATAGATGGAGATAATGGGTTGTGGTGCCAGTAGGGGGTACGTGAAAGATACAACATGCAATGGGACATGTGGGAGGGGTCCCCTAGCACAGACAATACCAAGCTGAGACCTAAAAGAACTACTCTGGAAAGGGGACAGTGAGTGGGAGAAGAATGTGGATGGCACAGAGGTTTCCAAGAACATGGTTGGTCCAAGGAACTTCAAGTGGCTCCTGATCCAACTGGGGCACAGAGAGAAGGGGCAGAGGGGTCACAAGAAATTAGAGGAAGAACGTGGGTATCAATGAGCCCAAGTAGTCTTGGCCATGACGTGCATGACTCTTGGGATGACACTCATTTAATAATGTAATATTTAATTAAATCACACCTTTCTTTTGTCTTGAGTGTTTTGTGTTGAAGTCATTGCAGTAAGGAGTGGGAAGAGAGCCTTGTTTTCTGAATATTAATGAGTTACCTCCCTGTAGTTACAGGAGTCCCTGTGCCTACATATAAAATTAATTCTGAATCAAGCTATTCTCCTTGCTTAACATTATCTTCTACTTTCAATCATGTGATGGCTCACATTCAGTAATATTATGGACATAGATTACAAATAATTGCTAAAGGAAATTAAAAATATTTCAAAAGATGCCAAATTTTATGATGTCTATATATGTGATATTGATGAATTTTTGACTCCCTCCCCAAATCTGATACATGAGAAGTTCACAGGATTAACAAGTGAAGAAGAGAAATGAGATCAGGATTTTGATCAGATATTCACAATTTAAATATCAAAAGTTAAGGGGAGCCAGTGGGAAAACTGTTTAAACCCTTAGTTAAAAAATGAGACTTCCTGTGATCATGCTACAAAGGTCTGATGTGACTTGAATGTTGTATCACATGTAATTCTTTGTAACCACATACACACAGAAGCTAGCATTTGATTTATTCATTGTTGGGTCTAACAACTAGTACAAAACTATCATTTTAACCTAAGTTTAAAAAATATATATGAAATAAATTTATTTTCATGATTTTTCCCCTTTTATTTCTCAGACTTATTTCAATCCCAAACGTTTTTCTTCAGTACTCCCTGTGAAAATTTAGTCACTGTTTTAAGCGGAATGAAGTTTCTCAGTACCAAATATGTTCAAACAGCAAGAGCCACCTGTAGTGGGAAAGGCAATGGGCTTGGATTGAATTTAGCAGTGTCAAGGAGGACTTTCTGCAGTGATGGAAATGCTCTGCTTCTGTTTTGTTCAACATGAAAGCCACTAGCCACCTGTGACTTTTGATGTGTGCTGGCCCATTTCCTAAGTGGTAGAGGTTAAGTCACGGCCAACCTTGGTTTAAACTACCTAACAAATAGGCAGACACAAGTCTATGCACACATGTTCTTGAATATTATGATGGTTGCCAGGGAAGCAAGAGAAAAGGCTCAGGTTTAGAGGCAGTGGAGGCTTGATTCAGGAGACTGCGGGTCAGGCTGGAAGCCAGGGTAGGGACCAAGATCACCTCCCCATAGGTCAACCAGCAGACTGTCAGGCCTCTGTGTGACTCCTTGAAAGTGTGTATATGTTTAATGCCCACCCATGTATATTAGCATCTTCCCTGCAGTGGTCTTGAAGGTGGAATGTCAAAATATATGTAAACTGTCAAGTGCTGTACAAACCTTAGGTGGGTTTTAATCAACACTTTGACCTTGGAGCGTGCCGTTAAAAGATTCCTCCCCTTGAATTCCTTTCAACTTTGACTTTTATCATCCAGTTCGAAATCTTTTCTAATATCCACAGTGATTCTTCTTTGACCTATGGGTTAGATTTGTCTGTTATGTATTTGAATTTCTAAATCTGAGTAGTTTTTCTAGCTATCTCATGTTATTCATATAATACCATCATGGCTATAGAAATACTCTGTAGGATTTCAATCAGTTGAAATTTATAGAGTTTTTTTTTAAATGCCCAGCTTTTAGTATATCTTGGTGAACTTAACTGCTTGTACTTGAAAAGAATGTGCATTTTGTGGTTATTGGGTAAAATGCTTATAAAAATCAATTAGGTCAATGTGGTTGATACAGACTCTTTCATTTCAGAAAAAAATAGATGCCCAATCATTTGGGGAATGGAAATTAAATATGATAAATTCACATGCAAGACCATGTTATTCCTAAATATTCATGAACAGGTTTACCAGGTGGGCATTCTCAGACTTGCGAAGTTCTCTGACCAGCTCAATACTGCTCACTGCATCTTCCCTTCAGACAAATTTCCTGAGCAGATAAGAATGACTGGCAGTTAGTGATGCCTAATTTTGCACAGATCACAAGTATTTATCATCAGAACTTCTGAAGCATCAGAGTGCTTTAAGCCTCAGCCTCCCAAGAATTTCCCTGAAGGACTTTTCAAAGCTAGAGTGACCGGTGCATGTAGAAGTGGTTACATTTTGCTCTTCTTAATCACTGAATGCACCATCAATTGAATCAGCTAATTCCTCTAAAAGAATGAGAAGCTTGAGGGTCTGAGCAGTTTATCATCCATGGCTACTGTTCAGCTATGAGCAATAGCTTCCACGGATGCCAGAAAGATGGCCCGATTCACCAAACACCAGGAAACAGTCATTTAAAATCAAGTGAATTTTCATTTGGTGCATTTGATTATTCACGGTTTTTAAACTGCAAGCAACAGAAATGAACTGTGGCTGATGTGAGCCCCAAATTTTTTTTGGAATAGGAGGAAGCTCACATAGATGGGAGGAAGGACAGATAATTGGGATTTGAAGATGCACAGGAAACCCCATCTCAATCCCAGGGTGAGTCCCAGTCTGAAGGCGGTTCCACCAAATTGCAGTTACAGGGGCTCGAGGGAACAGAAGGAGTGTGACGAAATCTTTTTGTCTCTGAAGAGTCCTGACAAGGGGGCTTTAGGGGAATCTGATTAACTAAATCCACCACCCAGCCACCAGACAAAGGAGGGAAAAATATCCATCTGGACTTTTTTTTTTGCTTCTAAAAAGCTCTGCATTTCCCCAAGCCACATGCAGGAAGAAATACCTACCAAATAGGAAAAGGGTTCAAACAACAGGAGGGAAAAAGAGACCAGTGTCCACTCAATAGTCCTTTCTTTCTGTCTTTGGAATCGAATACATCACACCCAGAAGGCAACGGGAGGGCTTTCATTTTGCTCGTTTCATATTTTTATTTGTCAAAAGAAATAAATAACACTTCAGTCTCGTGTTTATCTGCACATTGGCCTGGGGAATAAGAATTTGGTATAATACTGGATTTGTTATGAACTAGCTGTGTGATCTTAATCAAATCACCGTTTCCTTGACTCTCAGTTTCCTCACCTGTCAACGAGGGAATTCGAGTACAGAAGCCCTAAATTATCTATCAAGAGACAATGTCTCGGTTAGCACCACCCAACAGAACTTCTGTGACTCTGCTGCTCCATGTCCGGTTTGTCCAACACAGAAGCCACCAGACCCACAAGGCTCATGAGCCCTAGAAGTGTGGCTAGTGTGACTGAAAAACTGAATCTGTCAAAAAGACACCTGCACCCCAATGTTCATAGCAGCACTATTTACAATAGCCAAGACATAGAAACAGCCTAGATGTCCATCAACAGATGACTAGATAAAGACAATGTGGTATATTATTACAGTGGAACACTATTCAGCCATAAAAAAAGTCAACTTAATGCCATTTGCAGCAACATGGATGCTCCTGGAGAATGTCATTCTAAGTGAAGTAAGCCAGAAAGAGAAAGAAAAATACCATATGAGATTGCTCATATGTGGAATCTTTAAAAAAAAAGAACATAAATACAAAACAGAAACAGACTCATAGACATAGAATACAAACTTGTGGTTGCCAAGGGGGTGGGTGGGAAGGGACAGACTGGGATTTCAAAATTTGTAGATACTGACAGGCATATGTAGAATAGATAAACAAGATTATACTGTATAGCACAGGGAAATATATACAAGATTTTGTGGTAGCTCACAGCGAAAAAAAAGTGACAATGAATATATGTATGTTCATGTATAACTGAAAAAGTGTGCCCTACACTGGAATTTGACACAACATCGTAAAAGGACTATAACCCAATTAAAAAAAGTTAAAAAAAGAAAAACTGAATCTGTAATTCTCCTTAATTTTAACTAATTTAAATTTTAATAGCCTCATGTGATTACCATACTAGACAGTTCAACTCTGCATTATAAACCCCATTAAGGCAGACACCATGTCTGTCCTGCTGGGTTATTTACTTGTAGGGCCCAGTGCTGTGACTGGCTGAGTGTTTGGCAGGCAGGTTGTTATTCCAATAGGAAGGTTGGGCAATAAGAAGGTGACATTTGAGTGAAGACTTGCTGAGGCGTGGGAGTTAGCTCTGCAGGTGTCTAGGAGGGGATATTCTAGAAAAAGCCCGCAAGGCGAGATCATGCCTGGAGTGCTCCAGAAGCAGCAAGAGGCCAGCATGGCTCAGTGTTGGGAGGGATGTGAAGTAAGGAGGTTAAAAGAGTAAAGTGGTGTAAAGGGGCAGGCGGTTCCTGTAAGGCCTGGCAGCTTATTTTAAAGACTGATGGGAATGACTGGAGGGTTTGGAGCAGAGGACTGTCATCTGATCTGATTTATGTTTTCAAAGGCTCCCTCTGGCCGCCCTGGTGGGAGTGCTGTGGGCCAAGGGCAGACATAGGGAGGCACCACGTAGCGAGATACCCCAGTGACCCAAGCAAGAGATGGAGGTGACTGGGACCACAAAAACGGAAAAGGTGGCGTGAGTCACTAGATTCTGGTTTTAGAGGTAATGCCAGCAGCATTAGCTAATGACTGGCCACGGGCTGTGAGAAAAAGAGGGGAGGCCAAAATGACCGAAATTGTTTCAGCCTGGGCAGCTGAACTGGTGGAGTGGCTGTTCGCTGAACTGGACAGAACTGGGAAGGGGCAGACTGGAGAGCAGACCAGGAGTCTCAGTTGGCATCTGTCAAGTCCAAATCAAGAATGAAGAATGAATGTGCTTCTGAGTCTCCAGTGACAACGGGGTCTCAGGGGCCCAGAGAAGCAAGACGTGCTCCTGCTCTGTCAGGAGGTAGAGGTTCTCCCCAGACACCTGCTCCTCCATGGGCCCTCAGCTGTCTATGGTGGCCCATTTCCCCAAGAGCAAAGCGTCCAGCTGGGCTGGCCATTGTTTATTTCGCCTGAAGGAAGCTGTCTAGACTGTGTGTCTTTCACTCCTTGCTAATAGAGTTCTGCTTTTTTTTTTTAAATTTAATTTTAAGGTGGTGAATAGATCAAATACATTGTGTTTGTTCTCCAAGATACTTACATTCCAAGACTGGAAACAATTACACAATTATTTAGCACAAAAGCGATTTTCAAAAGGTGTATATCCTGGGGACAAAGCTTTGCCTATTGCTAGGACATTTAAAAACACATTCGCCTTTATTGGACGTAAGTTTGTTTAAAACTAGAAAGATATGATCTAGAAAATCAATTTGATTAACTCTGAAAGGCGGAGATACTGGGTTAAAAAAGAACAATGGAAAAAGCCCTGAAAGGGACTTTCTAGGTTTCAGAATCTTTCATTTAGGGAAGTCCAGGAGCCTAGCATTCGCTCTGTCTTGGGGTGGTGCCATCTGCTAGGGACAGAAGCCCCCTTTGATTTCCTAGGAGAACACAAACTTGGAGAATGTGAAGTCTGAAGCCAGCTGAAAGGTAACCGGATAGGAAACCGGATAGGAGGGTCACAGGCCTACCCAGCCTTCTCCTGGGGATGCATTTGCAGAACAGTGACTGCATTTTTAGGCCAAGAGGAACCCAGGAAATCTCTCTATTTCCCCAGTGGAGTTCCTGCCTGGTGCTCCAGGTTCGCCTCTGGGTCCTAAATGTTCCCATGTTTCTTCCGTTGTGAACAAGGACTCAGGCTAGCCCTTTGCTTCTCTCACATCTCTCTGGATCCCTCATTGCCTCTAACTTCAGTGTCACTGGGGGAGAATTCCTTGGTGAAGCAATCTGTGTCCACTGGTGTATCCATTCTCATCGTGGACACTGTTGGTGCCCAGCTCACACCCCTTTTGTCATCCTGTACATTTGTCCTGGTGGGGAGAGCTGTGGCAACGGCTCCCAGCCGCACCCATCTCTGGAGAATTGCCCTCTGCTGATAAGAGCCACCTTGCCCAGAGAAGCCTGGCAGGTTAACTCTCTCACCCTCAAGCGACCAGTGACTAATCAGAGAACACAAAAGCTTTGTCCCTTTGGCCCACGGCCAGACAGCTGTGTGCCATGCAATTCATGCTCCAGAGTCCCACTGATGGGATTCAGGCTACGGGTCTTGACACCACATCCTTCCTCCATGGCACCCCCCCACCCCACCCCCATCCTATTTCCCACTCTCTTACAGGTGTCTTCCGAGATCACTCCCTTGATAAATTCTTTGCAGCCTGGCTCGGGCTCTGCTTCTAAGGAAATGAAGACAATGATCTCCTGATTCCAGAGTGCAGAGCTTACGTGACATCTTACCCTGTGGGGAGGGAGAACCCTGCTGTTTTTTTGTTTTGTCAAGCAAGTTCTCTCCGTGTGTACAAATTCCATGGAGAGGGAGCTGACAAAAAACCACTGGCAACCATTTGTTGTCCCTCAAAGAGAGGCTGGCTGGTATTTGTTGCTCACCTGATTGCCAAGGACTGGCTTCAAGGCTGAATTTATAGACACAAATTATGGCCACAACATAAGTGTGCAGCATACATTGCAAAACAAGTTACCAAGCAAGCACAAGGATTTCACAAAGGACCCTTTTAATCTGCAAAATGTTTAACTTTTAGGAGAGTCCACTGAGTCTCTTCATAATACCTTATTTTTAACCAAGTCAAAAGCTGGATCTGGGTGGAGTTCTCCATCTAACACCTTCCCTCTCCAAGTGTGGTCCACAGACCAGCAGCACCAGCATCACAGGGAGATTGTTAGAGATGCAGTCTTGGACCCGACTCCAGACTGGTGGAATCAGAATTTGCATTTGAAACAAGATTTTGCAGGAGAACGAAAGTCTGAGAACACTTGCTCAAAGATGTCCTGTGGGTGAGTTTTGCATGGTTGATATCCGTGCAAATGTTTGAAGCTGACAGAAACGACTAAATCGATGTTCAAGATGGTATAAGAGCTCATTTATCCAGAAGTCATTTATTCTCTACCTTGAACTGCCAAGAAAAAAGTCTAGGACTGAGGATATTAGTTATCTGGTTTTAAAGTCTTCTGGAAGTTTGAAAACAATGAAAAGGGGGAAGTGATTTCTTGGAGCCCTGGTCCTCAAACTATAGTCCTGGACCAATATGCATGCGCTGGGGACTTCTTAGACCTGCAGAACTCCTGTTCCCGCCCCTGCGTACAAGATTTAGAAATGCTGAGGGGTGGCGTCCAGCCTTCTGCAGTTCAACAGGCCCCCCAGGTGGTTCTGATGCACAGTCCAGCCTTGCTTCTGCTGTCCTGAAAGAAGCAAAGAGTGAAACTGATGACAACAGAAAACACAGGGTGAAAAGATACAAACACAGGTACTGAACAGGTAGAGAAAGGTCTTAGGATCATTTATGAGGATCAGGGAGTGAGGAGGAGTATGTTGATGCAAAAACTAATCAATAGTCAATTGAAGAAAGACATGGAAAGTTTTAGACATGGAAAGTTTTATTTGAGCTAACCTGTGGATTATAACCTGGGAGGCGGTCCCTTGGAGATCGCTGAGAACTGCTCCAAAGAGACGAAGGGGGAGGCTAGTATATATGTGATTTTGGTGAAGGGGTATGTGACCCCGGTACTCCCCTTGGTGGAAGGTTACTGCTATTTGCGAGGAACACGTTTCTTAGTTAACGGTCTCAGTCTCTTTCTAAGTATGGGAACATGAATGAAACTGGCTCCATAAAATTTTCTCTTTCTCTTTCTCTTTCTAACTATCTGAGGGCTGGTTCTGCCAGTTTCCCCAAAGCACAAAGTGCCTCCTCCTGATCTTCACCCTGAATACCGTTCGGGGTGGGTTGTAGGTCAGTGACTGCGGTGGCTGACGGCTTGGTTCTTGTAGAACTGGCTGATGGGCAACATTCTTTATTTCATAATCCCTTTCCTCTCGGTCTTAATTTCCACCAGGGTCTGGGAGCCATTTCTTGACTGATTTGTCACATGGTGCTAGGAATGCTCATTCCCAGGCCCAGTGAGGCTTTCCTTGCTAAGCTGCTCAATGTGCTGTTGCTGGACTAGACCCTGTTAACAGTGACCAAAGCCTCGGGGCCATCTGTCTCACTAGTGTGTTCTGGTCCAGGAAATGGTTCCCTCTTGTTGCTTCTTTACTTCTTCCTTATCTAGCGTTACACTGTTGCAATCATTGATCTTATAGGACTATATCTTTGGTCAACTAAACATCATTCAAATCACCTAGACATCATTCATTTGGTCTGCGGCTCAGTCACACATTTGGTAATGCAAGGGACAATAATCTTATAAAATTGGCAGGATATAATAATATAGCTAGGAATGTTAATATGGTCATGAAAAAATATTTAAGCTAAGTACTTCCATTAGGGGCAACTCAGTATCTCCCCAGGTCATCTGGCCATTTTGTTCTGCACCAATTAATCAGTATCTTGAAAGGAAACGATATATTTGCATCGTACATAAAGTTCACCAAAGTCGTCCGCATGGACAAGGCCAGTGGTGGGTCGTTGTGACCCCTTACAGGATTTAGAAAGGAGTGCCGTCTTCTAAGGAGTTCAATGGCTGACCCCAGAAAAAAAGAAAAACCGATCTTCATTGTGGAGCAGGTATTACTGCCATTGGGGAGGTCTGATTAATGCATAACACAGTGCACGCTAGAGGGGAGGGCGAGGCCGAAATGGGCAGAGAAGAAAATTATGTTTAGGTCATTCTTGTCTTGCCTTAAAATATGAATTTTATCTCATCAGGTAGATCGTAGTAAAAGGGACCAATATTAATAAAGATACAAAGTCATTAAACAATTTCATGGCTTGGGGTATGGATTTTAAAGTATGGTAGAGAAGATTCTAGAAAGGTAGTGTGGGGGGGTCATTACAGGACATTTCAGGAGTTTGGCCTTTTTAGTTCCAAGTAATGTGGAGTCCTGAGTCTCTAAGATGTAGAATACAGTTAAAAAAGAAAAAAAAAAGTTTTGTATTTGAAAGGGAGAGAATTCTATTATCACAAGATTTAATTTATCCAGTGATGCAGAATGAATTAGGCCCTTTTATATTCAGTTAAATCATGAATAATGCCCTGAGGATAACCCTGAAGTCACAGACACAAATTTCTACTGTAACAGGATCTGGTTGGACCAGTTAGGGGGTGCCTGGGACTTTATTTTTGCAGAGAATGAAAATGATCGTGTCACCATTTCCGGGTACATTTCAGTGTTACATAAAGGTAACCACAATCCCTCTTCAGAACGCTCTTCAATTTTGTCCTGATGGTGTTTCCACAAAGCAATATTTGGTACCCTTCACACTTTGGTGTTTTTACCCATGATTTTATTATTCATGATAATAAATGCTGAATGATAAAGTAAAGCCACAATTTTAAAACTCATACAAATCATAGTGGAATTCAGCCCGTGGAATATACCTACAAGTCATGAGTTTCTTTGACTTTCTTGAATTTTTCTCATTACTTTTTGATAAGTTATGTAGACTGACAGCATCACACACCATGTCACCCGGCCTAGTAGGTCGATGGGCAGAAATACCAACACAAGATGTCCAAAATGTCCTTCAGGATGGAGAAATACAGTGGATACATTGAAGCATGTAATTCTATGCGCATTGTTCAGTAGTGCACTGCCTGGGGCTTTGTTAAAATTATCAAGCAGTAAAAAAAAAAAATGCTAGGTAATGTCTTAGTGGCTTTCAGAAGTTAAGGTGTCTCCTTTAAAGCCTAGTGTCAAAGAGAGTAACATTAATTTAAGACGGTCATGTTAATTTAAGGAAGATTGCAGCTAGATTAGATGAACACCTACACGGCGTGTGTGGGAGAGCCCGTAATTCTACTCCTGTTGGGATTTCGGGCAGAGCCTCCAGCTCTGATGGCCCGCACAGTTTTAGACACATCTTAGTTTTCACCTGCACAGTTTTTTTTCGCCACAGAAAAGAAAGGCATGGTTGCATTTGCTGGATTCTGCTAAAACTTCAAAAGGCATTCTTTAAAAATTCACAAAATGTTCTCTGTAATTTTACTATCAAAGTGGTCTTTTGTTGATTGCAAAATAGAACACCCACTCATATAACTGAAACAAATTAAAAACATATTACCTGCATTTTTTTGGCAGTTGTATGTAACTATTCTAGGATAAGTAAATTTTGTCTTTTAAGTGAGGTTACATAGAGATGTGATGGATGCTCCTTTCATGGCAGAATATTTATATGAGTTATATTGGGCAGAATATGTTTATAGGGATATATATAAAATATAATTTATATATATAGATACATAAATATATAAATTTATATACAAATATAAATATACAATTTTAAATGTACATATATATATATATACACATATATAAAACCTTAGTTTGGCCTTACAGGTCAACATGTTTTAAAATTCCCATGGATATTAAATAATTTACTCATGGGCGTAAACACACATCACATACACACACACACACAGATCTATTTCATACCTTAAATGCTATATTCTAAAAATAAGAAGGAAGAAAGAAATAGCCATTTCATAATCTTTACTACTCCCATGTCACTCCAAAACAAAAAAATAGTAGTTGCTACCTATAATGGGGATATGTACTCAAAATGCTTAAAAATTTTAAACTCTTTTTTGTTCCTACTGGAAGAGAAGTGTCTGATTCTTATGCTGCCCTCTTTATCTGATTGTTTTACTCCTCCAAACCCTGCAAGCCCTCAGCTTCTCTCCCATGAGTTAACATCTTGTCTTCCCAGAATCTCTGATTGGATGTCACCTCCTTCAAGAAGTCTTCCCTGATTTCCTTCCCCTGAAAAAGTCTGAATCAGGAGCCTCTCCTTTGTACTCCTGTGATACCCCAACTCTTAGCACTTCTAACTCTGTGTTTAATCCTCAGTTTATCTGTCTGTCCTCCCTGGAAGACTGAGACCCTTTGAGTGTTGGAAGGAAAACTTATTTACTATGGTGTCCTCAGGGCCCAGCAGAGTTGTAAATAAGGA
This sequence comes from Vicugna pacos, assembly GCF_048564905.1. Taxonomy (NCBI): domain Eukaryota; kingdom Metazoa; phylum Chordata; class Mammalia; order Artiodactyla; family Camelidae; genus Vicugna; species Vicugna pacos. Next base: position 17,325,675 of record NC_133005.1, read on the forward strand.
TTTAACTGTGGAATGAGTGAATTTCTATATAATTAGGAGGTTGCATTTGGACTTTTTATACTCTGGTCAATATATTCAGAAATAATCTACTAAATAATCTACTGAATGCAGCAGTCCATAGTACTGACTTATCTGTTTCACAGATTACAATGAAAGCTTTGCCAGTGCACTTACAGTGGCCAAGAGGCCAAACTCTGGAGCCAGAATGCTGGGGTTCAAACCACAGCTCTGTGGGAACTTGGAAAACTTACTTATACCCGTCCTGTCTCATTTCCTCATCAGTGGAGGGTTGTTCTGAGGATTTGCTTAATGTATGTGTGTGCAGGAAAGAGAACAGGGTCCAGCACATGGCAAGTGATGCGTAAATGCATGTTGCTACTTTTACTATTATTATTATTTGTAAATCACCTTGATGACTAATAAGACAATTGAGTATATTTTGACAAACTGGTTCTCTAAATACACACATTGATTTTCTTTACCCTTTTGATTGTGTATCAGCTGGGATGTGAAAATACAGACTCTGGAATTACATGTATGATCAGATTTGCAGTTCCCAGCTTCCAAAGACATTTTTTCCATAATTTTCTGCAACCAGAAAATCTAAGCCCTCCCTTGCAACCGTCTTTGTGCTGAAAAGAACCTCATGCTTTGACACAACTTGAGATTCCAACTTGACACGGGTCTGACTGTTATTTTCTTAGGCAGGAGCACTGTAGGCTCTGAAGAAAGAGGATGTTTCACATGTCAAATCCGCAGATGAGCATTAAAAAGTCCACATATGATAAATGCTGGAGAGGGTGTGGAGAAAAGGGAACCCTCCTACTCTGTTGGTGGGAATGTAGTTTGGTTCAGCCACTATCTAAAATAGTATGGAGATTCCTTAAGAAACTAAAAATAGACTTAACATATGATCCAGCAATCCCAGTCCTGGGCATATATCCAGAGAAAAGTCTAATTTGAAAAGATACATGCACCTCAGTGTTCACAGCAGCACTATTTACAATGATCAAGATGTGGAAACAACCTAAATGCCCATTGACACATGACTGGAAAAGGAAGATGTGGTATGAAATGGGACCTAATTAAACTTAAAAGTTCTTGTACAGCCAAGGATACCATCAACAAAACGAAAAGACAACCTACAGAATAAGGAAAACATTTGCAAATGATGCGATCAATAAGGGAGTAATTTCCAAAATATACAAACAGCTCATACAGCTCAATAGCAAAAACCAAGCAACCTAATCAAAAAATGGGCAGAAAACCTAGACAGACATTTCTCCAAAGAAGACATCCAGATGGCCAACAGAGACAAGATAAGATGCTCAATTTTACTAATTATTAGAGAAATGCAAGTCAAAACTACAATGAAATATCACATGGGTCAGGATGGCCATCATTAAAAAGTCTACAAATAATAAATGCTGGAGAGGGTGTGGAGCAAAAGGAATCTTTACTGTTGGTGGGAATGCAAATTGGTGCAGCCACTATGGAGAACAGTATGGAGTTTCCTTAAAAAAGTAAAAATAGACTTACCATTTGATCTAGTGATCCTATTCCTGGGCATATATATCCAGAGGAAACTCTGATTTGTAAAGACACATTCACCACAATATTCATAGCAGCACTAACTACAATAGCCAAGACATGGATGCAACCTAAATGTCCATGAACAGATGACTGGGTAAAGAAGATGTGGTGTATATATATGTGTGTATACACACACACACACACACACACACACACACAATGAAATACTACTCAGCTGTAAAAAAAAAAAGAATGAAATAGTGCTATTTGCAGCAACATGGATGGACCTGGAGCATACTATGTGAAGAAAGTCAGACAGAGAAAGACAAGTACCATATGATATCACTTATATGTGGAATCTAAAAAAATGGTACAAATGAACTTATCTACAAAGCAGAAACAGACTCATAGACACAGAAAATAAACATATGGTTACCAAAGGGGAAAGCAGAAGAAGAGATATATTAAGAATTTGGGATTTGCAGATACTAACTACTATATATAAAAAAGATAAACAACAAGGTATACCACAGGGAAGTATATTCATTATCTTGTAATAACCTATATTGAAAAAGAATATGAAAAAGAATATATATGTGTAACTGAATAACTATGCTAGAAATGACACACTATTGTAAATCTACTATACTTCAACTTTTAAAAGATCCTCAGAAGAACACGGGATAGATCTCCTCTAAGTCCATTGTTGTAGAATGAGACATGTTATGATGGACAAAGTATGAACAAAATGTTTTTGCCCCCAAGTTGTGTCTGTTCAATGCATGCTGTCCACGCGTAAGGCATTTCCCTACACCCTCTTTGGCTTGATGGTCATACGAGGAAGTGTCAGATGGTTCAAATAGCCATCTTTAAAGTTTCCCTATATATTTTTATCCTTAAAAACTTAGAGACCTCAGTAGCTTTGTCTTTAAACTTTTATTCCTCTTTTACAGATTACCCATGGGCAAGCGCTCGAAAAACTGTCTCCTGACACAGGAGCACGTGAAAGCACCTCTTCCGTGTCCTGTCATGGACAAAACATGGTTTCTGCCACATCCATGTGCACTGTCTACAAAATGACGGTGCAAACAGCCATCGTGCTAACGTTTCCATCCCAGGGTATCAACCTTTCTCCACTCCCCGTTGAGAAGCCAATACTCCCACTGGTGCACTAAGAAGTAAGAAAGAGGCAGCAAGACAGAGACGAGGTTCTTTTTTTCAAAGTCGCGGAAATAATTAGAGGGAGAGAAAGGGACAGAAGGGCGCTCCTGGGGCTTCCCTTTTAAAGTAACTTTGTTCACCTGCCTTGTCAGTTTTCAACAGTAGTATTGTTTTCATCTGTACGAGTGGAAAAAATCTCAGCTGAAAAAGTAAGAAGCAAACCTTCAACATTCAGAACAATCCCTTAAAAACTGATCCCACTTAAGAGATACGAAGCTATAACCTTACCAAATACCTGGGTACAGCCCCAGGGTCAAAACATTGAGTGCACATTGAAGAGTTTCACCATCATACTTGTGCCCACCTCTGTTCGACTGTGAGTGTATAGGGAAACCTGAGGACGACACGGAACAGAGGACCACTTAAGAGCTAAAGCATCACTTGAATAGACAAAGCTTTATACTCTCTTCTTACAGAACAGAATGCTAAAAATTAATGTTCTATGGCTCTGATTTCACTCTTTGAAACAAAAGAATTTCACCGTGGGTATACATTTTGTTCCAGGAAAATGAACATTTTAATCTAATTCTCCAGGAGTTTACAAAGGGCAGGAAGAAAATTCACAGCCAGAAACACGAGACCCACTGAGAACGGCAGCTCAGGCAACAACAATATTGTCTAATGAAAACATGCTATAGATTGCAAATGCCAGAATCATCCTAAGGTAACAAAGAATTTATCCTGTGTGGGAAACAAGAGACTTCGTGCCTCTTTGAATGTAGACGTTATTCAAAAGCAAAACCTGCATACATTATGATATTATGAAATGACCCAGAATTCTTCCACTCCTGACATAAGTTGATTTGCAGATAACTCACAAATTCTACAGCTAAATGGCATTTTAATTTTTCTCCAACCCTTCCGATAAATGTGATCGCCAAGATGGAGGACTCTTTTTCAGGAGCTGATTTGCTCCGTTGTTTTTTCGGACAATTTCTGGTTTTTCTTTAAATTAAATTTGATGTTTCCATTTATGATTAAAAATATATATAAGAATCCTTTGTTACTTTAGGCTAACTTAGGCCTCCTCAGATGGCATCTGCAGGTCATTTTATCAAGCACACATTTTATTTGTCGACTGTTGTCTCCATGTTAGGCTCCCTGAACCAATGAGGGCTGGAGTGGGCGGGTCTAACTCTCTCCTTCCTTCATTCTCTCCAGGAATCCGTGGCCATTTGCCCCAGGACCTTGCATTGGTTTGTTGTGGATTCCCAGTATAATAATAGCTAAGTTTTACCAGGCACTGTTTTCCAAGCAATGGGCTAAGTTTAGGTGAATTATTCAATTCCATGCTTACTTCACAAGTACTTTGAGAATCCTTGGTTTATGAGCAATTTGCATACTATGGAGGACAAGTAGCTTATCTGAGGTCTTGCACTTAGGAAATAACAGTTTAAGTTTTGAAACCTTGTGATCTGTCCAAAACCAATGACCTTAGCCACTGGGCTACATTGTCTCAGACACGTTACTTTAAATCAGACAGACATGTGTAAAGCCCTCTCTAGTTTATATGCAACATTTGGATTACTCCCAAAGACACCTACTGTTAATATCATCTGCTGACTCGGTTTGGTACCTAATATATTATGTGATGTTCTGAGAAGCTGGTATGTGGTTTAAGATTTATACTTAAAATTGCCATGTACTGACTGCCTATGATGTCAATCACTGTTCTGATTGTCTGTAAATTGCTCTGTGTCAAACTGACTCAACTCTAGTGCTGTAAAACAACAGCTGCTCATTATCACTCTCCCCCCTGGTTCTGGGGGTTGATTGGGCTCAGCAGGACAGCACTGACTGCAGCCTCTCTAGCAGTTGCAGGCTGACAGTGGCTGGGCGGTCAGGCTGTGGACAGGGCTAGAATCAACCTGAGAACTCCTTCATCCACGTGCCTGGTTCCTGGGCCAGGAGGACACTGACAGCTGTGGGCTGGAATGGGTGGGTCTCCATCTCTCTCCATCTCCCTGTGGTCTGTACAGCATGGCAGCCTGAGGTGGTCCAACTTGTCAGAAGCAGTTCAGGGCCCCAAAGTTGTGTGACTTGAGAGAGCATGAAAAGTCATGTAGGATCACTTCCACTACCTTCTAGTCATTAGAAGACAGTCATTAGAAGGGCCAGCCCATCGCCCAGAGAGGGAAATTCATCTCCATCTCACAGCAGGAGGAGTGACAAAAAATTGGCAAACATGTTTTAAAACCACCATGGGGACAATCATCAACACTTTGCATAATTCCCTCATTTAATTATCAAGTTATCAGGGCGAAGTAGACATTCTCTTCATACTACTATGGAGGAACCAGACACTCAGGCAGAAAGTGACAGAATGGATTCAAACTCACATCTGCCTGAATCCACAACACAATCCTGTTCTCCCCTCCACTGCACTCTAACACCTTAGTCCCAAAAGATGTGATGCTTCCCACAGAATTAAAACAGAAAGTTTTAAGAAGAAAATTCAGACCATTCCAGGGGAGGAGAGTAAATCAATGGTATCAATTATTCATTCAATCATCAGATATGTATGAAGAACCTACTATGTGCCAGGCGCTAGGGAAACAGGGATATGCAGAGGATCCGAGCAGAATGAGGGTGTAAACCTCTGCATTCATGTATCAGTGTCAGCCTGTCTCCCATATTTCCTTCTCTCATGGATGTTAGTGCTAGAGGAGCCGGCAATGAACAGGCAACCCAGATGTAACAGTATTTTACGAGCTGCGATGCTTATGGAATCTGTGATGGCGGATCTTCATTCCAGGTGGTTCTTTGGACTTGGCAATCATATTACCTCACTTACCCTGGCACAGATAATAGTATAGCTCCAGCCGGGCCAAAAATTGTGCCCCATTGCAAATGCAATAGGTCCACAGAACAGACAGGTGGCTTAAAAAGGGCCCATTTTGATGTGTCCTGGAATTGGCACAGGCACAGAGGAAGAAGTTTTCTTTCTGCTAGGGCTGCCAAGCTCGGGGAACACGCATATGGGCAGTGGGTGGCCATACTTAGGATGCATAACTGGCTAAAGATAAAATGATGCTGACATACTGAGATGGGAGATGCCTTTTGGGTCTGGGAGAGGGGAGCAGAAATGGTGAGGGGGAGAGGCAGGGAGAGAGGGATGCTAACAACCCCGGGGCTCAGGCTGGGCCACCAGGTGCCATTGCATTCTCCAGAGCACTAAACTCACTCTCACGGTCTGGCACTGACATCACCCTTTCTGCAAAACCCACTCAGGCATGAGGTTGGGACATGCTCTCTCTTGTATCCCCTGGTACAGCCTCTGGGACACACGTGGTGCTCAACACATATTATCTAATGAAAGAAGGGATGGGAGATGAGTGACTGAATAACTTCAAAAACAGAAGGAAAAAGAATCACACAGAGGAAATTTGCTTTCCTATATCTGACTCCAAGGACAGAGTGCCTGGCTAAGCTGAGGAGTCAGCGAATATTCTAGCATTTTCCTATTAAAAAAATTCATTAATGTAGAGATTCCTCAAAAAATTAAAACTAGAACTGCTGTAAGATCTAGCAACCCCACTTCTGGGTATGTATCCAAAGGAAATGAAAACAAAATATCCAAGAGAGAGCTGCCTTGCCACATTCATTGCAGCATTATGTATTCACAAAAGACAAAACATGGAAACCACCTAAGCATCCAGCAAGAGACGACTGGATAAAGAAGATGTGGTACGTATAAACAATGGAATGTCATTCAGCCATGAGAGGGAAGGAAATCCTGCCACTTGTGACAGCATGGATAGACCTTGAGGGCATCGTGCTAAGAGAAATAAGCCAGGCAGAGGAGGACACATAGGGTGTGATATCACTTACACTTGGAAATCTGAAGAAAAAAACAGAAAAGTCAAACTCGTAGAAACAAGGTAGAAAAGTGGGTGCCAGGGGATGGAGGGTGGGGGAATAGGTAGAGTTTGGTAACAGGGTACAAACTTACAAACTTTCAGCTGTAAGGTGTAAGGCATTCAGGTAAAACATGGTGACTGTGGTTGACAGCATTGTACTGTGTAATTGAAATTGACTAAGAGACTAGAACTTAACTGTTCTCATTTCTGTTCCCACCCTTACGTCAATAAAAATATATTTTAAAAAAAAGATAAATACATGAGGTGATGGATATGTTAATCAGCTAGATGAGGAGAATCCTTTCACAATGTGTATGTGTATCAAATGCCCACAACACACATTTTGAGTATCTGACAACTTTATATGTTGATCCTACTTCCGTAAAGCTGAAAAGAAACATTAATTTAAAAAATAGTATTATGTCATATTCCATTATCAAGAGTCATCAATTAATAGCATATAACATACACTCATGGAAGAAGCTGCAAATTTTCTTCCACACGGACATGAATACAATTAGTTCATACAATCAAATGTCCCAAACCCTTAAAATACATACAGGTTTCAGGATTAATTTAGTTTAAGGAAACTCAGTACTGACAGGTAGAGCTCAAAGTCTTGAGAAGAGTAAGAAGTAGTTAAAACATTCATAATTTCTAGCTTTCTGTAGTTATAGGCTCCAAGCCTGTAAAAATAATGGAACTTCCTTCAAAATCAAATAACAACTGGTGTTAGTACAATCAGAGAAAGATCAGGAAGCTAGGGCCTCGGGACGAAGACACAACCAGATTGGATGTGTCTCCGTGAAACCTCAGAGGTATAATTTAAAAATTACTGGGTTAATTTGCTTTTCTATAACAAATGGTCCCTAAAAAGGATGGTGTAATTTATCATCCAGACATGAGGATGAAAAGTTCCTGGTGGGTAGCCAGGCCTTGTCTGGTCTCATAAATTCTGGTGGTGTGAGATTTCCTCCATCCCTGGCAGGTTTATGGACACAGTAGATTTCCATGTTATCACCTTCCATTCCCAGTTGTGGCAATCCAGACCTTTTCATGAAGAAATCAAAACAAACATAAAAGCCAATAAACATTCAGCAATAAAAACTCATAAAGAATCCAGACCTAGGGGAAGTTAGTATCTGTTGTTGTTGGTCATTAAATTCTAAAGCCTTTCTTCTTTTCCACCCCACTCAGGAGACCACTAGCCTCATGCTCCTTCACATCCCAACCCCTCCTAAACTAGCCTTCAGTCATCCACACTAGGAAACAAATGACAGTGAGTAACTAACGGTATTTCTCTTTCAAAGTGCATGGTTACTTGAAAGAGCAAAGCTTCGAAACAAGACAGTGGGTTCTGTTGGTGAGGTACCCAGTACTACTGAGAAGACAGACAATGCATTTTGAGGCTCCATAGATTGTTCCAGATACCTTTCTGGCATTGTGGAAGAGCAGGTTTTGCAAATCAACCCAAATAATGATCTTAAAAATAGTCATAAAATAGTGAATAATCTGTTTTCATCAATTCATTCATCCTTTCATACAACTTTTTTTCATTTATTCAGCAAACACCTGGGACACATTCTTTTTCCATTCTTTCCAAGTTGAATGAATTTAGTAATTACTTAACTACTTTATGCATTAGTTTCCCCTTCTGTAAGGTGGAGATAATGCAGTACTTACCTACAGGGTCATGGTGAGAGTGAATTAAGTTAGGACACATAACGGTCTCTATCCTCAAATGTCTTCTAGTCAGGAAAACAGTCATGCTGATAATGACAAGAAGTGTGTTAATGTGAGGAAGGTTAAGACTGGAAGGAGGAAACCACGTAGGTGTCCATTGCAAGAGTCAAAGAGAGAAATGCCACAGGTTTGGACTAAAGCAATGGGTAAGAAAGTGAAGGCTTGGTGGGGGAGAGGAGAGGAAGGATGTATGAACCTTTTGGGAAGCAGAATAATGAGACATGGAAACCACTTGGATATGGGAAGTAAAAGAGATGATGGCCAATGCGGTGGCTTCAAGTCACTCCCTTGGGCAACTGAGTAGATGGTGACTGTTCCCCATGGATACAAATAAAGGAAGAAGAGGGGAGAGACGCTCATTTGTGGACACTGTGTCTGAGGTAGAGCTGTTACTAAGGAATAGGACATACGGATCTGGAAAGTTTTAAGTTGATAACTGAGATTTGGGATTGCAGCTGATAGGCAGGAGAGGAAACTTTGACTAGATTGAAGGCCTACAGACATATCCCTCCTTTATTGCAGATGCTCTGTGTGTCATTTTAATTCACGCTGATAACAGCCCTGTAAGATAAAGGTGGGTATTAGAACGTGGGTCCAGTCATATGTGACTGAAACCAAAACAACATTGGCTTAAAGGAGATAGAACTTTATTTTTCTGTCATGGACAAATCTGAGCTGGATGTGGTGGCCCTGTTCTAGGTATGAAGCTCCACTGTCTGAAGAGCCCAGGGTCCTTCTTTTCTGTTGTCCTATCTTTCCTAAACTCACTGCCAAGCCTACATCCAGCCAGGAGACAGGGGAGGAGGAGGGGAGAAGAACACATCCACTCCCTTAAAGGTATGGCCCCAGGTTGAATATGTCACTTCCACCTTTGACTCATTGATAATTTAGTCTGTGTCAATTTATGGCTCCAAGGAAGGCTGGTCTTTATTCTGAGTGGTCCTTGAAGTGCTATGTATAAAAGCAACACTGGGGACTACACACCTGTCCATCAAAAAGGGAACAGGTACTTCTATGCAGGGAATACTAGGCAGCTGTAGAAAGGAATGTGGAATAGCTCTGCAAACTCTTACAGAAGAACCTCTGGGATGAGTGGGAAACACACAATAGAGAAGTGCGTGCGACCATTTATCTAAGAAGGCAAGGCATAGACATGTATATTGGCTTTTAAGAAAAAGATTGGACGATGAACTATACAATTTAAAAATCAGTATTCTATAGAAGAAGGAAAGGAACAGAGTGGAAGAGACAGGCTGGAAGCCCACTTTTCTGAATAGATTGCACGCTGATTGCGAACCTTGTAAATATTTTACATAATTATATAAGAAAAGTCAAAACCAAGTCCTAAACACCGAATGCAAAATGAAACAAGTAAATCTGATTATAAGTTCATTTGGGCACATACCATCCTATCTTGAGTAACTTTAGATCATGGGCATTTGGTAATACATTCCTAGTGGGCTGTACCCCATTGACAAAAACAAAACTGTAATACAAGTTATTTTTAGTAAATCATATATTAGTGGTGGTGTTGATTGTTATTCTGAGTCTATCTGTGGACAGGGGAATAAAGCACGAATAATTTTGCTCAATGTCATGGAGAATCAGGATTTTTAGAAAGTAAGGGCAGAGGGAAGTAAAAATCAATATATTTTTAAGACAAAAAAGTCTGTAGGCCTGAATTTGAATTGGAAGTTTTATTTTGAATTAATGACACATTTTCTGTTAAAAAAAAATAGATGTACATACACACGCACACAAATGTTTTCTAGATCTTTCCACCGAAAAGGCCTGGACACAATGACAAACTTAGTGATGCAAGTACCTCTTAGGTAAGAGTGTTATCTCTAAATGCCATTGCTCCACTAAAGGCATCAGGAAGATAACTGGTTCTGGGTCCAGGTCAGGAAATGATGTGCCTGGAACAAGGAAGATAGCAAAGCTCCGATGTGCATGTCAAAGGTCTCAGGAGCAAACTTGAAGAGTCACTGACCAAAGACAGGAAATTCAGGCCATTAATACAGTTAGCAATGCAATGGATGGAAATATACAGTTAGTTCAAAATCAAAAACCAAATAATAAGAGTAAAACATCTATTTGCTCACCTTTGGAGGACGCCAGGGAAACAAATTATTATTTCGAAAACAGCTTAATGTGAACTATACTTCAGGTCACCAAACAGTTGATTAGAGGAAGTTTATCTTTTCAATGAATTCTAGAGAACATTTTCCAGCTAAGAAATGAGAAAGAAAAAGTAGAATCAGAATATTGTCACTTCCCAATCCCTAAAGATGACATACATGTCAATCTAGGCAATAATCCTCACTGCCTGCTAACGTCTTAGAAAAGCAAAGTATTATGTGCTTCCCAATTGAAATACACAAGACCACTGTGAAGCACTCTTTTTAAAAACTCAAACCTATTGCTATTTAGTCTTTAGATCTAACTACCAGTTCACAGGATAAACAGGGAACAGAAGACCATGGTGAACAACACCTACGTGATAACAGGTCATCAGAATCAAGGTTGCAGGAAACTTGACAGGACAAAACATTTGAGTTATTCACAAAAATTAATTTTAAGGACAAAAAAACCCGAGAAACAGATTATGTCGACCAAATGCAATGTATAAACCTTATCTGGATCTGGATTTAAACAAAGGCAGTTAGGAAACATTGAGAGAAAGTCAAAGACTGATGGATATTGGAAGATGGGGATGCATTACTTTTGAAGTGTGATACATTGCAGAAAAGTCATTACCTTTTAGAAATACACAGTGATATATTTATGACTAAAATGACATAATGGATGATGTTTCTGGGATTGGCTTCAAAATAATATGGCAAGTTTGGAATGAGGGATACAGATGAAACCAGATTTGTCATGAGTCAATAATTGTTAAAACTGTGTAATAGCTACATCGGGGTCATTATACTAATTTCTATTTTTTAGTATATGTTTTAGATTTTTAATATTAAAAAGTTTGAGTCAGTATCTATGGAAGATAGAAAGAATATTGGCAGGAAAGTAGAAAAGTCTACCACAGTATATATAATAATGTACATTCATTTTATAGATGGAGAAACTGTGACTTAGAAGAAAGAATTTGATGGTTTCCTAGGCTGGTACCAGAAATGGGCAGACTTAGGAAAAGGAATGCAGAAAGAGTCAGAGAAGGAGAGGAGGGGCCCCCAGGAAGCTCAGGAGAGAACGGTGCAACAGAAAGGAGGTTCGAGGGAGTTCAGAAAGGAGGAGTCTCTGTGCTCATAAAAAAGTGCCATTTGTTTTAAAAAAGAAAATTCATTGATCAAGCATTTATTAAGGACCTACCATTAAAGCTCCCTGACCAAAGCCCTTCTGGAACATACCTTGAGTCAAACAAAGCGAGACTGGGTTAACTTGCTACAGCAAAGGAGAACCCTCCCTGAGATGCTGTGGGGGGTGCATCTTATGGGATTTGGGTTCCTGGTGGGTGATTGTAAGGTGGGTTTAAGGAAACAGGGGCCAATTCTGGGGGGATGTTGTCCAAGCTGGGGTATCTGAATAATTTTTCTCTGGGAGGGGGTAAGGCTAAAGCAGGGCCAGATATATCATCGGTAGTCGAGGTGGGGGGCTGTGGTTAACCACTGGTTGAGGGTGCCAAGTGGCCTCACTCTGTCCAGTTTATGTGCTGTGAGCGTTGTTCATATTCAGCAAGGAGCATTGTGGCCTAGTGGTCAGTAGGCCCAGTCTTCACTTTCTGAGTCTGTCTATGCAGAGCTTCATGCTGAGGTTGCAAACCTGGGGAGCAAGGCTCTAGCCTCTAAGAGTGTCAAAGTCAGCCTGTAGTTTAAAGGCCAGTCAGAGGGGCTGCAGGGAGAACCTCTTAGCACCTCACACACTGAGCAAACTTTATTTTGCATCTTGCTCTTTAAGAAGCGCACACACAGGCATCTAAAATGAAAAGGGGAAGCAACAGAGACAGAAATGGTTCCCAAACGGCAGGAACAGGCATCAGTCTCACAGCTGAAAAGTGGAATGAAAGGAACGTAATCAATTACCCAGAAAAGACGCATGTGGAGAGAATAGATAACCCATTAAATTAAAAAATCAAAGGGAGTCTCATTCACGGTGACAGAGATCTTCTGGATTGTTTTAGAAACGATTAAAAGAAAAAAATCTAAGTTGTATTTCTTTAATGCATCTCACATCATTAACTTTACATAAATTTAACTGGCACTGAGTGCAGGACTTTTCAAGAGAATCACCACTTAAAAACAGAAACCCTAGACGCTTCAGCGTTTATATTTCGGTATTGGCCATTATCAGGCAATTTCAGCCAATAGAAGAAGGAGTAAAGTAATTAAAGTAACTTCCCTGGATGTCGCAGGTTAAGCACGTGCAGCTGCTGGATGCTTTTATATTCCTGAGGAGAAACGTTTTTCAGACCACTTTTTGTTCTTTACTTCTTGGTATTTAGAATATGGATTTTGTAATGGAACTTTTGGTCGTGGATGTGACCCTGGTTCTAGGAGCCCCAAGTCCAGAAAAGAGAGCCCCTCTTGTTCCACTTGTTACCGTGGTGAGAAGCCAGCAGCAGAATTTGGCTGCAGGGAGGGGGCCAGTCTGGAGGCAAGGCTCACGCTAACCCTGGAGGAAGCCAGGTCCTTTCTAAGAAGTAGAAGCTGAGCTCACAGGTTCCAGAAGTGTGAGCCCTTGAGGTGGCAGAAGGAAAGAAGAGAGGAGGAACACAAGAAGAGAGAGGAGACAAACAGGATGAAAATGGGCCAGAAGAGAAATGGACAGAAGAGGGGGGGGACGTAGGACACAAAATGAACTAGGAGAGACGGAGGACCTTGGATGTTCCAGCCACTTTGCTATCCAGTGCAGACCCGCTAACCCCATTCATTCTCCCCAACCCTCTAATGAGATGTTACTTCTTATAATTTAGAGGAAATGGAGACAGAGAAGAGTCTAAGTAACTTGCTCATCCAGAATATGGCTGAGGCTCTTGGAGTCGACAGCCTGTTTTGTCTAAGGCACTGGATTCATGCTTTAATGACATCTCGTTAACAACGAAGGATTGCAAACTCAGATTCCAAACAGGTACCATGAAGGTGTGATTTGGGTGGGGGGTGAGGAATTGTGGCCAAATGGAGAATGTCTGTCCCAACTAAAGTTATGCCATTAAAAAAATTATTATTCTGGCTTCACGGAACCATTCCGAGTGCCCACTGGTGGAACTTGGCTCTAACACCTGTGGCTGAAGCTGCTTGTACTCTCTTTCCTGTCCTTCTCGACACTCTCCCTCCCTACCATCCTCCCAACCCTGGTCCCCTCTTGGTCCACCTCTCCTGCCTCTCATCTCCCAAAGATTCATTCTCAATTAGAAGAACTCCTTATATCCCCTTTAATCCACCAGAATGCCTGGGCCCACTAAAATTCTATCTACTTTCTTTTTTTAACTTTGCTAACATAAATAGTAGACTTTAACTCATTCCAATAAAAGACTAGTTCATTTAGAATCTGATAGAAGAAATCTTAGGAATGTTCAAATCTAGTACAATGATTTTACCTTGGGAAATTTAAGGGCTAGAGGTCACACATTTTTCCCAAGTTCATTCAGGTTTCCCACGGTCACTTGGCTTTTAACTGATGTAGCCAAATGTTAAAGCTGTGTCCTCATTTTTCCTGCAGATCCGTTTCCTCTATCTTTTCTTCAGGTAACAGAAAACCCCTGCTTATTCACTCATAACAATTAGCAAAAGGAATCCAGGTAGCAAATAGATAGGAAAAGGGAATAATATGTCATATTTATATGAAGTTTTACAGTTTAAAATCATCTCATTTGCTCAACACAATAAGCTTAGGAGATGGGAAGAAAAGATATTATTTCCAATTTACAGATGGACAGAGACTGAGAGAGTATGACTTATTTTGCTCAAGTTATATCCTGGAACAGTAAAGATGAGAAATCCGTTCTTTGAGCCTGAACTGAATGCCCTTTCCAACATGCCACAGTTTCTCTTTTTCATAAAGAAATCGGTATGTGTGGGAGTTAATGCTGTTTCATTTGTTTCTTCTTCTTCTAATTTGCTACTTGCTAATTTGTTTTAAGATCATAAAAACTACTCTCCTTACTTAGTGCAGTGTCCTCTACCTTTTATGAACCCCCGACACCAGTATGTGAACAAGCCTGGCTGGCTTGCTGGAGGAAGAGAGATCACATGGGGAAGAGACCATGTATACTAGCTGAGTCCAGCCTAGACCAGCCTTCAGCCATGCGACCTGCAAATATGTGAGGGAGCCCAACCAAGATCAACAGAGCTGCCTCCTTGATCTACAACTGCTGGCAAAAGCCGAGGCTAGATGTACACACAGGTCTGCCGGAGACTCATGAGCAAGAAGAAATGTTTGTTACTTCAAGATACTGAATTTTGGGGTGGGTTGTTATGCAGCAGTAGCTAAATGATGCAATGCCTTATTTTAGAACCTGGAGGTACGGGTTTGATAGAGACTTTTCACCAACTGCTCAGTTGGTTTTACAGGAAACTAACTTCCAAAAAACTCTGTAACTTTTTTTCCCTTAAGTTTCAAGACTACTTGCCTGCCTGATAGATTGATGGTGTATCTCTGTGTACAGAGATTTACAGATGTGTTGGTTGCCAGGACAAGTTATGCCAATTGGCTGAATATCATTCAACATAAAACCTACTCAGCTATTAATATTTTGATGGATAACAGTGGACTGTTTTAAAAATACCTGGTCATTTCACTAAAACAACTTTTAATTTCCTGGATCATACATTTCAAATCTCTTTATAAGGAATCCAAAGAAATGGGCCCAGCATATAGAGTGGAATGTGTTATTATCCTAAGCCATGCTTTCTCAGAGGAAAGAAAACTGGTTCTTGGTGGGAAAAAAAAAAAATCTTAGATTTTCCAAAGCCATGTGGTCTTCCAAAGAGCCATAGTACATTAGCAGATATGTATCTGTGATATTAGAATTTCTGGGGGTGGGGAGAGGGGTAGCTCAGTACTAAAAAAAGTAAAAAGTCTCATTCCGGGGGACGATAATGAAAAAAAAGTTTAGAAACACTGTTCGAAGCAGAGGCCAGCACCAAATTGTCACAGTCGATAATTTTTCACCATATCCTCTCACATTGTTTATTTTCCTCTTAATTTATAGCCTGTAATGCTTCTGGTTTCCATTTTCCATTTGCACTCAAAATGAAATCCATCTCTCCTCATTTCTGGAGTAACACCCAGGGTAGAATCCTTGCTAATATTTTCATATCACCACCGTCATTCATTATTTACTTTTTGTAAGGAGCTACTAGCAAACAGTCTCCCTGGATAAATATGTTCCATCTGCCACAGAGTCCTCTCTCCTTGTTACCATGGAGTCACTGAAGATACCAGTGCCTTACACCTGGCTAGTTTAGCAGCAGGTGTTAGAAAAAACAGCTGATCAGTGTACCTAGATAAGGAGGTAAGAGGGCATTTTCATACTGTGGTCTACTGGGAGGCAAGGATTTCTACTAGAGTAACACTCTGGCCTCTATCCATCCCCTTACTCCTGCCTCCCCTGGAGGGAGCAAAGACTCTGCTAATAGGTGAGTTCCAAAGAAATTGCGAATGCTTGGCTCGAGTCCTGCCCTGTGGAATCAGCTTGCCAGCAAAGAGCATTCATTCCCATCTCTTCCTTAACGAAAGTTTTTCAGACGATCACCCCCCATTGGGGAGGATGGTATTTTCTCGAGTACCTATAACTCATTTATAAGTTCCAAAGTAGCCATACTGGATAGCAGATAGAAGGTACTTTCTTGAACTAGCCTTTCTAAGTCATAAAGGTTGTTTTTTGATCTCTGGCTACTGCCTACACCTATCAATGGGCTCCAGATGTAGGTGGGTAAAAAGATGAGTGTTACATATTTGCTTCCTTAAATCCCCATGAAGTTTTTCTAAAGTTGAGATAACTTTCTCAGGTCCAACTTCTACACACAGCCCTCCAGTGTAGACCATAGAATGGCTGGATTCCATAATTTTTACTACCTACATGGCTAACCCCACATCCTGTGTGTGAAATGCACAAGCCATGGATTTCATCAGAATTGTCACAAAGGGGTTGCGTGTGACAATCTTTAGATTACACACCTCTGCAGTGCTCATGATTGGAGAGTCAAGGATTTTTAAAGGGGAGAAGCTCAGTATTTATTACCTTCTTTTTTCTGAAATGCAATTCCCTCGTTTACTTATTCCACAAATACGCATAGTGCACACGTAAGGAGCAATCTGTATTTGCTACCTTGTACTCTTGCTGCAAGGAATGCCTGTGAGACACATTTCTAAGTTATGAGACCTAAACAGATTTTTGCTGTGCAGCTTCTGGAAAGACTGTTGCTTTCATGGCAAAGAGTATAAATCTAGCTGATATTTCCTTTTTTTTTTTTCTTCTCTTTTCCTGACTAACTGTAGACCTGGAAATACAGCCACCGCATTGCACCCATGAAGATAATAATGATAATAAGGGTGAAATGAAATCAATCATGAGCTAAGCTTATTGAAGCAGAAAAATAGGAGTGAGAATTCCTATTTGGCAATCGAAATGGTATGAATCAAAGCCCCCAAGTGCCTTCCTCCAGATCCCTTTTAACTCTGAGGCGACAGGGAATAAATCCTCATTTATTAAGGCTCTGCTCATCAGGTCTTTGTCATTTGCAGTCCAGTGCTTTCCTAATATACGACATGCCACAATGGATAGGACATGCTTTCTACTCTGAAGCTGTTCATAGTCTGGAGTGACCTCAATTTAGGCGAAAAGCATTACAATAGGGGTAAATACAGGAAGGCTACAGATAGAAAATGGGCCACTGACTTAGTCTAGGGTGGACTTTTTGGAATAGCTAAATCCAAGCTAAAACCTGGAAATTAGAACGAGTTAGGTACAGGGTTAGGGGAATTAGAGCAAAGAACGAGACAGTAGAGTTAGAAACGAGGATAGGGGTAAAGCCAAATAAGGAGACAGGGCTCCAAGGACAAGGTGGGAGCTGCATTCATCCTACCACCGACCCACGCTGCAGTTAACATATCACTTTTTCTATGCTGAGGGCCAGAGGGTATTGCAGCCATGATACATTATAGACAAGATATCACGTTCAATCATTATTTACTGGTCTCCTTTATGTCCAGAAATACACCTCCTTACACGGACTGAAAAATTTGGGGCTGATTTAATATACAAGTCTCGTAAGTTTTCCTTAATCTTAGCTGGGGGTAATCCAGAAACCAAGCTTTGTCTCTGGTGCCTAACAGTAAATATTCTATTCAATATTCTCTTCTAAAAACATGTTTTGGACTCAAATCTGTGCTATAGCTTCCTCAAAGTTCTCCGACTCTTTATGCTTTCATGGTCTAGTTCTCCTTTTGCCTTTAGTGATGGCTGAGTGACTCCGGGGACTTGTGAAAGGTGCTGGGCACTCTTCCCTGAAAGTAGAGAAGGAAGAGGCTCAGGGTGGCCCAGGGAGCTGAGCTGAGCGACACTCAGGTCAGCGGTGTCTGGAGAGATCTCCTTGGCTTGATGATTCTGCTTTCAGGAGTCACAGCAAGCAGTATCTTCTACCTGCCCATGATTGCTTAATAAACTTCCCCCAAACTTAGTGGCTTAAAACAACCACCCACTTAGCTCACAGTATGGAAGGTCAGTTCTTGGTTCAAGTTTGGCTTATCTCGGTTGACCTCGCACATGCGTTGATGGATAGAAGGTGGGCTGGGACTGGCTGTGTTTCTGATGATCGTGGTTGTTACAACAGGACCACTGGGGTCTCGCATCCTCCAGGCTGGTTTGCATGGTGTCCCAGGTTCCAAAAGTAACAAATGAGCAAGCTCCGATGTGTAGACACTTTATACGTCTCTGCTTATGCCACGTTTGCTACCTGTCCCAGGTCAGGGAGTGGAGAAACAGACTCCTCTTAATGGGAGGGACAACCAAGGCACATTGCAAAGGATGCAGATACAGGAGGGGCAATCAGCCCAGTACAGCTGCACATTACAATCAACTGGGGATGCGCCCAATGCCTGGGCAGTTCACCAAACCAATTACACCAGGATTTCTGGGAGTGGAACTTCGTTTCGGTGATTATTTATTTTTAGTTTTTATTTTTTGCCAGTAGTCTAGGGCTCTATCTCCAGCTCTGGGGCACCAGCTTAAGAAGAGCGTTAGTCCTCCTGAGAAACTCACGTTACACTGAGTAAACTTTTCAATAGTTCAGGACTTTTGGATCTGCGAACACTATTTTGGTCCATCTAACTTGGCAGGTCAATCCAGTTAAAACAGTTAAAATTGGTCTCCATAGACGAGATTTCCTCAAACTTGAGTGTGTATCAGAATTGCACAGAGGGGCTTGTTAAAACACAGATTGCTGAACCCCACCTCCCAGAGGTTCTGAACAGGATGTGCCTTGCAAGTTCTCAGGGGCTGCTGCTAATGGTGATGATTGGAAGTGACATTTGGAGAACACACTCACGTAGACACGGCCTCACTTAAACCCAGCGTCTAACCAGCGTGGTCTCATTGCCCTGTAGCAGGACCGTCATCATCACTGTGAGCTGAAGTGACTTTTGCAGTAGTTCTGAAAATCTTTTACTCCAGGGCATTTAGATACAGCCAGAGAGTAAGTACCCCAAGGGAAGGATCTTCTGCTGGGACAAGAGACTTCCAATTACCCGAGACTTTCAATTACCGAGACTACATGACACTCACTTGACTAACAGGCCAATTCGATGTCTTCCCTCCCAGCATTTTATTAAATGGCAAGAAAAGATGAGGATTTGGAGAAGTGGCAGCAAAGAAGCCTGAAATCTTCAGTCCCAGCAATGAAAGTCTCCGACTTCACAGTGAATTCATCCATCCAGTTAGCAATTTTCAATCAGAACCCACAAAAGGTCTCAGATGAATCCCTGGGGAGTCTATGAACTGGACCCTCTCCCAACAGAGAGTTAGTAATAATAGAGAAAAACCACTTACTCTTTCCGAGATAAGAGCAAATGCGTTTTAAGTGCAGTATTTGCAGCTCACGCCTTGAGCATAAGGAACAAAACACTCTGGCTTATCCTGATAATTGCAATGGAGAGTGAAGGGGCTCTTATCAGCACTGGCCAGAAAATTATTTTCTATTCTTTAAAGCAATCACCCATCTATTTATAAAATACACACTGCATCTAAGTATTCCCACCCAATTCTAGGTGCCATGACTTCAAGGGTTTGTTAGACACGCAGTCCACCCTCTATGGGAAATCTGCAAAGGGAGAGGGTGGTTTTATGTATAACATATAAGCCATTGCTTGATACTCTGTTTTTCTGCTCATAGTGACATCACCGGCTTTGCCAGAACTGGACACTTAACTCTAACCCCGTTCTAATCGGTGCTCAGTGGGGGCCACTGAAGGGGTGCCAAGCCTCCCTTGGCCCCTCAATCTTTTTTTTTATCCTTGGGACTCCTGCTTTTCCTTCTCCCTTCTGCCTCTGAATCTCTGGTTTGTTTCTCTCTGTGGTTAGTCAGGACACACTTTCTCCTAGCCTTTCTCTTTTGAGATTAGGCCCTATAGCAGAGATGTCTGGGCCTCAATTGATACGGTAATTTCTGGGGGTGAGAATATAGATCAGTGGTAGACTGTTTGCTTAGCATGCATGAGATCGTGGGTTCAAGCCCCAGTACTTCCATTTTTAAAAAAAGGAGTGAAACTTAAGTTTGGGGGAAGGATATAGCTCAGTGGTAGAAAGCACGAGGTCCTGGGTTCAATTCTCACTACCTCCATTAAAAAATTTTAAAAGTAAATAAATAAACCTAATTACCCCCCAAAGCTTAAAAAATAAAACAAAAATTTTAAAATAGGGGCATTTCAGTTTTACCATCAGCTCTCTCCCTCCATATGTATATAGGAGTGCCCCAGGGCGCCAGTTCAAGTACATTCTCAGATAACACCAAGAATTGTTATTAGGGAGCAAGACATTCTTATTGGTCACCATTCTTTATATTGAATTAATTTGTTTGGTCTAAGAGTTAGAGATTATTATTTCCATTGCATAGGAGGGGAAACTGAAGCACAGAGTTTCCCTTTCCTTGATTTCCTGTCTGCACAACCACTGAGCCCAGGTCAGCTACCTTTTCCTATGTTTAGGTCCTGTTGAGTGTAGGCTGTGGTCTCAGACTCTTTTCCTCCATTAAGGAAACTTTCCTCTCCAGATCCCTTGTGGGTGCCACGATGGAATGGTGGTGTGGCTTATGGAAAGCTGCCAACAAGCTCAGTTAGAAGATGAAATATATCTTTAAAGGCAAAGGATATGGAAAGCCATGGAGATAGCGGCACAGACTCCCGAAATTCCGAGGTCTGCACAAGTTTCATCAGCTGCTGCTCCAGTCCCCAGTTCGGGAGGGATCCACCGGGGCTCCCGGTGTTTATCTGTGCTCTTCCACAGGGCACTTTTATGTCTTCCAGCATTCCTCCTTGGCCACCCCGCCTGCTTGTTTCTGCAGACTGTTTACCAGCCGTAGTACCTGGGGCAAAATACATCAACTCATTCCCAAGTATTTAAGGTTTAAGAAGAACGAAAGATCAATTTCCCCAGCACAGCACCCTCAGCCAACTTTAATTTTTTCTCTTCCTGTAGCACTGTCCCCCCTGCCACCCATCCTTGCACACCAGCTCTGTGTTTTACCCTCTATAAGACACTTAAATATTTGCGCATTTCTTAATTGCGAAGTTTCAGTCTAGACAGCGTTTAAGTTATTCTCTTCTTGGTTGCACTGGTCCACATATATATTAGACACCAAAGATGGTAACGGGACAGAGTGCAGGGAGAGGGGGCACCTAGACTGCTCACTCCTTCTCATTGTCACCTCTAATCCCTGGCCTGACACCACCGGAACCCCGTTGTGGTATTTCCTTTAAAAAATTTCAGTGCAGTAAAATGTGGGTAACCCAGGGAAGCCAATTAATAATATTAACCTTATGTACTGTACACACTGGGTAAGTGGCCTTGTGTGAAATGACCACTTGTCCGGGGATGACATAAGCAAACTCACTGTGGATGAATAAATAAACCAATATGAACCACACGAACATGTTTATCTCAAGCTGGCCGATGGGGAGCTATTTTGAGCTTCATAGGAAACACCCTGCATAGCAAAACGTTGAGACTGAGAAAATTGTTTCAAAAGGACTTTCTAGTTCAAAATTAAGTCAATTTCTCAAAAGAAAAAACAGATTCAGTAATTTGTAAGGTCTAACTTTACCATACTTTTCTTTCTAGGATTTCAAATTCCATATTTCTTCTCTTTGTCTAAATAAACTCAGATGGGACCAATTTGAAAACTTGATTAAAAATGTAATCTTTAAAAACATGTTTAGTCGGATACTTGTTTTGTTACCTAGAGGTTCTGTTCATTTACATTTATTGTCATTACTGATATAATTGAACTCATTTATTCCATTTCATTTTCCCTTTCTACGTGATCTATTTTTAAAGATATTTCCTTTTTGTTCTCCTTTCTTATTTTGTTTTGAAATGCTGTTCATCTAATTCTAACTTTTTCTCTCTACTAACTTTCTCTTTACTTAAAAAAAAATTAGTATCCTTTTCTTTCTAAAATACTTTGGAAATTTCCATACTACTGTTTAATCTAATAATAGCCTAAAATAAATATCAGTATATTTATCTGCCTCCTGAACAATACAATTATTTTAAGATAGTTTAAATCTAATCATCCACCCAAGTTATATATTTTGTTCTTTAGGATTTTGGGTCTATCTTGAAATTTATGTATTTTTCTTATTGCTTACACTTTGAATATTTGTTTGGCTTTTTGCATCTTCTATCCATTTTTCTTGCTCACAATTTCTTCTCATATCTCAACCCTACCTTTCTAGAATCTTTTGCTTTCTTTCTAGAGTATGCTGTTTACAAGATCTTTAGAGGGGAATTGTGAGTAAACCCACCCATTTTCTGTATGTCTTTCTGTCTCTCTCATGAAGTGTCCCATGGGTATATACAATGAATATGCATAGTTTAAAATGTAATATCAAAACTAACACCCACCCGGGTTAAGCTTTCTCAGTTTCTACCTGTCAGGAAGTGTCTGCATTTTGCCCTTGCTCTTGACAGAACTTTTCATTGAGTGCAGAATTTGAGGCTAACCCCTATCTTCCTTCTTTGAAGGTATCATACTTTTTTTTCTCTTCCATCATTTTTTTTAGAAGAAATTGGCTGTCTGAGTCTTATTCCTTTGCAGGTAATGTGTCTTTCCTTTATGGCTGCTTTTAAGATCTTTTCTTCTGTGCTTACTAAAATATGTCTGGATGCTAGAAATTTGACTGCACTTCATTAAATTTGATCACTTTTGGAAAATGACGGTCATTATCTCTCAAATATTGCCTCTCTCCCACTCACTTGGTTTTCTCCTTCTGAAACTGAGTAGACTGTGTTGGAACTTCTCACTCAACTGTCCACATCGCTTACCCTCTCTTTCATACTTTCCATCCTCTGCTCAATGAGTTGCATTCTAGATAATTTCTTCCGATCTAGCTGACTCTTCAGCTGTGTGTGATCTGCTGTTTAATCCATCTGTTAGACTTCAGATTATTTTTCAAGTCTGCCTGATAAACATTAATAGTCTCTTGTTCCATTGTCATTATTTCAGTATCCTTTTGGATTTTTAAAAGTAATATTTAAAAATTCATTTCCTATCCATATCTGTTAGAATAAACACTGGCTGCTTTGTTGTTCTCACTCTGGTGACCACTCGTTCTGCTTTGTCCTTTGTCCATCCATTAAAACCAAAGATCTGAGATTCTGCTTCCTCCTGTAAATTACAGAGCTACCTGGTTAACCGAAGCAGTTGCAGGGCAAGAAGCCAGAGCCACCAGAGAGAGAGTGCGGAAGGTCTCCTGAGATGGACCCTGTCTGGTGTCCTGGCCACACAGCGAAGGACAGCATGGAGCCTGTTATGACTCAGCTGAAGAATGAAACATCAGGCAAGAGGACCAGCTGTGCGTGAGTGTAACCAGGCGGTTAAAGAGAGAAAATACAGATGAAGCTTAGGGCACACTGCAACTTGGCCCCCTGGTGAAATGGGCCAATAAAGATCAACATATGCACAAATGGACGAGCCAATAGGCTTCCTCTGGGGAGAAGCAGATGAAGGGGAGGGAGTACTGGCAGAAGTCCCCTCCTGAAAGTGGCCTGTGGAAGCCACTTCTGGTTTCCCACGTCAGCACCTCTTGGCTCAGCTCTGATTTCAGCTGCAGCTGTTGTGAGTAGTGTGGTGTGGGCTCAGCCACCTTGCTGACAACACTGCCTCTGAAACAGGTTGTGTCTTCAGCTCTTTGCCTTCGAGTCTTGGCTGAAGCTTCAGGACGCTGCTCAGCCTTCCAGCAAGACGGCGACATTCAACCCCCAGAGAGGCACAGATGCCAGAGAAGCTGGCCACTTGTTTGGGAAACTCCCAGCGATGGTGTCGTCGGGGGCTTTCCTCCTGGGCTGCTAACATTCCCTGAAGACTATGTCCTCCATTCCTGCCATCGGGCGCTAAAGCGGGAAGAAGGCAAAGTTCTCCATGTTGAATATGTATTTATGTAATTTTTTGTTTTCGATTGGGGAGTCAGCTGCAGGGATCAAAAAATCTTCCACGTCCTGCGCAATGTTCACAAACCCCATCAATGGCCAGAAGAGTTACTGAGCGTTTTCTAAGTGGAAGTTTACAGTGTTAGCCTCTGTGTTTCTGTGCATAATAGCCTTGAATTTGGGTGGCTGGCTATTTCTTTTGAGCTTAGCTCCTCCACTGGAAAAATGCAACACATTTATTACAATCATGGTGAAGGGAAGAAAAGTTTAAACTCAGATACATGTGAAAATAGCTTAGTAACATTTTTCTAGCATCAAAATTAATGATGATCTGTGCTTATATTTTAAAAAATTTTTTTAAATTCTGAAAAAATTCGAAGATTCAAGGAATAGTACGTTGAACTTGCCTATATACTTCCTTTAAATTCACCAATTAACAGTTTGCCACATTTACTTCCCCTCTGTCCCTCTCTCTTTCTCTGTCTCTATCTCTCTTCTGTGTGTCTCTGTGTGTGTATGTGTGTATACATACACATTTGTAGTTCATGAACCATTTGAGAGTAAGTTACTGACATCATCCTTTTCCCTTAATATTTTTGCATGTATTTTTCCAGACAAGTGTATTCTCTCACATAACCACAGCATAATGATCAAAATAAGAAAACGTAACATTGACCCAATATTACCATC
Source organism: Vicugna pacos (assembly GCF_048564905.1). Lineage (NCBI taxonomy): Eukaryota > Metazoa > Chordata > Mammalia > Artiodactyla > Camelidae > Vicugna > Vicugna pacos. The sequence continues at coordinate 17,350,323 of NC_133005.1, forward strand.
CAGTGTAGAATATGTATTCAAATTTTGCTAATTGCCTCAATGTCTTTAACAGGCATGTTTTTCCACATCTGGTATCTAATATAGGATCAAGGATTTTATTTCATTGCTATATCTTTTTAGTTTTCCTTAATCTCTCATGACACTGACATTTTTGAAGAGCACTGGTCAATTTTTTATATAATCTGCTGATATTTAAAAAAATAGTTTTAAAAATAGCTGATCTGAGAATGGGTAGTACTTCATATCTATAGACATGGTTGAAAAAATCAAAAAGGTCTTATAAGAGGAGTGGGGGAGGGTATAGCTCAGTGGTAGAGCACATGCTTAACATACGTGAGGTCCTAGGTTCAATCCCCAGCACCTCCATTCAACAAATTTTTAAAAAATTAAAAAGATTTTTTATAGACATGGTTGCAGTTTCTTTAGATTAAGTCAGTTTGAGGTTTGAATTTTGCAAAACTCCCTCATCCTTTTGCCTTCAAATTACCCTGTACTATATGGAGATAAATATATAAATATATATATATATATATACACACACTTCAATTAGGAGAAAGTAAATGAACCTAGGGCTTTGAGACACTCCCTGATATAACTGAATAATTGGGGTCAATGCTGTGGTGCCACAAAGCTGTGCTTCAGAATCTCTTCTGTGTCTACTGTGAAACACAGCACATAACGGATTTGAACACACCTGGCAGATCAATGCTCTCAGTAGCCTTCTTTACGATGTCACCCATCTGGAAATAGAACTTCAGGTAATATGGAAAATTAAAATGGTATCAAGAAAAAGATTTTTGGAACACAAAGAATCAAAACCTATCTGCTTGCCTACTCAGAGACTAAGACCGGTGATTCTATACAGTTCACACGAACAATGATATATGGTAACCTACTTTTTATATGATTTCCCTTTAGAACTCAAATCCCAGTTACGATGAAGAAAAAGGATATTACTTCTGAGAAGAATGTCCCAACGCCCAAGCACAGAAGGGAAGCTCTGCTTACACACCGCAGCCCAGCTCCCTGAGCTCGGCCATCCAGTATGTTCCAGCTGAACCAAAGCTCAGTTATTGCAATGCCATCAAGGAATTGGATTTTCCCCTACAGGATTTTGATGTTCAGAACCAAAAAAGAAAGACAAATGGGAAACCTAAACGGATAGGGAAGACAAAGAGCTGCCAGTGGTGCTCCGTCTCTGGACTCCTACAGGTGGATGGACCGGGAAGCAGAAACTGAACAGGTTAGTTCTACGGAGCTATAAGCCCGCAAGTGTGAAACGTCCTCCTTTGTTCTGTGAGTGTTTTGTGCAAGGGGAGTATGATGTGATGAGAAAGAATCCAGCACTCAGCCCTGCCCTTGAGTAATACTGAGCTCCAGAGTAATTTACCAGACACAGTGATGTTTGAGCATGTTAAGTATTTGCACCCTACCTTTCTGTCCCTTATACTCTCTTAATTCCATCATACTAACTGCATTATAAGTATGCCTAATTTCAGGACATTTCTGCTTGGTTGTAAAACTGTCGATTACTCAGGGCTCTCCACTGAGTGCCTCAGGATCTGTTCCAATTGCTCATAGTAATGTCACCTGCTGAATTATCCCGATGTCTGTTGGATTCAGAGAAGTGCAAACTCTCTCGATAATCTGCCCAGCATCCCAAATCAGAGGAGGGAAGGAAACGGCTGTTCGCAGCCATTTCTCAAGGATCATTATTATTCATGTTGGATCGAAGCCATAGGATGACGCTGCATAACGTATGTTTGTGGAGTGTGTAGTTTAACATGAGATAGTGTCATAACAGGGAAATTACAAAGTCGTATTTAGCTTGATGTTCTTAATAACCTTTCTTCTACTGTGGAGTTGTTTGCCTACTGGAACGACAACATTGGTGTTTTTCTGTTTCACTTAGTCAAACCATTTACAATAATTTAGCATTTTTTTCAACTCCCTGCCTCCCTTTATTTTATTTTATTCTTTTTTTAAATTGAAGTACAGTCAGTTTCAATGTGTCAATTTCTGGTGTCCAGCACAATGTCCCAGTCATGCATATACATACATATAGTCATTTTCATATTCTTTTTCATTAAAGGTTATTACAAGATATTGAACATAGTTCCCTGTACTATACAACAGAAAATTTTAAAATCTATTTTTATATACAGTGGCTAATGTTTGTAAATCTCAAAGTCCCAAATTTATCCCTTCCCACCCCTGCAATTTAGCATTTTTAATGTGTGACCCTTACATGTGGAGACAGTGAGTGCAAGTATGTGACTGTGGTCACATAAATGAATAATTCATTTGATGACCTCATTCCTGTCTTTCCGTTTATAATTTTAATGGAATTGTAGAAACCGAAATGACTTTTTATCCAGTGATTTTTAGCACCTTTGTGTGAACTAAAAATACAAGTTATCTGTGAAAATATTTTTGGTTTGTTTGAGTGGAAGGATAAAGAAAGGGGAGGAACTGAAATTGCCTTTTTTCTTGAGGAGCTGGGAGATGAATCTCAGAAGCATCCAAAAGGTTTTAGATACATTGCAGAGATGACATCAATCATAGAAACTCCACAGCCATTCTTTCTTTCTCCCATGAAATGTTCTTCTGGTTTTATTTTTGGAGCTACTTTCCCACTGTTACAGCAGCAGCATATAACTCAGAATAAGCTTTTCCATCAGGTTTGAAAAGTGAAGCTTTAGGAAAGTGTTTATGCACTGAAATCCAAAAGACAGCCATTCTGGAAACAGTGTGTGATCCCCAAGTTGAGAGTCGGAAAAAGAGGTGGAGGATGGGGGGAATACTGAAAAGACGTTTCAAACCTTTCAAACATCTTTTTAAACTAAAAGACGTTTTAGTCTGGGACTCAGTTTGGTTAGTTAAAATGCTTTCTTTCTTGCTAATTCTCTTTCTTTTCCCACTAACCTCTCCTCTCATCCATTCCTGCTACATGATACTATGTTGACTACATTAGTGACAGTATTCACACACACACACACACAGATGAAAAAAATAGACTTGTTGGATACAGCTTGGAGACTATTGTGGCTGAAACCCAGTGCAGAATAATGGAAAAGGAGAATGAAGACCACACCTGAAAACCTTTTATCCCACAGGCCAGGGTTTGGCAAACTACAGTCCACTGGCCAAATCCTACCCTTGCCTTTTAAATTTTCTTTTGTCAGCAAAGTTTTATCGGAATACAGTTATACGCATTTGTTTCATATATTGTCTGTGGCTGCTCTCAGATTTCAAGGGCAGAGTTGAGTAACAGTGACAGAGACCATATGGCCAGCCAAGCCTAAAATATTTATCATCTGGCCCATTGCAGAAAACATTTGCTGACCCCCGCTAAAAGCCAAACATCATTTTTCAAAGGGTGGTCCCAGACCAGCAGAGTGAGCATCACCTAGGAATTTGTTAGAGATGAGTCTGCAGTGCAGCCTCGTAGTCTAGGCTGGAATTACGGGGATCACAAAGGACCACACTCGGGGCAGGACATAATTAACGTTGTATTTTACACTTTAGGCAGATCGATGATGATTTGCATACGAAATGAATTTCCTGTCATTCTCAGAGACCCTTTCATAACGACAAAAAAGAACATTCTGATAACATTTTATAGTTTACAAAATAGTTCAGGGTGATCTTAGAAAGGCCACCTTGAAAATGCTACTTTAGGATGCACAGTACCTCTGGCTGGAAGGCATGTGTCTATGTGTGTGTTTGTGTGGATTTAATACATTTTTCTTCAAGAAAGATAAATATCTTTGAGGTAGATTTGGTAGAGGGATATATAAATTCATTTAAAAAATATCCTTAATGCAACCCTGTTGTACCATACTTTAAATAAGTATTATATATGAAAATTCAGACAAGACAAATGAGCCCAGAGACCCAAGATATTCAATAAGTAGTTTACTTGAAATAGTAATTTCCTAGATTGCACCTAAATAGGATTCCACTGACAATCATTCACTGTGAGTTATATATTCAGAACATTTCTGTTGCTTTCAGCAAGGCATGCCTATAAGCTAGCGTTCATAACTGGCAAGTGCATGCTTGAATGTAAACTAGCAAGTAATAAAAGTGGCCCACTGCCCATCCATCAAAAGGCTAGAGAATGTTGACTCTTCAGTGATACGTAAAATAGGACCGAAACAGAACCCAGACCTTGGAAATTGGATCTGCAGCTTACTGACGCTGGGTCATTAGATTCCTTTCTGCAAATCTCTGCCTTGGAATTAAGCCTGTTCTAGGATCCCCAGAACATTCTCAGAAGTCAGATCCTTTGAGTTGAAGATGCTTTGAAAACTCCCCGTGGCTTTTGACCCTCTGGGATCTCTGCAGCATGCAGTCTGGCCCAGTGGGTTGCTATAGTCCAGTTTTGCCTAAGATGATATTTGGGCTGGCACACCATGCAAACCCTGTCCTCACGCACCAATTACACACATACACACACATCAACAAGGAAGCATGTGGGCATTTAGACCCCCTAATGCCTGTGGGGATGTGAGATGGTGCTGTAGGCTGTCCATGAGGTAAACTGGTCAGCCCCACTTCCAATGACTTCAAGGCTGGACCAAGATAACAAATGGAGCTTAAACCTCGCCCTACTGCCCCTTCACCAAAGCTCTTCCCATCACCAAGAGGGGCTTTGTGTGCGTGCAGCCCCCCACCCACCCCAGCTGGCGTGTCACTTGGTGCGCTTAAGGGTACATGGGCTACCAGGTAGGGCTGCCATAGGGAAGATAGATACAGGAAGAGGCCCCGTGCAGGTGTTTCTGAGCTCTGGGTGCCCAGGGTATGGGCTACAAGAGATGTGTGCTCTGGATGGGTCTGTCCTCTTGGCCTAGATTTCTTGCTCCCTGGGGAACAGAACAATTGGAGGAAGACTAGATCAGACCTTCTGAAGCATGGGGCCCAGGACAGGGGCCAGATTGACCACGTTGAAGAGCCTCAACCTTCTTACATTGACATTTGCAGCCAGATAATTCTTCACTGGGGGGCTGTCTATGCATTGTAGTTTGGGTGGCAACATCCTGGCCTCTACCCACAAGATGCCAATAGCTCCCCAGTTGTGACAACTGAAAATGTCTCCAGACAGTGTCTGTGGCCAAGTGCTCTTGGCTGGGAACCACCGTTCTACACCAAATTCCACTTAGTCTCAGCATGTGTGGGTCTCCCTTGATGGACTCAGAACCGTATCCTCCTTCACAAGGCTTTTAAAACAAGAACGAAATGCAAAGTAAGGCAGCTCCTTTGCATTCTGTGATGTATTATCATTGTGCAACGTGGTGGTTCCTAGCCTTGTTCATAATCACAATGGAAATTAAAGTCAGAAATAATGGTATTCTCAGATTTTATCAGTCTGGTATTAGGACCAAATCCATCATGCAGTTGGTCACTATTTCAGAAACAAACATCCAAGAAAAATTGTCATCTTGTGCATGGATTCTATCAAATGCTTATAAGGAAAAAAAAGACTTTGATTCCATTAACTCAGAAGAAAATCTATTTGGTGTTACAAACCCAAAGTTGAGAAGAAAATGCAAATGTTTAGGATAGAAATGCTCCCCACCCAAATAAATCAAGAATAATGGACATTACATGCAATACCAATTTCAACACATTAGCCACATCTCATAGACTAGAGTCCACATGAGGTCACGTTCTTATCATCCCCCCAAATAAAATAAAATAAAAATAATTATCCCAAATCAACCAAATTTATATTATTGAGTTTTGCTTGTCTTTTTGCTTGTCTTTTTCTTGTGTGAACATGCTTATTAAAGAAGAAATTTTGTTTCAATTAGGCAGGAAAATATAGGCAATTACAGAGGACAGTAGTTAGCAAATTACAGCTGTGGGCCAAATCCAGCCAGCCCCTGCCTTCTAAATAAAATTTTATTGGAACCCAGTCATGCTTATTTATGGACATTATTCTATGGTGCCTCTCCAGTACCATAGCCAACTTGAGTGGTTGTGACCAACTCAGATTTTGTGGCTTGCAAAGCTGAAAATATTTATCTGCTCTTCACATGAAATATTTTTGACCCCCTAATGTAAGAGACACAGGCATGCGGGGTGTCACTTTAGAAGGCTTCGGATACTGAAATGCATGCTTGAGTTATTTCAACCCTTAGTCCCTTTTCCTGACTGGACACTTAAGTCCTCATTTCACGTTGATAAGTGTTGGGGTAGTCATTTTTGATCATTTTCTGGATGTGCCAGAATGTGAGCGATCTGATTTTTGCTTCAGCTACTTGGACATCAACCCATGGGTGGAGGGGGAGGATGTTGTGTTTCTCAATGGACAAATCTGGATTCTTTATGCTCTCGACGGTTGTCACAGGCGGTTGTGATTAAACTTGTCACTGCGTTCCAAGAGACTGATCTCACACCCAATTATATCTCCTTAAATGATGTGTCCAGCAATGTCACGGAGTGTTGCAACGGACTTTGGAGTAAGCAGTTCTCTTTCGCTCTTTTTCTTAAGAGCACTCCTGATATTCACACAATGCTCGTATTTTCTGCTTAGTACCGAGAAGCACTTTCTGATGGGTTCTTTGGTGTGCCCGTGTGGAAAGAGGTCAGGTAGCTCTTTTGAGGCCTACCATTTGTTACTAAGATGATGATCGTGTTATTCCAAGGCATTTTTACATTCTGAGTTTTCTTTTTTCCCGATTCAGGGAAAGTCAGTGATAGAATTCCATGATGACGCCTTTGTGGACTTCACGTTTCTCTCGCGTTGTCTGTAAGAGTTTTGTGATGCTGTGCTTGAGAGGACTGAAAAACTGCAGAAAACAAATCTTGGGGCCCCAGTCTAGTTAATAATATATAATGTGATAGTTATACATCATTGACATATGGCTCTAGTGTATTTAATATGTATCACACTATTAGTGCCATAATATGCAATAAAATGTCAAGTAGCCTTAGTATATGTGTGTGGGGTGTGTGTGTGTGTGTGCGTGGACTCTGTGTCTGTAGGCATGTGAAGGTAAGGGTCTGTTGTACAGTGTGTGAAAAGCAATAATCTGCAATAAAATGGATGGGGAGACCTCGAAGCAGGGAACCACTTGCCAAGCTCAGATGTTTCTTGATGTAACCGAAGTTGTTGATAATGGACTCTGTTATCTTTGTGCAGCTTAGAAAATGCTGATTATGTAAAATGAAAGATTCTTTACTCCTCTGCATTTAAGTTTTAGAGACAGATTTTCTCCTTTCCTTTTACACTTCATCCTTCACTGGATTTTCTCTTTGGCTGGCTCCCCAGCACATTGTTCCTTGCCCCTGAGCCCACATCATCCTTCCCAGCTTTGTCAATGGCGTCTCCAACTAAGCCAGCCTTCGGCAGCATTCTGATTCCTTGGTTGGAGATGACAGGGTTCAGGCCCGCCCCCATACACACTGTTCTTAGGTGCCGATCCCTTCTTTCTGTCTGTTGAGTATTCCTCAGTCAATCACAGACAGCCTGTCTTAGGTCAAAGCGCCATGAGATCAGCCAGACCAGCCCAAACTCACCCCCACCGACGGAAAAGAGTTCCTCCAACGTGAGCCAAGCGCTGATGTCCTCTTCGCTGCCCTTCTAGAGAAAGCAGCCCCTCGGACCTCTAGCTCAGCCTCTGAGTGGATCTCCTCCCCTGCTCCCAGGCTGTGAGCTGCCATGTGGGAGAAGGTCTTGGTGACTTCTGTATTTCCCAGAGGAGTATCTCTGGACACAGTCAGTGACAAATGAATATTTATTGAATGGAAAAAATAATTAAAGACTTTGTTTTAAGCAGTTGACATCAGAAAGAGAGCAGAAGTAAACAGTGGATTCTGTTCCATGCCAATTTAACTGACCCAGTCTCTGATACTGAAACGTACCAGAGGTCATGGACTGTCACAGCTGGAGAGGAAACTTAGGCCACACAGTCCAGTCATCTCAGCTGACTGTGCAGACATGAGGCTCAGAGGGGAAAGGGGAATAAACGTGTATAGGGCACCAATTGTATGCTAGATCAGTGCTCTGCAAATATCTCACCTACTTTTCTTAGTAACCCCTTACATACTCGTCACTTGCTATGAGAAAGAGGAGCACACTGAGTAACATGGCGTGATAGACGTCGGGTGGGGCCTGAGCAGAGTTGGTTCTGCTAAAATTCAAAGCCCTGTTCCTTTCCTTACACCCCACCCAGGCAGCCTCCATGTGCTAGGATTCTGCATTGCCTGATACTGACTTAGGACCACATAACGTCTAATTATTTATAAGAAATACAGAGTTAAAGAAAATTACAAGATGTCATAAGGAAACCATCAGCCTCATCCAGAACTGGGGAAACCCTACAGGGCAAGTGACCCCCATTTCGCCAACAAATAAATGACATTAAGACAACAATAGTAATAGGGAGGGGACTATTATATAATAAGAGACATAAAAACCAATGTGACCTAAGGGACTGTTGGATCCTGATTTCTGAACCAACTGTAAAAAGAAAAAAAATTGAGAAAATGGGGGGAATTGAACATGATCTAGTATTAGATGATATTAAGTACTATTGTGATTCTTTTTTGGTAGGAAGCTATTATTTTGGTTATGTTTTAAAAATTCTTGTGTTAGCGATACATGCCTAAGTAATTACGGGTGAAAAAACATGTCTGGGATTTACTTTAAAATAATCCAGATGCATTCATATACTATTGTGCAACTAAGAGATACCTTTTTAATAAAAGCTATAATACTCAGAGCCATTAATTTGGTTTGGTTCTAAGGTCAGATATCAGTTTCACTCTGAAGTCTAAGGCAAGATTAAAATTCTTCATATGTGTTTACTATGACTCCATGTTAAAACAAAACCAAATTTCTGTAAAGTCAAAAACATAGGAACAATCACCCTTCCCCTGTGAGGAGACCATCATTGTCGGGTCAGGATGGACCATGCTCCCTGCAAACCCTCCAAGGTCAGCTGACGTGTCCCACTTGGGTGGTGTCTCTTCAAACCAAGGCAAGGAGTCTCTTTCCTATAGCCCTCAGGGCTGGAAGGTCTGAAGGGAACAGAACCCATGGACAAAATGACAGCTGTTTTTGAGGATTTTTCTAAGGCCTCCTTTGCACAGCTATGGAAACTAAGACTTCACAGCTCATTGACCCAAATGCTGACTACAGCCCCGAGGAAATGCCACATTTTTCTAGATTCTTCTTTTGAAGAGTAGATGCAGAAAGAAAAGAAAGAGAGGGCTCCCCTCCTGCAGTCTCTGTCCACAGACGTCCTCTAGTTGGCTGGCTCCCTGTTGGAATTTAAAGAGAGGCAGAAGTGAGGGGAGGGAAGGGAGATAGACCTTCTAAAGCCTTCACAGTTTGAAGGGAGACTAGAAACTTCTCTGTCAGGACAAGAAAGGATATCCCCAATTTCTGCACCAAAACAACCTGTCAGTATTTTAAGACCAGTGCTTCTCAATCTGCAGTGAAAAAACCCTGGGGGTTTGGTTAAAATGCAGATTCTGATTCAGCAGGTGTAGAACAGGCCTGAGAGTCTGCAGCCAACAAGCTCCCAGGGGATGCGCTGCTGCTGGTCCGTGGACCACATTCTGAGTAGTGGTCCTGTGGTCACCTTTAGAGGCAGGATAGCATTTTCTCGTTTGTCTCTTTCTAGGGTCAATTCTTTATTATACATCATTTGTGAAAACTGATCTGTTAGCCATGTGAGTTCTGAGAGTGAGTCTAATGAAGACGTAATGTTAAATAAATGGTGGCTAGTCGAAATGAAATGAATTAGAAGCCTTCGGAAAGGCTTGGAGGAGGATGCCGTGAATGCAGATGGGAGACTACCACACCCCAACCCCTGTTCCCCACGACGCTCTGGGCTTTTTTCCGTGTATTTTTCTCATTTAAGCCTCACAAAAATGCTCTGAAGTAAGCGTTATTGTCCCCATTTTATAATAATAAGCCTAACCGCCAGCTTACCCCTATCCAAAGCAAAACATGGGGAATTCTACAGGAAAAATGACCTCGTTTCTTAAAAAAACAAACGGCTTGAAAGAAGGAGGAGGGGCCGGAACTGTCACAGATGAAAAGAGGCTTAAGAGACCCATCAAACAAATGCAGTATTGGGATCTTGTTTGGAACCTGATTTTATCAAAAAAGAAAAAAGAAAAAAAGGGAAAAAAAAAGCCCACAAAACCAATAAACAGACACTTTTGAGACACAGGTAAAATGGATTGTGGACTGAGTACTAGATATTAAGGAATTCTTACTAATTTTGTGAAGTGTGCCAATGTCATTGCAATTATGTTATGAAACATTTCTTACCTGTCAGAGCTGATTGGTGGAATTATATCCTGTCTGGATTTGCTTTAAAATAACTCCAGCAAAAAAAGAAAAAAAAAAAAGGAGTAGAAGAAATAAGAATCAAGAATCGCAGAATGTTGATTAATATTATTTTTTAAAACTCTATTTTGAAACAATTTTAGATTTAAAGAAGAGTTGTGCTATTTTCAGCACAGGGGTCCTGAATACAGATTACCTAACTTCCCCTAACGTTGTTAACATCTTACGTAACTATGGAACGATGATCAAAACCTGGAAATTAACATTGATGTATATAACATTACTAACTGACCTACAGATTTTATTCTAATGTCTCCTTTTTTTTTTTATCTACCAAGTCTTTTTTCTATTGCAGGATCCAACCCAGAACCCCACATTGTATTTCATTGTCCTGTCACCTCAGTCTCCTTGAATCTATGACAGTCCCTCAGCCTGTCCTGTCTCTCATGCCCTTGACACTGTTGAAGAGTACCGGCCAGTTATTTGGCAGACTGTCCCTCAATTTCAGTTTGCTGGATGTTTTCTCATGATTAGATTGACGTTCTGTTGATGATTATTGAAGCTGGGTGATGTATACCTAGATTTTCATGACACTATTCTCTCCACTTTGGGGCATGTTTGAAAAGTTCCATATTGGGTGTAAATTTTTTAAAAATAAAGCACTGGGAGGTTACATACTTTGTTTAAATTGACAGTTATTAGATGAGCAGAGCAGGGATTAGAACCCAGATTAGTCTTCACTGAAAAAAAAAAGTGACCTTTATATTACAAAAAGTATGATACAAAATAAATGATTTCTATTTGTTAAGGTTGTTTTCATGGGGGAGCCCTGCAGAGAGATTTCTTAACTGCTCTGAACATAATTAATCGAGCCCCAATTTCTAGGTACATACCAATAATGGATATATTGGATCAAGACTGAATTGTCTTGCAGGATGCCTTATTATATGTGAGAAACTAAAACCCACACTAGTCAGCTAAAATAAATATTGAATAAATGGTGGAGGGGTGGGCCATGGAATTTAAAGTCAGGAGAAGAGCAGACTTCCCACGGGACAAGGATTGGGAAAAAGAAAACTGCAGACATTCACCTCCACGTGTCTCCCTCTGCCTGCTTGTCTCTCTCTGGAGACACGTGAAACAGGTGACTTTCTGCTTCTCTCTGGGTCTGCTTTCACTCTCCTTCTTCAGGTAATCATTCTTCATCACACTGGCCATAGGATAGTAAAAGATGCTTCATCTTGAGTCTGCAGGACCTTGGATACATGTGATTCTTGATTTCCAGTCTTCTTCATTCAAACCCTCAGTCATATAATTCAACTTCGCTCATTTTATGGGTTAAATGACCATGCTAGTCCCATGAGCCGTGGCCACTGAGGGCTAGGCACATATGGTACCTAGAGTAACAGGAGCCTGTGTTCTCCTTCATCTACGGTGATACGGAGGGGGAGGTGGGGGGGCAAAGGTGGGGTCAGGCTAAGCTAAGAAGCAGCAGACAAAATAATACCTCTACTCCAGAGAATCAGGAATTGATGCGTTTTATCCACTTTTTCTTGATTCTCAGCCCTCAGAAGAGGGTACAAGTGTTGATTCCTGATTTTCACTGTTCCAGAAGGAAAAAATAATCTAGTAACACTAGGTCACGTGAGTTACGAAAGCCCCACAGCAGTTTTATTCTAAGAAACAGGCGTGGTAGTGTGTCCTTTGGGTAGCTTGGTGCTGTTCGTGCCCCCGAGGAGATCAGAGGCCAGCAGAACAGAGAGATGTACAAATTAAAACTGACAGGACCTTGTGGTGAATGCCACAGTGGACGTACATTCAAGGCTCATAGGTATGACGTAGAAGGAAATGAATCACTAGTACCTGGAGAGGACAGGCTGAGGGAGTCTTCAGAAAGAAGGGAGCATCTGAGCTGGAATTTGAAGGCCAAGTTGGGAGGTGAAATATGTTTCTAAGATGACTCTTCTGTTTCTTTCAATTTTATTTTTTATGAAAGTATACTTGATGTGCAACGTTAGTTTCAGCTGCACAGCAAAGTGATTCAGTTATTCATATACATCCCATGTATTTTTTTTCAGATTCTTTCCATTATATGTTATTACAAGAAATTGAATATAGTTCCCTGTGCTATACAGGAGGTCCTTGTTTAAGATGACCCTTCTTGAAGTCCATCATCCTGAATCTGTCAGGAAAGCCTCCGCTGGAACAGACAGCTTAGCTATTCAGGTCTCCCCCGCTTTCCACTGTCCTTGCTGATCAGGATTAAGTTGGCGGGCATTTAAACGTGTCCTGCTCTGCTGATTGCTGAGGTGTTTGAAATTCAACCCATCGATTAGGCTCTTTCCTTGACTTCAAAGCACCAAGCTTACTCAGCCGTGTGGCACTCTTCGAGGGCATCACCATGTTGTCCAGTTTAGGGCCGTGGCGAACAGGTTATCTGAGCAATCCCTACACTTGCAGCGTAGAGAAAGGCAGTATGAGTTGAAGAAGACCCCTCTCCCGGTGATTTTACTTCTCCTGCTTACGTTGTGAAATGCAAATGTGTCGGGGAGGAAGAGCGCTTCCCTAATTAGTCAGTTTCATCAACTATCCTGGTCTCAGAAAAGCAGAAACAAAGAAAGAGCCGGGTGTGGAAATGCCTGAGCCTATGAATTCCAAGAACCAGAGTGTTTGCCATGAATCTTTCATCGTGTCACAAAGCACCCATTTTAATCACCAGGCTGTTGCCTTCCAGGGTGAAGGATGGACTGGTTCCTTACCTGGAGTGCTGGGTGGAGGATGTGTGTGTACACCTACTGCCCTGTGGTCAACCTGTGTGTAACCAGGAGTCACAATGTTTAGAGTAACCATACGGGTAAAACACAGCTGGATTTATTATAGACCAATGTAATAGCCGTGCTTTCCCCCTTATAATATGCGCATGTGACGCCAGAAAAGTGTTAAACAAATTAAGGCAAAATTTAAAATGGGCATGTCTGTTTACTATCCTAGGATCCATTGGCCATCTGGAACATACAATAAAAGGAAATCCATTAGAAGGAAACGTCCGAAACATTCAAACATTGTACTTGGCTTTGGAAAGCTGAAAGACGAGGACGACAGATCCAGTTCCTACTTGGACTGGAGTTTGTTTATTTTGCTTATTTGAAATCAGAGCCAAAGGCCCTAATGGTTTTGACTAACTCTAAGTGTTTCTTTGTTTCTGTACATTCGGGCTGGGCCAGTATCTGCCAGTGAGCCTTTGCAGATGGTAGATTTTCCCCTCTACTTTTAAGGACTTTAAACATTTCTGGGAAATCATTCCTGAAGTCATATCTTCTCCAAAAATCTGCCTCTGTGTCATGAAAAGAAAAAGCATTATTTAATCTATAACCATTTGCAGAGTCCCTGCTGTCTGCAGGTAGGGTTTTTGTGTCATGGAATGGAAAAGAGGGGTGAGGTGTGGGCATGGGGAGAAATGAACATGAAAAGAGTGACCTTTACCCTCAAAAAGCCTCCACTGGAGGAGACAGGGATACACCCAAGTCCCTTGGCTTTGCAAAGGGAAAGCGGGAGAGAAGGGCAACGTGGGAAACCCAGCAGTTCAACAATACTGCAAACAGGGACATCAGCACAAGGAACAGTGCACTTTTCCATCCCATCCCAGGGACATGGTTGAGCACAGAACGCTTTCCCCATCTGAGCGAGGACCACATCAGGTGGAGGCCCCATCACGCAGCTCATGCCTTCAGTGTGGTAAGTGGTGGGAGAGCCTTAGGGCCCTGGACAGATGTTTGCCTGCGATGGTGGGGGGATGGCCAAGGCACCTTTGCTAGGAAATGGTAGAGCTGGTATTAAAAATCCAAATCTGGTTGACTTCAAACCACATAGCTCGGGGCCTGACACAGATACAAACCAGCAAGGCGTTTACCCTCTGACCCCAGATTCTTCATTGGCAAAGTAAGAGACTTGGAATCAGTACTTTCCAAACTCTTTTTGCTTCAAAGCAATGGAATACTTCTTTCAAATAAAATATTACTCAAGCCCAGGACAGAAAACAGATCAAAGCAAAACTACTTTGGTTGAAGCCTGGGTGGGAGCAGAGCCCTAACCCCCATCTCACCCCAGGGGAGTTCTATGTGTTCTGTTGCATTATTGCTCAGGAAATACTCCCTCTCCGCTTCCGTGGGTGAGTATGTTCCACCGCCCCACTGATGCTGGGCTTGCTTCTGTGGCTTTTTTTGGCCAATGAAATAGAAGCAGATGTGACATCCTTCATGTTCCAAAGAAGCTTCCATAATCAGGATGGTTTAGCATCTTGCACTCCCTGACCTCTGTTGTGAGAAAAGTATGCCCCAGGCAGACATGCTCCCTAAGCCTGGAAGGAAAGCAGGGTGGAGCACAGGTGCCTTTTACTCTTAGTCTGGAGCAGAAATTCCATGGCCAAACTGCAAACCCATGAATGAGAAAGAAAAGTCTGCTTTTGAAGGGCACTGAGATTTGGGGGAATGCTTGTTACAAAGCCTTAACTTATTTAACATTCTCAAGCATTTTATCATCCCTATTTTGCAAATGAGGAACAAAGCACAGAGAGGTTAAGTAACTTGCCTGAGTTCACACAGCTAGATGGCTAAAATGGGTTTTAAACCTAGTGTGGCTTCCAAGTCCAGCTCTTAATCTTATCAGGGCTTCCTTACCTGGCATCCACAGACCTGCAAGTCCATGAATAGAATTCACGGAGGCTCTCATAGAGGGATGGGAAAAATTTCATCTTTTCTTTCATTCTTTTCCATTATAGTTTATTACAAGACATTGAATATAGTTCCCTGTGTGTTTTTTATCTATTTTATATATAGTGTTAGTATCTGCTAATCCCAAACTCCCATTTTATTCCTCCCCACCCCTTTTCCCCCTGGTAATCATAAATTTGTTTACTATGTCTATGAGTCTGTTTCTGTTTTGTGACTAAGTTCATTTTTGTCTTTTTTTTTAAAGATTCCATATATAAATGATATAATATGGTATTTTTCTTTCCATTTCTGGCTTACTTCATTTAATATGATAATCTTTAGGACCATCCATGTTGCTTCAAATGGCATTATTTCATTTTTATGGCTGAGTAATATTCCTTTGTATGTATGTATTTGTATATACATATATCACATCTTATGTATCTAATCATCTGTTGATGGACATTTAGGTACTTCAATGTCTTGACTATCGTAAATAGTGCTGCTATGAACATTGGGCTGCATGTATCTTATAGAATTAAAGCTTTCTCCAGATACATGCCCAGGAGTGGAATTGCTGGATCATATGGTAATTCTATTTTTAGTTTTATAAGGAATATCCATACTGTTCTGCATAATGACTGCATCAATTTACATTCCCACCAACAGTGTAGGAGAGTTCTCTTTTCTCTACACCCTCTTCAGCATTTATTTATAGACTTTTTGATGATGGCCATCCTGACCAGTGTGAGGTGATACCTCATTGTAGTTTTGATTTGCATTTCTCTAATAATTAGCGATGCTGAGCATCCTTTCATGCACCTGTTGGCCATCTGTATGTCTTCTTTGGAGAAATGCCTTTATTAGATCTTCTGCCCATTTTCTGATTGCGTTTTTTGTTTTTTGTTTTTTGATATTAAGCTGTCTGAGCTATTTGTATATTTTTGGAAATTAATCCCATGTCAGTTGTATCATTTGCACATGTTTTCCCCCAGCCTGTAGGCTGTAAAAAACTCCATCTTTTAATAATTTCTAACTGAACTGTAGCACTTCCTCCAATTGTAAACGCGGGCAGCAAACCACAGCAGTGTTTGCAGAATCTGGGACTTTGTCACCAGGACAAATCACAGAGATTTTCTTATCGCCTGACTGTTTTGGTTGTTCTCCTGAAATATTGTTGACAGTCGGTCCTACTCAGTAATTACGGTAGGTATTATAACCACCACTAGGTGCTATTGTTTTAAGTATTGAGTATTAAGATCTTTAAACCATTTCAACAAATTGTTCTCCTTTGTAATCCTGTGTTTTTAATCTATCCATTTAAAATATCATTCTGAATGATATTTTAAATACCAACGTAACTCAACCTCAAAAACATCATGTTAAATGAAAGAATTCAGTCACAGAGGACTACATATTATATGATCCCATTTCTATGAAGTACCCAGAATAGGCAAATCCATAGAGACAGAAAGCAAATTAGTAGTTGCCAGAGGCTGGGGGAAGGGGAGTGGTTACTGATGGGTATGGGGTTTCGTTTTGGGGTGAATCAAAGTGTTCTAAAATTAGATTCTGGTGATGGCTGCACTCTGTAATTATTCACAAAACAATTGAATTGTACATTTTGAACACATGAACTTTCTGGTATGGAAATTATATCCCAATAAAACTGTTAGAACAATACCGCCATTATTCTGAGCAGGGGGACATAGACTGCTGGTGGGGTCTGTCAGCAGGAACACACAGTTTGGGCCCCCTGCCTGTGGCTGGGTTTGATAAATATGCACAGAGCTCTGATTTTAATTTTTTTTTTAAAGTGCTGAATGTTGTGAGCCTAAGTAACTGAATTTATATCATGAAATAAAGCACTGCGTAGACTGACGAGATGGTGGGACGTCAGGGGAAACCTCCTGGGTCACTTTAAGAAGATAAGTGGCCTGGTGTCCATTTGACCCATTGCTCCTTATCAGGGTATCACGTTTCCTTCCACTTTTCCAGTTAAGCCTCTGCTCCTCAAGAAACCCTGGGGGTCAGGAAACAGTGACTTCCTTTCCTTTCCAGCCAACCACCCCCCTATCTCCCCCCACCCCTCCTGCATTCCCCACCATCAAAGATGCCTCTGTGCTGAGTCTGAAGAAAGCCTTCTTCCAACCCCGCACGGAGCCATCACCTTCGCCGGCAGAGGGTGGACTCTTGTGGCTTGTTTTTCAGGAGATCGGTGGTGCACCCGGAATGAAAAACAGTTTTTCTCGTGATGACTTTGCTGCAGGCTGCTCCAGGCAGGGTCCTCGCCTCTTCTAGAAGGTTCTCTGCTGTCCACGACCAGCCTGAGGGCTTGAATGGCAACCCCCTCTCCTCCCTCAACTCCTCTCCCACTGTGCAGGCGAGGTCTGCTGCAGCTCTGGGGACATTTTCTATCCACGCCGATCACTTCCAATCTCAAGCACCTGCTGCAGGATTGGCCTGAAGGGTTTCCTCTGTCCCAGGAGGGTGCTCAGTGTGGCTGTGCCCAGCCTGGACCAGCCAGGGATTTAATCAGCCCTGAAAAATCTGCCGCCAATCGAGGAAGGACTTGGTAGATACGTAGCGCATTTCCCTCAGCTTCCAGGGGGATTATCCTGCGGTGTGTTCCCAGGGCGAGTGAGCCCCGCGTCCCTGTCTCCCTGTGCCACCCCCTACTTGTGCTCATTGAGGTCGTCTCCCCACATTCTTGTCTCAGGGTTTGATTTAGGGAGACCCCAACTTAGGCAGGGGGGCCCACTGAGTAACAAACCCAAGACTAAACAGATTCATCAGGATGCAGGCTCCTTGGTCTAGTGATGCTGCCATTGCTCACAGCTGTAGAACACCTATTCTGAGTTCTGCCTTCAGCGCCCACAGCAGATTGGATTCAGAGCACCAGATATTTCCAGGTGCTGAGCATTAAGCCAGTTGTAAATTGCCAAAATTTAATTCAAGCCAAGTCTAAAAAGCAAGATTGATTCAGGTAAGGCGATAGAACACTCTTTCCTCCTGTGGATCAAAATTCTCCCCGAGGGGGAATTTCAAGATAGTGTTATCCTTGAAAAGAAAATATATATGTATGTGTATGTATAACTGAATCACTATGCTGTACACCTGAAACTAACATTGTAAATTCACTACATTTCAATAAAAACATTTTTTTTAAAGAATGTGTTAGCCAATTCACACCAGCTGTAAGGTGGAAACAACTCAAATACCCTTCAGATGATAAGTGGATAAACAAATGTGATCTACCCACACAGTGGAATATTATTCAGCCCTAAAAAGGAATACTGACTGGTCCATGCTACAGCATGGATGAACTTTGAACAAGTTAAGTGAGAGAAGTCAGACACCAAAGGTCATATACTGTATGACTCTATTTCTATAAAATATCCAAAAGAGATGACTCTAAAGAGAAAGAAAGCAGATTAGTGATTGCCAAGGTAGGGGGTGAAGGTGGGAATGGGGAGTGACCGATTCGTGGATGTAGGGTTTCATTTTAGGGAAATTAAAATGTCTTGGAGATCGAGGTGATGGTTGTATAAGATTGTGAATGTAGTAAATGTCACTGAATTGTACACTTTACAATAGTTAATGGTTAATTCTATGTTATGTGAATTTTACCTCAATTTAAAAAAACATGCATTAAAGTTTGTACAACTCAGATCATGCCCTTCTCTCCCTTTCCTGCAGACAGAGGTGATACCCTATTTAGTGGACCAGCCAGGGTGCTGGAGGGAAGGTCTGGAGCAGACACGGAGGCAGGTCTTCTGTGGCTGAATCAGAGGGATGTGGGCAGCTAGGGATGTGAAGGAGCATTCCGGGGGTTCAGGACAGTGGTTGCTCCGTACAACTGGGTAGGAAAGCATTTTAAAATCTTAACAACTGGACAGTCCTACTGAGGTACGCTGGCTGAACATCTCTTCTGCTCCCAGGGGACTATTGAGAGATTGAATTCTATTATTTATCCAGTGAGGTCTTTGTCCAAGAAGAATTCCTCCTCCCCACCACCATGGTCCAAAATGAAGGCCTGGCTGTATCCGGGGTGGGGCGGGGCTAGAAAGGCTGGTACCAGTGACGCCAGCGTCTCATTCACAGTAGCCACCAGGGCCTGATGCATAAGGAAAGACCTTCTGGGACAGATGTTAACCTCATCCCCAGCCTCCTCCCTTCCCTACAGGCTGGGGAAATGCATACTCTGAAGGCCAGTAGAAGCACCGTGGGAGGCAGGGCTCTGTGGCTTTGCTCTTCCAAGAGTGGTCTGGGAGCAGCAATTTGGGCATCATCTGGGAGCTTGGCAGAAATGCAGAAATCTGGAACCCACCCCAGCCCTGCTGACTCAGGACCCCTGGGTGATTTCTATGCAATTACAATTTCAGAAGTTCAGCTTTAAGCAAATAATCTCTTAGGACCACTGACTGTCCATTTCGTCTCAAATTGTAGGCTAATGCCCCCCCTTCTGCAGTTCTCTTACAGCCATAATTTGGAAAGAACAAGTTTTCTATCTCTTTGGAGACTGTCCAGCGCTTTTCTGGACAGAACCAAAAGCAGCTCCCAGGAAGCCCATCCTTTCTTTAAAGTCTCTTGTTTCATCTTAGAAATTTGTGTGAATGTGGCACTTTATTCCATATACAGTGATGTACACCTTAACATAAAACTGCTTGTTTTTTATCTCTAAAATCTTTGAATTGAAATTGAAGCTTCAGGAAGAGGCAGCATATTTTTATTCCCTATGGCTTTGCAGCCCCCAGCATCACGTGTGCGCTGCAGACTGCCAGGCAGATGTAAAGTGACTCAGGAAGTTAGTGATTCAGCAGGGAAACCACTGACCAGTTCAGGCTCTAATTATTAGGATAAATATAAGGATGCGGAAATAATGATTAGTCTTCTCTTGGAATACTTAACTTCGGGTAGTGACCATAGAAGAGGAACAAAAATTCATAGGAGGTCTTCAACTAAAGCAGGAGGGATTTAGAATGGCTCCATAAAAAAGATTTCTGGACTCTGCAACTGTCTGAGGTTGGGTTCCCCAGGAGCTGAGCCTGAGGCAAGGATTTGGATGTGTGTTTACTGGGGGGGGGGGCTCTTAGGAGATGGGGAGTGAAGGAAGCCAAATGGGGCTACAAGCCGAGCAAGGATGTGTCCATAGAGAAAGTTTAGGTTTGGCCTGATTCACAGGGAGCTCTGGAGCGTGGATGGTACCACAGAGACGTCTCACCTTGAGGCAAGAGCGCTTGCCTGCACCTTGTATTGCATCCAAGTCTCAGCCAGTCATTGACTGCAGGCTGCTGCCCGAGAGGGTGGTGCATCTCGGTAATGGAATTCCTGTTCATCCCCCGGCAATTTTCTGGAGAAAGGAATCTTCTTTAGCAGCAGATCCTCCTAGCAGCCCAGTAAGGAAATCCAGGTGGGCAAACACAGCATCCACCATAAGCTCCACCATAGTACCTCACACTGATATTCCCATCATGCCCTTCTTTCCCTTAGAGATGGCCTCCTGTTTGACTTAATCCCTTCAGTACATGTCAATGTCATTTTATATTCCAAATGGTTGCCAGACGTGACCGCCGTGGGAAGCCACTGGCTTCTGCTCTTGAAAACAAAATTCCCGACGGATCCTGGTGATTCCCACACAAAGCCTTGCTCACTTGTCATCTCACTGAGGTGAAGTTCCTGACGTGGCTCCCTTCCTTCCCACTTTTGATTTCCCTGCGGTCCTGCCCTGGCCACACCCATCAGTCCAGGGGAGCTTTTTCCTGAGCACAGAGTCCCGAGGAAATAACAAAAGGGCAGCCCCGGCCTTATCATCCTAGCTGATTATTTAAACAGCTGCCAGACCACTGCAGCTGCCTTGGCAAGAGTCCCTGCGAGGAAGGGAGTGGCCTGGCATCGCGTGAGCACAGTGGCTGCAGTCACCATGCAGGGAGGCACTCAGAGTGTCAAGTGGCCTTTAGACATGGAGATTCCAAGGGTCCCACTGGCACCTTGAGTGACGGGGTGCACAACCTCAGACTGCACCAAATCTGGAAGGGGTTTAATCAGCGTGTAAGTCAATCAAGATTCTTCTGTCCAAATGGTCTGGAGACAGGTGCACTGCATTTCTTTACCCCATTCTCTTCTTTTTCACCCCGTTTTCCTCTCTGCAGCCTTTCCACTCTTCCTAGGCTGAGAACACATCTATTGGATGAATGGTGTCCTGGGAAGTTTTCATTTAAATGCTCAGGAGAGGATGGATCCTGAGTTCTCTCTCTGAGAGCAAAATGCTTAGAAGCCAGAGTTGACATAATTCAGCTTTTAAGTTCGTGGCAGAGAAATGGCTATATGGGAGGCTGGTGTCACCGCTTTCAACGTGTGATGTTGGTGTTTCCTGTTGTCCCAGCACATGTCCATTGATGTTTACAACAGTCTCAGATGCTCTCTTTATCGATATCAAGCTCCAGAGGGACATGTTTTTTTCCTGAAAGAAAGCTGGGGAAGATAAACAATCAGGCGGATTGAACCCAGTGTTACGGAAAGTCACCTCAGGATGTCCTCCAGCCCGAGGAAATGTCATTTTCTCAAGTGTCCTCAGGGCAGGTCCTTCGTCCCTTGTTTTCTGATGGGAAAAGTGCATCTGAGAGGGTTTCCATCTCGCTCTGCTCCAGGTCACCAGTGACAACTGGGAAACTCAGTCACCGGAGCACGGGAACGGCAGGGACCCATCACGGGGACCGGGGGCGCTGTGGCCGTGGGGCTTAGAGTGGCCTGTGTCCCTGGGAATTGCTGGCCAGGCTCAGCATGACGTCAGCATCCGTCACAAGCATCCTCCTCGGGGACTGTGGCCGGGAAGTCCTGGGCTTCGAGGTTGTGTGTTTGTGTACAAGTTTTTAAGGTGGAAGAGGTGGGTGAGCAGAGGTGGATTTGGGTCCCAGGAGCCCCCAGTCCCTCGGGCCCATATGCCCCTTCACCTCCTCCTCAGACCTGTCCCAGGGGCACAGCCCCTGCACCGCCGGACAGAACTGATCCCCCCAGGTCTGAGCTTTGTTTACTTGCCTATTTGCTTCCACTTTTTCTCTCTCTGGCCACTTGGCACAGACGTGCTCAGTGAAAGTCTGTGGAATAAATGGACTGCAGATGTACAAAAGTTGGGACTCAGTTACAATGCTCGAGGTAGACAGTTGGTGGCACCTTCATTCCCATCGTTCCTCCCTCCCTTCCTCCCTTTCCTCCTCCCTCCCTTCACGGGGTACCCTGGGAGCCCCCGGCCAATGCTCTACTGAGACACAATGGACATCCAGTGAAACGGACAAATCTTCCTGTACAGTTTGATGGTGGCGTAACCCTCACTTGGATCAAGAGAATAGCATCCTGTCACCCCAGAAAGTCCCTCATTCCCTTTTCAGTCACCCCGCCCCCCACCAGCCTTTACCCCGAGGGAAACTGCTGTGCTGATCTTTATCATCAGGGACTTCCCCATTCTGGAGCCCCATATGAATGTCTGGCTTCCTTGTTTTAACACAGTGTTTTTGAGAGTCAACTGGCACCTTTCCTAATTTTCGTAAAAATCAAACGATTTGACCCTGAGCCCCTGCGGCGGGGGCTGTGGGACATTCACCTGAATCGGTAAGCAGGCCTCACCCCTGCATCAGCTACGAGGTGCGGCCAAGCCGGGGAAGGGAGCAGGGGGGTCTCAGGGCCGGAAGCGTCTGGTGAGGCCGCTCCCTCCCTCAGCCCACGCTGGTTGGCCGCTCTCTGAGCCGCTGGGCTCCCTGCAGCTCCCGGACGGGGGACCTCGGTGAGGCCCAGGGTCTCAGCCTGGAGAAGCCCCCAGGCATCCTGGCAGCTGCCCCCGAAGACTCCGTGTTGGATCCCCAGCACTGGGGGCCCCCAGGCCAGCGTCCACTGCCCAGGCTAGAGAAGTCTCCCCCTCCTCCTCCCTCCCCTCCTCCTAATCCCAGGAACCCACCTCTGCGCCCTCATCCCTTCCCTTTACAAAAGCCAGGAATACAGTTGCTCTCTTCCAGCAACTCCTCTGTAGCTTGGCTCTGAGGCTTGTACTCCAGGGCTCCACTCAACTGCTCTTCGACCTCTCGGCCAAATGTCCAATCCAGAATCAGTCACCCACTTTGGTGAATTATTAAAGTCACTCCCTTTTTATTTATTAAAAAAATGTTTTTTTAAATTAAAATGTAGTTAATTTACAATATTGTGTTAATTTCAGGTGTATAGCAAAGTGATTCAGTTACATATATATTATATATCTATATTCTTTTAAAGATTATTTTCCATTATAGTTTATCACAAGACACTATGCTATACAGCACACAAGCATATACATATTGCTATACAGATTTCCTGTGCTACACAGTAAGTCCTTGTTTATCTATTTTAGATTTGGTAGTGTGCATCTGTTAATCTCATACTCCCATTTTATCCCTCCCACTGCCTTTCCCTTTTGGTAACCATAAGTTTGTTTCCTATGTCTGTGAGTTGGTTTCTGTTTTATAAATAAGTTCATTTGTATCATTTTTAAAAGATGCTACATACAAGTCATATATAATATTTATCTTTCTCTGTCTTACTTCACTTAGTATAATAATCTCTAGGTCCACCCATGTTGGTGCGACTAGCATTACTTCATTCTTTTTATGGCTGAGTAGTATTCCACTATATATATATATATATATATTTATCACATCTTCTTTATCCAGTCATCTGTCGATGGACATTTAGGTTGCTTTCGTGTCTTGGCTATTGTAAATAGTGCTGCTATGAACACTTGGGTGCATGCATCTTTTTGAATTATAGCTTTAGTCTTTTCTGGATACATGGCCAGGAGTGGAATTGCTGGATCATTGGTAGCTTTATTTTTAGTTTTATAAGGACTCTGCATACTGTTCTCCATAGTGGCTGCACCAATTTACATTCCCACCAACAGTGTAGGTGGGATCCCTTTGCAAGCTGTTTTAATTCCAGCTTCTTCATTGTCACCTGGCAAAAGAAGAAAAAAGTGAATAACCCAACACAAACTCCTACTTAAAGCTAAATACCTGCCCAGTCCACCCCAGGCACCCAACCACAGAATGCTTGTAAGGAAAGTGCACAACCATGCTGACTGGTCTTACTCCAAATTTAAGGCCACAGATATCAAATGGGCCTTGAATCCTTTAATACTTCCAGAGAATGTTCAATCTCCTGGTTTCCTGAACAACTCCTCCAGACCTGCTCTCTCCTCAAACTTCCTACTCCTCCCCTCCACCCCCCGCAACACACACACATCTCCACCCCCTCAGCCGATGACCTGCTTCAGATTTCTGTGAGAAAAAGAAAGCAGCCTAACCACAAGACCAGCCTCTTCTTATTCCCAAATCTGTGAGGCACCAGTGACACCCCGTCCTTCCGTGCCCTGTCCTGTCACTGAGAAGGTCTGATGTCCTCTGGCTCCTGCGTCCTCTCCCCTTTCTCAAGGACTCAACTCCTGAAACTACCCTCCCTTTCTCTCCTGAATCACTGATTTCTCCCTCTTGGATGGATTATTCCCTTCATCACACAATCACCCTCTCATTTATTTGATCTTAACAAACAAACAAAAAATGTTCTCCCGGAAGTACTGTATTAGTTTCTTAGAGCTGCTGTAACAAAGGGTCACAAACTGGGTGGCTTAAACAATGGAGCCATGTTCTTGCACAGTTCTAGAGGCTAGAAGTTCAAAATCAGAGTGTTGGTACTCTGTCTTCCCTCCAAAAGCTCCCGGGGAGGATCCTACTTGCCTCCTCTGGCCTCTGGTAGCCCCAGGTGTTTGCTGGCTCATGGGACTGTCACTCCAATCTCTGTCTCTTGTGTGTCTCTGTCTCTTCCCCTCTTCTTGTAAGGACACCAGTCATACTGAATTGGAGACTCACCTGACTCCAGTATAACCTCATCTTAACTGGTGACCTCTGCAAAACCCTGTTTCCATATAAACTCACATTCACAGGAGTCAGGAGTTAAGAGTTGAACATATTTTGGGGAGACACAATTCAACCCAAGGCAACCACCTATTGCCCTCCAACTGTTGTGCAATGTCTCCATGCCCCCTTTATGGACAGTGGTTCATTGTGTCCCCTCCCTGAACTCAGGCTTGCCCCACAAGCCATGGAGATTGCTCTTGTCAAGGTCACTGATGACTCCAGGTTGCCAAATCCAACTGTCACTCCTCTGGTCTTCTTGACCTTGACCTCTCAGCACCATTGGGTTGTTGATGACTTCTTTCTCTGCTCTTCCATGCCTGGGCACACTCTTGACTCCTGCTCCCAGTCCTTGCCTCTCCCCCCTCAGCCTCTTTTGCTGGCATCTCTCCCTCTTCTTGACTCTACAGATTGAAATCCCCCAGAAATCAGTACCAGTCCCCGTTGCTTCTCCCTCAGTACCTTCTTAGATAACCTCATCCATCCCCATAGTTTTAAACTCTCTCCATATCTACAGCCTGGACTGCTTTCTGGACCTTTGGACTCACATATTCCATGCATTTTTTTTACATGTCCATTTGGATTTCTAGTAGGCATTTTACCAACTTAACATGGTCAAAAGAGAACTCTTGATTTTCCTCTCAAGGAGTTCTTCCCCCATTCTTCCCGGTGAAACGTGTTACCATTTACCTAGTTATTCAAAGGAAAAATTTAGGTTTGAGCTTTTTTTTTGTTTTCCTCCTGTGCCTCTCTCTCCCAATAATCTCCAATCCACCAGCATATTGTATCAATGGCATCTTCACAGCGTGCATTTTTTATGTCAACCTTTCTCTAGACTGGTCCAAGCTGCCATCATCTCTCATTTGGATGGCTACCATAACCTCCTAACTGGTCTACCTATTTCTAATTTTGTTCCTCAGTCTTCATGCTCCTTACGGGAACCAGAGTGAGTTTTTAGAAAAGAAGATGAGAGGAATTCCCATGGCACTTGAATGAAAGCTAATCTCCTTGTTTGGCCTACAAAGCCTCTTGTGATTTGGCCCACCTCCCTCCCTGGTCTTACCTTGTCCTTCCTTTTGCTCACTACCCACACTCCAAGCCCAGCGGCTTTTCCTCTGTTCTTGAACTCTCCAAGTTTGTTCTCTCTCTAGGTCCATTGCATCAACTAGTCCTTCTGTCCAGAATACTGCTTTCCCTGACCTTTGCCTGACTCACTCTCTCTTTGCATTCAGATTTTAATCTGCATGTCACTTCCATACCAAGGTCATCCTTCACTGTCCAAAGTAAATCAGCTGTGCAGGTCCTAACCCTTCCTCCCCTGCCCCACTTAATACAATTCTCTGATATCACTTACCACTAGCTATTTTTTTCTAGTTCATTTGTTCTTTTATTCAATTCATTCATCATCTCTTTCTCCCACTGTAATGTAATCCCAGGAGAAAAGAGACCTTATCTGTCATGTTACTATGTGTATCAGTTATCTACTGCCACAATAAAGCTGTGTAACAAATAACCAAAAAACCCCCAGTGTCATAAACAAACAGCATTTGTTTTTCATGTATTTACATGCTAGAAAATTTAAGCTATGCTCACTGATGCCTGTCTTCTGATATTGGGCTTACACCTCTGGCCATTGGGTGGTTGTCAGCTTAGGTAGATGCAAATGTCTGGGCTTGCTTGGCTTGCTCACAGGCATTGTTAGGGTTGCTACAGAGAGAAGCCTCAGTGAACAAGTATTTTACAAGCCCCTGATCATGCCATGGTTGCCAATATCCCACTGGCCAAAGCCCATCACATTGACAAAGCTCAGGGACAGAGCAAGCAGGCACTAGAAAGTTAATTAGCAAAGAACACAGACACAGAGGAGGGTGTAGATCTGAGGGTGCTCATGTAATCAATCTACCCCAATATGGTATCCATAACTCTAACTACATCATAGAAGGCATTTAACCCACATCTTGGTTAATGAATGAATGAATGAACAAATTGCTCTTCACAAAGAACCAAAGGGAAAAACCAGTTCATATCTTTAAAAATTACCCTGGCCCAAATAGTTATGATACTGCAGTCCAAACAAATGATTCTTAACTGCAGCTCAGTGCACTAATCACACAACAGAGTGCGGCAGCTCTGAGCAATCACAGCTTAGGGCAACTGCCTGTATTTAATGTTGTTTATTGGCTTGACTAGGGCTGTATCTGGGTATTTGAAAGCCCTCATCCTTCCACTTACAGTGTGGAGTCTTGAGAGCTGATTATTTCTTGCCATGTCTATTAGAGGAAGAAAGTGGAATTTTATTCCATCTGGAAAACACCCAGCCCCCTGATGGTTCTCCTGCAGTGACTTCTTCCCAAGTTCTACCTGGAAATCCACCTGCATCTTTCTGTGGCCCTTGGGGGAAATTATTCTTTAAGCCCTGGACAGAAATCAACTTGCTGCATTCTGAGAAGGTATCTTTGGATCGATGCCCAGCTCCAAATGTATCACCAAGGCAGACACAGCTGCAGTTATTATAGGTAACACCAGTCTAACAAGATGGTGAACACTTGCCTCCCTAACTACTTCATCTGTTTAAAACATTTTTTTTGCACATTCACAAAGTCTCTAAAATGACTCATCCTTCTTCAGACTAAGGGTTGTCTCATTCCCAGGGAGGAGGTTTCTAACATATTTCTGTAGGCATCATAGATGGTGGAAAGGGACTGTCTTCTCATTTATAATAAATAGATTTTGAAACCTGATGTTTTTTTAAATTGAAGTATAGTTGATTTGTAATGTTTGTGTTAGTTTCTGGTGTACAGCACAGTGATTCAGTTATACATATAAATATTCTTTTTCACAATTTTTATTGTAGTTTATCACAAGATATTGAACATAGTTCCCTCTCCTATATACAGTAGGACCATGTTGTTTATCTATTTTATATATAGTAGTTAGTGTTTGCAAATGCCAAACTCCTAATTTACCCCTCCTCTACCTTTCCCCTTTGGTAACCATAAGTTTGTTTTCTATGTCTGTGAGTCTGTTTCTGTTTTGTAAATAAGCTCATTTGTGTCACTTTTTTAGATTCCACATATAAATGATATCATATGATATTTGTCTTTCTTTGACTTACTTCACTTAGTATGATAATCTCTAGGTCCATCCATAATGCTACAAACGGTAATATTTATTCATTTTTATGGCTGAGTAGTATTCCTCTGTAGATATATACCACATCTTTGTTCAATCATCTATCAATGGACAGTTAGGCTGCTTCCATATGTTGGCTGCTGTAAATAGTACTGCTATGAAAATTGGGTTGCATATATCTTTTTGAATTAGAGTTTTCTCCAGATATGTGCCCAGGAGTGGGATTGATGGATCACATGGTAACTCTATTTTTGATTTTTTAAGGGAAACTTCATACTGTTTTCTATATTCGCTGCACCAAATTACATTCCCTCCAACAGTGTAGGAGGGTTCTTTTTTCTCCACACCCTATCCAGCATATATCATAAAACCTACTGTTAATGTAGCTTATTTCAAGGCTTCAAAGGAAAGGAAATTCAAACCATGATAACAGTGCAAAAATTGGTGTTTCAATGAATGTCTATATTTTCATGCATTAAAAATTAAGTTATGCCATAACATCTTTCTTTTAAAATATTTTCTTATTTTATTTGGACAATCTATTTTAATTAAAAAAATCTGTATCACAAGAAAGTGTAAATAAATAAAAGGAAAGAAAAGTAATATCACTGATCAACATGCCAGCTAAATCTACTGTCTGATTTTTATAGTATTAAGGATGAAATTTAACTTCAGAGAGGAAGATTTTTCTGAATGGTTTTACTCCCCCTCATGACCCTAGAATAATTATGGTTATTGATTATTCAGGAAGAATCTGGAAAGCTACAGGAAATAACTGTTTAAAATGCTTCATGAAGCAGCAAATGATGAACTGAGTTCTCCAGGGTCAAGCGGTGGATAATGCATTTATGGACAACTATTCATGAAGGAAAACTAAGGTGCTGCTAATATGTGACTTCAAAGATACAGTGGCTCTGTTAAAATTTCCAGTGTTAATCCCAGGATAGTCAGCCTAAATCCTTTAAGGTTATTATAAATGTTCAGTGGCCTTGAATACTTTGTCTGGAATTCTAATGTTGCTGATTATGATAATTTGTTTGAGACTTGACTTAGAGAGTGATCTGGAATCAGGGAAGAAATGATTGAGTTTATGCTTCATGGTTCACTTTTGAAAAGAGACATAAGCAGTAAGACAATATGAATAGAGTTTGTCCCAGTAAAAGCTACATTTCTATTTCATCTCTGCAGAATTACAGGTCATTACCAGCAACAATCCATGTGACTGACTCTTCAATAGAAATACTTGGTCTGATAGCTGTGCTATTTTATGGGACAATTTTTCCAAGTGACATAAAGTAATTAAGAGTTATCACAGAAAATCAATCTGTCTGGTCAATCTTCCTTCTAAACTCTGAGTAATCTTCATGACAACTTGTTTCTAAACTAGGCCATTGGCCATCAGAAGCAGATTCTTATAGAGTTGGAATTAGCAAAAATTTTTTGGTAAAATGCCTGATAGTAAGTATTTTGGGCTTTCTGGGCGATGTGGTCTCTGTCTCGACTACTCAAACCTGCCTTTGTAGGCCCAGAGCGGCTGTGGATAGTATGTAAGTGAGTGAATGATGCTGTAGCCCAACACGACTTTATTTACAAAAACTGGGCTCCCTGGAGGGCCTGGGCTGTAACTGCAAATCCTTCTTTTAGAGTCGTCCAAGCAAATGACCAGTCTTTGTGGGTACTTGGTGGAGGCGGGATATGTAGGTTAGAGAATATCAAGATTGGAGAAGACAAAGGTAAAATTTTTGGAAAATAAAAGCCCAAAAAGCAAAACCCAAAACAAACAAACAAAAATACCAAAAGGTATGCTAGCTTGACTTGAAAAATAGTGGTTGCCAAACTTATGTTTTTAATGTGAGGAAAATATTTTTTTCTCAAATGAACAGTTTTAGAAAGTCTGTATATAAAAGAGATTAAAAAGGAGTTGCTGTATTTCAGAGGGGAGACCTGACTATTCATCTTTCCTTTTGCCTTCTCAGCAACCTCCAAATGTCTTTCTAGAAAGTTCTAGGATCTCTTGGACAGAATTTAAAATCCTTTGTTCCTGTATAATAGAAAACACACATTGCCTCTAATTAGAGTTATAAAATCCAGCAAATAAACATACAGTATGCCCAGTTAAATTTGAATTTCAGATCAACATGCACATTTTTTGTATATATATATGCAATATATAGAATATAGATACACTAAAATGTTATTTGTTGTTGATCTGAAATTCAAATTTAATAGGGAATCCTGCAAACAACTGGCAAGCCTATCTCTACTTCTTTATTTAGCCTCTATGAGTCTTATCTGTAATGAGCTAGAAATTCTCATCTGTAAAATGGGGAGATGATAGTGCCTACATAACAGATTTTTTTTTTTAAAAAAAGAAGTTGATAGTTGAAAACACATAGAAGAATTCCTGGCATGAGTGCTATATTACTACCTACTAACTATTATTAGTTATATTATTAGCTAATTAACTATTATTAGTAGTGGTATTAGTTATAAGTGGTTGTAATATTAATTACTGACTGATGTAATTGTTATAGACTGAATTGTGTTCCCTCCCAATTCATATGCTGAATCCCTATCTAGCCCCTTGTGACTGTATGTGGAGACAGGGTGTTTAAATAGGCAATTAAGGTAAACTGCGGTCATATGGGTGAGATCTGAATGCAAGATGAGTGGTGTCTTTATCTGGACAGACACCAGGGATGTGTACACACAGAGAAAAGTCTATGTGAAGACACAGTGAGGAGGTAGCCGTCTACAAACCCAGGAAAGAGGTTTCAAGAGAAACCAAGTCTGCTGGCACCTTGATCTTGGACTTCCAGCCTCTGCAACTGTGAAAAAATTAATTTTGTTGTTTAAGCCACTCAGCCTGAGGAACTTTGTTATGGCAGCTCTGGCAAACCAATACAGTAATTGTACACATGACATTAAAAATAAATTTCCGCTGGCCACTTCAAAAATTGAGATGTTACTTAAAATATGACAAAATAGTATTTTAATAAATTGTTCTGATGACTCCTTTTATTAAACACACTTTGAAATATTTCTCATTTGAAGTTTATTTTTGTAATTGTCCCTTACCTTAAAATGTTCCATGAAAGTAAAGTGGCTTGAAGAAGTGAGATTTTGGCCAAAAGCAATACAATCTTAGTTCACAGATAAGTTAATTTTGATTTCCATCTTAAAATTTTGTTAAAGTTTTCTTTTCTTCTTCTTCCTCCTTATCTGTCACTAGGATTCGTGAAATAGATAAAGAGTAGGCGTCTATACTTAGTTTTTTTGTGCTATTCATTATTCCAAACAGACCAGGCAGTTAAATATAAAACTCATCAATATTCAGTGTAAACTGCCCATGACAGCATCTTGGAACTGATTCTCAATATTGTTGAACACGTTCTTGAGCTTTATTTCACATCACGTTAAGCTTACCAGTAAATCCCTTTTATTGTTTTGTAAACTCTTTGAAGCCTAAATAATATTCCATGTCCTACAAAAATGTAGATTCACTTTCTTCCCTTAAAAGGCACTGATAATGTCCAGGATTTGCTTCACAGTACTGAGGGAGTGAGGGGGAGTGAAACATGATGAGCAGTGAGATGATTGTTGCTGCTGCGTGACAGGTACATTGGGGATTATTATGACATTCTGCCTACTTTTGGATATGTTTAAAATTTTCCATATTGTGGTAGGTTGCCAATGCTTCACTCCCTTTAATTGATGGGATTTCTTGCACACACCCTTTGCTGTTTGTGCAGTACCTTCCACTCTACTGGGCCCAGTATATGTCCCCTCTCTTCAGATATTGGGCTCAGCCCAAGGACATTCTTTGGCCAATGGAATGTGAGTAGACTTGACACGGGACGTCCAAGCAGGACCTGTAAATGTGCTTGCCTGGTTTGTCTTGGCTTCTTATCCCTCTGCTCTTGGCCTTTAGAAGAGTGTGCTCTGGGTAGCTGTTGATCCTTCAGCCTGAGGCCTGGAAAGAATGTAGAGTAGACCTCTAACTTGACTCAATTTGGGGTCCAGCCCAGCCCAGCTCAGACTAGCCCCAAATGGCCAAACCATAGACACCCTGCAGAGCTCTGATAGTCAAAAAAATGTTTGTTGTTTCAAGTCATAGGGATTTTGGAATTGTTTGTTATGGCACATTATCATCAGAGAAACCTGACTAATACACGTAAATTATTTTCCTAAATAAAGAAAAGCATTATTAAAAATCTATATTCTATGTTAAAAGTTGTATGCATCTTAGTTCAGTTTAAATTTAAATATAATTAAATTTGATTTAAGTTATTTAGCTCTTTTCCTATCTAGAGTTCATCAATATCTGTTTAACAAATTGTAAGGCTAGTAATTTCCCCATTGGCCCCAAGGGTCCTGCTTTGTCCATAGGAATTGAGAGGGATGACAAGAGAACTTTTTCTGTTGTTGCTTTAAGGCCAGAGACCCACTCAAACTCTGTTTAAGGACAGAAAGTGTGCAGTGAGGATTCTCGCCAGAGTCCAAGGGCAGGAACTTGGCTTAGCTGATCTGTAGGGGAACAAGAATTAAATTGGAACCAAAGTAAAGGCAGAGTCAATACATATGGGTTGTGAAAGCTGGGAGCTTAGGGTTAGCCTTGCACATCTTAGCTATTGTACATTTTGTATTTATTATGACAATTACCTGGCAGATGACAATAAAGTGCCTTGTCCTATATTATACAATGTTTCAGTAAATGAAAGTATCTTGAGGAAGTGGAACCTTTCTGAAATTTGCAAAAGGCAAAAGGCTTGTAGTGGTTGTGATAACTTGATTTATCTCCTAATCTCTTTCATCAACTGTCTTTCTCAGGTTTTTTTCAGGATTTTTATTGTTTCCTAGTTTCAACTTGTGCTTGGTACATTGTTTTAGGTTGAAGTTAATGGACTTTGAGAGAAGGGTCATATTTTTCCACTTAATGATCAGTGTCTTACTTAGGGTTCCCCTAAAAGGCAGATTCTAACAAAAGGACTTGTGTATGAGTAGTTTATTAGGAAGAAAACACCAGGAAAGCACAAGTGAAGGAGATAGGGAGTGAGGCAGGGAAGGAGAGAAGCCAATAAAAGGCATGTCAGTGAGCAGGTTGGTGGTGGGCATGCAGGGCTCAGCTCACTGAAGACCGTCTGTGATACCACACAGAACATGCTTCAGATTTCCTTGTGTGATGGTTAACTTTATGTGTCAACTTGACTAGGTCACAGGGTGCCCAGATATGTGACTAAACCCCCTGCTGGTTGTGTCTGTGAGGGTGTTTCTGGAAGGGAGTAGTATCTGAATCAGTAGACTGAACAAAGCAGATTGCTCTCCCCAGTGAGGGTGGGCCTCATCCAACTCGCTGAGTATCTGTATTGAACAAAAGGGTGGGGAGAGGGGCAGTTTGTTCTGTCTGACTGACTGCTGAGCTGGGATATCAGTCTTTTCCTGCTCTCGTAATGGGACTCACATCATCAGTGCTTCTGGTTCTCAGGCCTTCAGACTCAGGCTGGAACTAAACCACTGCCTCTCCTGGGTCTCCAGCTTGCAGATGGCAGATTATGGGACTTCTCAAGAGAATCCTTATAATAAGTCATATATCTGTCTCACAATTAGAAAGGAAGAAGTAAAATTGTCTCCATTTGCAGATGATGTGATTTTATATATAGAAAATCCTAAAGAACCAATCAAAAACTGTTAGATCTAATCAATGGATTCATTGCAGTTGCGGGATACAAAAAGAAATAAATCTCACTTATAATAGTATCAAAAAATAGGAATAAATTTAACTAAGGAGGTGAAATATCTCTACTTGAAAAACTGTGAGACATTGATGAAGGAAATAAAGGAGACACAAATAAATGAAAACATATGTTGTGTTCACAGATTGGAAGAATATTGTTAAAATGTCAGTTCTACCAAGAGCCATCTATAGTCAATGTAATCCTTATTAATATTCCAATGGAATTTTTTGCAGATGTAGAAGAAATACTCCTAAAATTTATATGGAACCACAAAAGATCCTGAAAAGCCAAAGAAATCCTGAGAAAGAAGAAAAAAATCAAAAGGCATTATACTTCCTGATTTCCAGCTATAGTATAAAACAATAGTCATCAAAACAGTATGGTACTGGCATAAAACCAGACAAATAGACCAATAAATCAAGAGCCCAGAAATAAAGCCAAGTATACGGCCAATTCATATTTGACAAGATAGCCAAGAACACTTAATGGGAAAAGACAGTCTCTTCAATAAATGGTGCTGGGGTAACTGGGTATTCATGTATAAAAGAATGAAACTAGACCCATATCTTACACCACTACAAAAATTAACTCACAAGGTCAAAGACTTAAACGTAAGACCTAAAACTATAAAACTCCCAGGGGGTAAAAAAGGAATAAAGCTCCTTGACACAGGTTTTGGTAATCATTTTTTGGATATGACACCTAAAGCAACAAAATGAAAACCAGACAATGGGAACTACATCTCTAAACTAAAAAGCCTCTGCACAGCAAAAGAAACCATCAACAAAGTGAACAGACAAGCTACACAGTGGGAAAAATTATTTGCAAACTATGTATCTGATAATGGGGTTCACATCCAAAATATATAAAGACCTTATAAAACTCAGTAGTTAAAAAAAAAAAAAGCCCAAGTAACTCAACTGAAAAATGGGCAAAGGACCTGAATAGATATTTCTCCAGAGGGAATATAAGAAAGGCAAACAGGTACATCAAAAGACACTTAATGTCACTAGTTTTTAGGGAAATGCAAATTAAAACCACAATGAGATAGCACCTCACACCTGTTTGAATGGCCATTATCCAAAAGACAAGAGATAAATGCTGGCATAGATGTAGAGAAAAGGGCACCCTTGTGCACTGTTGGCAGGTTGTATATTGGTACAGCCACTATGGAAAACAGTATGGAAGATCCTCAAAAAATTAAAAATAGAACTACCATATGATCCAGTAATTCCACTCCTGGAAATATATCCAAAGGAAATGAAAACACTAACCCAAAAAGATATCTGTACCCCCATGTTCACTGCAGCATTATTTACAACAGCCAAGACATGGAAACAATCTAAGTACTCATTGATGGAGGAATGAATAAAGAAGTTGTGTTATTACATACAATGGAATATTAGTCAGTCATGAAAAAGCCGAGGATTTCTTACCATTTGTGACATCATGGATGGACCCTGAAGGCCTTATGCCAAGTGAAATCAGTCAGATAGAGAAAGATAAACACCATATGATCTCACTTATATGTAGAATCTAAACAAGAGCAACAACAAACCAAACCCACAGAAAAAGAGATCAGATTTGTGCTTACGGAGGCTGTGGGTGGTGGAGGGGAAACTGGAGGAAGGTAGTCAAAAGGAACAAGCTTCCAGTTATAAGATAAATAAGTACTAGGGGAGTAGTGTACACCGTGATGACTCTAGCTAACACTGCTGTCCCGTACATCAGGAAAGTCGTTAAGAGAGTAAATCCTAAGGGTTCTCATTACAGTGTTGCAGTACATCAATTACTTCTCAATAAATCTGAAAAAATATACATTTTGGAAAAAAAAAAATAAGACCAAGAGGAGGAAGCTGTAGATGTAGTGTCAACAGAGGAAACTAATTTTTAGCTGAGGTCAAACCCAACCAGAAGCCGAAGGGTGAAATGCTGTGAAAGACACTTGAAGGCATAGTATCCAAAGATGAATTCTTACTGAGCTGATGTGGCCCCAGGAATGTGTCTTGAGCATATTTGGGTGCTGTCTCCTACAGGTATGCATTCTGCTTCCTCTGAATTGATTCACTGATTTTTTTTTCAAGCACCTCACTTGGCAGTAATTTTTTTAATTCTTCCTTCTCAACACGCTGTTTTCTGCCTATGTGTAGATAAATATTTGAAAGTGAGGCTGTATCCTCATGCTCTGCACGGGAGCTTGCCAAGAAACTTCCTGATCAGAAGGTTTAATTGAGTCAGGCGATGAAGTCTGTCTGCAGGTGGCGGGGCCAGCAGAAGGCACAAGTACCCATCTCTCTGACGAGACCACAGATGGGACACCCGCTGCCAGCTGGTTGGAAGGAAATTTGTGTTCGTAGCCCTTCTGCCAGTGCCCAGGCAGTGCCCAAGTGAGGTGTCCTTAAAATAAATTCATTATTTCAGGGTCTAGGCTCTGTTTTTAACTTGAGAATAGTTTACTAAACTATCCAGAATGTAAATTATTCAGAATTATCCAGTAGGCGGAAGTGCCAAGCTCTTTTGCAGCCCTTGATGGATTCTGCTTGCGAACCTACCAACCCAGAGGGCCTGAGGCTTCTCACTGTTTAAAGCCTCCAGTTAAGAAATAAATTGCTTGGCCAAGTAAGTGCCCACTCTGAATGCTACCTGTTCTGGAATGCCCGCGTCAAATTCCTAAAAAGGCATTTTACTCAAAGTCAAGGTGACAGGGCTTTGATTTTCTCACATGCACAGTCGTTACCAATAAAGATCCAATGTAGATCAAAAACCAGTTCTGAGAATCAAATAAGTGAAAGGATGAGAAAACAAACAGAAAAATCCAAAGGGCTGGGGAAGAAATGAGATCATAAGGGATTCACTCCACAGAGGAATCCTCTTGGGAAAGTGATATCTTCCCCCAACATTAATTCACTGGATAGTGGAACTTCAAGAACCTGGAAATAGGGTGGCCCACCAGGATGCTGGATAGCTTTTTCACCTTCTTCGTCTTTTTTTTTTTAATGGAGGTACTGAGGATTGAACCCAGGACCTCATGCATGCAAAGCATGCACTGTACCACTAAGCATGTGCTGTATCTTCACCACCCACCGGCTGCCTTAAGAGAAAACAAACCAACAGCTATACCAGCAGGCGTTGGTCTGCTCCACAATAAACACTTGCATATGGATCTCACTTGAATCCGGCAAACATTTTTTTAAGCACACACTCTATGCCAGATATTATTCAGAGCTATTTGGGCTTAAGAGTCAGGGCTATCTCTCAATGATCTTTTTCTTTCTGGCTCAATGTAGGCTCCTACCAAGGCTGTTGGCATAAAAATGAGTCAGATAATGTCTCATCAGACTGTAGGGAAGAGAAG
Source organism: Vicugna pacos (assembly GCF_048564905.1). Classification (NCBI taxonomy): domain Eukaryota; kingdom Metazoa; phylum Chordata; class Mammalia; order Artiodactyla; family Camelidae; genus Vicugna; species Vicugna pacos. Next base: position 17,387,498 of record NC_133005.1, read on the forward strand.
AAAGGAGGAAGCAGATGCAAGCATCAGTCAGGATGTAAGGGGTGTCCCCCTTTTCTGACACCTGCCAACACGCCCTGCTGCAGACCCCTCAGCAGTGCACAGGGCATGCGCGGTGCTGCCCCCACACCCAGGTCTTCCCAGGCTCTCTTCTTGGCCTGGGTTTGATGGTGAATTTAGGTTTTGCCTCTGATGACTGGAGAAATAAGAATTCACCTTGTGAGGTTTTGCTAAAACTTTCAGAGCCATTGCTGGAACATCCTACAAAAGCCCATTCTCTTCGTAGATGCCCTATTTCGACTGACAGTTATAGCTGAAATGAAAGAAACTTTGTTCATCCTCTTAGGTTCAGTACTGACGCCTTGGTCCCCATAATAAGAACTAACCCGGCCCCACAAATCTTACTAATAAGAATAGATCAGATGTGCTCTTTGCTACGTGTAGCTGCTAGTTATCCTTGGCAAGAATGGCCAAGGGGTGCGGGGTGACCGGGAAAGCCTGAGTAAGTTCAAGGTAACACTGCATCCTGCCTCACACTGTGACAGAAGTCTGACTTCCTTCCCCACCAGGTCGCTCACCACAGATGCTAATAAGTAGTCGTACCAGACAGACCTTTCTTTCCACTGCCTTTCATTGCCTCTGCCTTTTTCTTGTTCCGTGGCAAAACGGGGCAGGCAGAGGAAGGATGCTGGCCCAAGAGACTTACATAATTCAGAGCCTTTGAGAAGAGTCGGTGGAGCTACATGACTAGATCCTAATTATTTCCCCCTCAGCCCCAGTTACGTGTTGGGAATTTTCAGGCTCTCCACCACATTTATCATCTTCAAATTCTCATGGATTATGAAAACCAAAAGGCCTGATCCTGAAGCTTAACATTGTTTCCAGTGCCAGCAAGAGGCTTAAAGGATTAGGTCACGAGGCTCTCGGAGAGGGTAGTTTCTGTCTTAAGTGGGTAAATAACGACCTCAAATCTGGCTGGGACTGTCTTGCTAGAAAATCTCTGTCTTCTCATCATTGTCAAAGGGCCTCCAGCATTATTGTTTCTTACAATGACACTGAGAACTTTGGACACAAGGTGAAGACGGCGTGTGATCAAAATGATTATGGCTTCGCACTTATGTGGCCACTTTAGAAAGTGATCTGCAAGGTCCTAACTTTCTTATCCTCTTTTAGTATGTTCCCAGAGAATTTGGGAAGAGTTGAGCCACTTCCCCTCAGTATGTTTTCAGTGTGGGGGTCATAGACATTTTTTATGAAATGGCCCAAATCTAAAGCAAAGTTTTACTTGGATAATATTTAATTTTTTTTCCCTTTTGTTGGGGAAGGTAATTAGGTTTATTTACTTTTATTTTTTTAAGTGAAAGTACTGGGGATTGAACCCAGGACCTCTGTGCAGGATAGGCACGCACTCTAACCACTGAGTTATACCCTCTCCACATCAGATATTTTAACTTCTGTTTATTGAATGTTCATCTAAGGCTGGGCATTATTTTTAGGTGCTCTGGTCCGGACCCCAAGGTCAGGCACAGGGCGCTCTCAAAAGGGGTGGTTGAAAAGGGGTGGAGTGAAGAGACAATTTTGGGAAGTTAACAGGGGACATTGTCCTGCTAGCAACAGTCTCTACCACTCATTGGCTCGAAGGAGGTGGAGTTTCAAAGCTAATGCGGTTCTACATGAGAACCACGAGGCGGGAGAACTTGCGCTCTGCCTCGGCTGTCCAGTCTCCGGGCTGTGCTCTGCACTGGTCACATCCAACCAGAAGCCACAGGGAAGGGCTGCTGGGCGAGAACGTCATTAGAGAGCAGCTTCCTGGGGCACAGAGAGGGGCCAGGCTGGGTCTCATGTTCACTTTATTGTTCTCATCACGATTTTACAGAGAAACAGAGGTTCAAGAAGTGGCCCGCAGTCACCCAGGCAGGGGGTGGTGGACCTGGGATCTGTGTCCAGACGCTCTCCTTCCAGACCCTGAGCCCCTTCCTAGTAATCCTGCTGCCCTGCCATTGGGTGCCTCTGGGCACAAAACGCTGAGCAAATCCCAGAGCCACTCTGGACCCATGCGGCTCTACTGATCTCCCTTAGCCATTGTGTGTTTATCTGCAAGACCACCAATCCTCCCAGCAGACCCCAGGTTCCAGCAAACGACCCTTTGTCTATTTTGTTCAGGGCTGCATTCCAGGTGCCGAGCATGTGGTAAACACCTACTCACGCTTCTCCTAAGGAATGAATGAATTCTTGGAGCGCCTCCCATGGGCCAGGTTCCGTGCCAGGTGCCGCCTTGCTCCTTTCTTTAGCACGGCTTTCAGTAACCCGTTTCTGTGGACTTGCCTCTGGGAACCATCTCTTTTTCAGGTAGAAGTTCCTCAGGTCAGTTTTCCAGCCTAAACAGGCAGGAGTTTGGAGACAGCCATGAGGGGCTGGAATAAAGGTGTCCAGGAGGCACTGAGTTCTCGTCTCTCTGCCTCTGTTCATCCTTTGTGCTAACCCTGGGCAGTCCCTCCCTCTCAGGGACGATGGAACATCTCCTCCTCCTGCTGCCTCTGGAGCCAGGAGCCACGTGTGCCTCAGAGAGGACCTAGGTGTTCAGTTTGCTGAAGCCTTTGTTTTCTGCCTCTTTGTTTCCAGTTTCCCTTTCTTGGCCTCAAATTTGCAAAAGCGGAAAAGTGATACTGTCTGACTTTGGCTACACCATAGCCGGTCTTTATTTCTCCCATTTTTTCCAAACTGGAAAACCCCAGCTTATTGAGCAACTGGACTTGATTAACCAGGACTCAGAGGAGGTTAATGGTTGTGCTGGCAGGAGGCAGATGGCCAAGGCAGCACAGAGAGCCTCCAGGGGCTGACTTATCCGCCGCCAACAGAACAGAACTGAAAAGCATAGACACCAGATCACTCATTTCAAATGGCATCCTGCGTTGGAAAAGGAAGAAATCAGTAATGTGGTTCCCTTTTCCTCTTTGAGATCTAAGGAAATACTGCAGTTCTCTGACACGTGCTGGATTATTGATGGTTTTCTATGTATTCTCAGGCAGGACACCTTGGCCTTTGTTTTGGGAGAAACACTTTCATTTCCAATATAATGTAGTAGAGCTAAAAAGTGTGTATGTGTGTGTATGCCTGTGTGTGCACGCGCGCGCGTGTGTGTGTGTGTGTGTGTGTTGCAGGGGGAAGGATCTTAAGACATCTTTTGGTCCATCTCCCTGTTTCTGGGCCATTCCACAGCATCATCTCTCTCTTTTTTTTTTTTTTTGATAAATTGTTCTAAAGCTTTTTTTTTTTAAAGTATACGCGATGAATTGGCCTTTTAGAGCTGTTGTCTAATCAGCTTAATATTTTTAAAATACAATTTTTAATTCAAATAATTTTAAACAATTTTAATATATTTCTTCTTATGAAATTTTCTAATATAAAACAAAGTAGAATGAATAGTACAATGACCTCCTGTATCCGATCAGCAGATTCAAAAATTACCAAGGTTTTGCCAAACTTGCATTATCTCTTTCTTTTTCCCTTTTTAAAACAAAGTTTTATTATGGAGTTACTCTGAAGCAAATCCCAGAAACGTCATTTTGTGCCTACTATGCTGCAGTGTCCGTCTAGAAAAATTACGGCCATTGGCTCCCGTAGAAATAATGCTGGTTAATCATAATTTTAAAAATAATTATAACAACTGTTACATTATTGAATAATAGTTATGCACCAGAGACTACATATTGCTTCCATCAGGGCATGTTTGTGACAAGAGACTGAAATTTATTAGAACTAATTTTTTTTTAATTGAATATAGTTGATTTACAATGTTGTGTTAATTTCTGGTGTTCAGCATAGTGATTCAGTTGTACATACATATATTCCTTTTCATGTTCTTTTTCATTATAGGTTGTTACAAGATATTGAATATAGTTCCCTGGGCTAGACCATAGGATCTTGTTGTTCACCTTTTACGCACAGTAGTTAGTGTCTACAAATTTCGAACTCCCAATTTTTCCCTCCCCACTCTCTTCCCCTCTAGAACTAATTTTAAAAGCAGGATTTGTGCATAGTAGTCAGGCTGAACCCAATGGCGTGAAAGTAGGAACTGGAAAGTTGTTAGCAGGAATGGCTTCCCCAAGCTGCCATGTGTTTCCCTGACAAATCTGTAGTAAGAGAAATCTTTGGCCGCTTCGCTTCCGTCCTGCCATATAAATCCCTGCATGTCTCCTACTCCTACGCAACCCTGAGACCTCAGAGGGTATGTGGCAGGGAGCTGTTACGACATCTTCGACCCGAAGCTCAACTTTGAACGGTATGTTGCTAGGAGCACCTTTCCTGAGATGGGCTAGTCTTGCTGCTCAAGTTCCAAAGCTCTGATTTCATGGGATTGGGGTCCCCTATGTCTGCAGGTAGTTATTTTCTTTCTCAGTCTCATTTCTCCAATGCTGGAGGATTCCAGATGAGGAGATCTGCAGTGACTGTTGCATAGTCAATACTATGCACTACAAGGGACCCTTTATCTCCCCTGTTTCTGTGGCTTATCCATCAGTGTGGGGGGAGTGGGTGCTTGAGGGATGGAGACTTGTCCAAAGCTTGGAGTTGGGGGTGGGGGGCGCTGGCTCCATGGGCAGGAGGTGTGGCTTCAGACCTGTACTCCTGAGCAGAGGACACCAGCTGCCACACGGAATGGTGCAGGAGGGCGCCATCCCAGCAGGAAGAGGCTACTTCTATTCTCTCTGTGTACATATCTTGCTATCTGCTCATTATGCCCAGTCTGCAAACCAGTTTCTTCTCCCTTTGCTTATGGCCCAGACAGGTAGCTCAAGTCCAAGTGCTTCAAATGAACTAACTGGAACTTCAGTGTTCCATTTTCAGTCATTCAGGGGAAAGGATTCCGTTGGCCCAGAACAGACTTTGCATTAGGTGTCCATGCTTTGTCTGGTCTCCTGTGGCCAGAGAAGAGGACATGAAAAAAGCTGCCCCTGACGTCGAGGGAACAATTCTCAGAGAAAGGATTTTTGGGTGGGCAAGCACAACCAAAAGTTGTCTATCATAATTTAATCACCACAGCCTCCTACGGGAAAGATAATTTTATTCCCATTTTACAGAAAAGTTTGTGGAGGCTTAGAGAATTGTCCAGACAACATCTTGAGGATGTGAACCCTGATCTACATGACTCCGAAGCTTATAGTCCTGCCAAGCCCTGGTTGACACACCTCTCAGCCTTAATTTATTAATTCCATTGTTGTTCCCTTGATTTTGGAAAGCAGAGCAGTTTCTTTTTTATAATCTTCATTCTATTAGAAGATAGAGACTGATGATTTTTTTATGTTTCAATGTGGGGGCCACAAATATCACTTTATTTGGTTTCAGCCAAAAGCTTAGGAATGTGTACCCCATAGATGGGGGGAATGATAAAAGCAAGAGTTTGTCAGGAGGTCAGCAAACTTCTTCTGTAGAGGGCCAGGCAGTAAATCTTTCAGACTGTATGACCAAAATTACTCAACACTATCATTTTAGTACAAAAATCACCAAAGTGCAAAAGCAACATGTTTCATGGACCAGATACAGATACGTGAGAGAGGCTGTGTTCCAAGGAAGCTTTCTTTGTAGACACTGAAACCCTAATTTCATATAATCTTCATGTCACAAAATACTATTCTTCTTTTGAGTTTTTTTTAAAACCATTTTAAAAAGTAGAAATCATTCTTAGCTCACAAACCATACAAAAACAGGTGGCAGGCCACAGTTGGTCAGTGGACCACAGTTTGCTGACCCATGGTTTATATTATTCTTGTCCTAATATTAATTGTCTATTCAATAAACACTGAAAAGACACCAGCTATATATTAGGCATCGTGGGGGCACTGCATATATGAGGGAAATAGATCTGGACTTGGCTTTTATGGAACTCACCGTGAATGGGAAGACAATATTAAACAAAGAATCACACCAAAATTTTAAAAATTTCAATAAAGTGATAAAGGCCACTAAAGAAAAGATAAAGGAAATTTGGGCATGTCCTACAAGGGCAGGTGATCTAATCTGGGGTAGATCTAATTCTGCTCCCCATCACCTAGAGCCCAGTGGCTCTAGTAGGATTGTCTCCCATGGCTATGTCCATAGAGTCCTACCCACCTTTGCAGCTAAGTGGATTCTCATTGAGATGAGTGACCTTACATGTGTTTCTGCTGTATTTTATCTCATTTCTAACAAGCTGCTTTTTAACTTGTCCCGGTTCATACTGAATTTTAGTTTGATCCCTTGAGCCCTTAGTCCCACATTGCATCAAGGTGTACAGATAATCTGTTTTTAATAAGTGGGAGCATCTTGTGGCTTCTTTGATAAGAAATCTGTTGGAGGAATTCGGTTTGTTATTATGCATTTCTGTGACTACTTGTAACATTCTGGGTGAAGAGCCCAGAGAACACCAATGTAAGGAAGGCAATCAATTAAATTTAACTTGGTTACTGCCCTGGCCACATAGCATGACAGTTTTAGAAAATGATTGAAAATTGTTACTATTCCTCCCATTGAAAGGTTGGTGTCGAATCCCTTCCTCTCTAATTTGGGTGGGCTTGTGTCTCACTTGTAACAAGAAGAATATAACAGAAGCAGTGATGCGTGACTTCTGAGGCAACGTTAGTTCCCTTGGGTTCTCAGGAAACACTCATTACGGGGAAGTTAGACGTTTGGTGCCCTTTAAGGAAATTGACTACCCAGAGACCAGGATGCTGGGGAAGCACTTGCCGGTGCTCCAGTTATCAGCCCCAGCTGAGCCCAGCTGACAGCTGTCTAAGTCAACCATCTTGGATGTCCAGCCTAGTCAAGCCTTCAGATGACTGCAACCCAACTAATATCTGATTACAACTGTGCAAGAGACCCCCAAAGATAACTGCCCAGCTGGGCTGTTCCTGAATTCCTGACCCACAAAACCAAGAGCAGAAAACTAAAGGTGCTATATTTTGGGGGTAATTTTTTTTAATGTAGCAATGCTGCCAGCAATAAAAATCAGCAGGTATAATCACAATATCTCAAAACCAAATGTGACAATGAACATACGTATGTTCATGTATAACTGAAAAATTGTGCTGTACACTGGAATTTGACACAACATTGTAAAATGACTATAACTCAATAAAAAATGTTAAAAAAATCTCAAAACCATGATGGCTTAACACTGTCAGACAAGGTCTGGTTTTACTTCCATACATTAACTATGAAGCACAGACCACGTTAGAACTTAGCCATCACTTTAAAACGTGATGTTTGCCTGTAATAAAAAACTAGAAGAGGTGAGAAGGAAGGATAAGAGGAGTCCAATTATGAAAACGTCTGTCCAAACCCCACTTTTGTAAAACTGCTTTGACCTGGTTGGATTTAATTGACAACAGATGACAAAATCCAAGATCGGAATTTTTTCCAAAGTATATGAGGAGTAAGGTTCATTCCTCACTCATTACCTGAGATCTCGAAATGTTGAGGGATCTCTCTCTATAAGGGACCTTAAGTGTTTTGATTTGTAACTAATATTTTATTGAAGTATAACATATATATAGAAAAATACACTAGGCAAGGCTCAGTGATTTTTTTTTTTTTACAAGCTGGACACACCTGGGGAACCAGAGCCCAAATCTGAAAACAGAACATTACCAGTTCCCTAGGAGCTCCCAAGTATTGTCCTCCAGTTTTGTCCCCATCCTTTAGAGGTAGCCAATGTTATCACTTTTAATATAATAAATTAATTTGTCCAGTTTTTGAACTTCATATAAAGAGTATCATGAGTCATACATTGTTTTGTTTTGGCTTCTTTTGGCCAATATAATGTTTGTGAAAGTTGTACCTGTGGTCAGATGTAATTGAAGTTTTTAAATTCTCGTTGCAGTAGAGTATTCTGTTGTGCCAATATACCTTAATTTATGCCTCCATTCGCCTACTGATTGCCTCAATGGATGTGTAATATTTCATTCAACTTAATGGAGAATTTGCAGCGCTAGCTGGAATCAGTCCACTGACGATCCTGAGCATTTGATGTGACAGCTTTTTGGGAATATGGGCTCCCTGTGACCTTATAGTCGATTTCTCACTATGGAGACTTTCTGAATAGCAACGATCATCTCTGATGAGTGTTTTAATGGCAAAAAAAATGTAGAGTTGGCTCTGTGCATATCACGTCAATGAGCCTGGGTGAATCACTGAAGTCTTTTGGGCCTCAATATCCACTGGAGTCCAGCTCTAAAAATGTCTGTGCTACCTGTTGAGGGTAAGTTTATGGCAAAGAAATCATGGAGCTAAGGAAATCATTGAGCTCATGAGAATTCACAGGAACATCCAAATTAAATCTTTGCAATGCAGTTTGCAGTTTTAGTGGGCTTGTGAAGGACAAGGTCCTGTTAGCTTCAGAGGCCATGCCATAAGGCAAGCCTCTGTATGTGGAAATATCAAGTGACACTAGACTCATATTAGGAAATAGAATCCATGCAATTCACACCTGTTTGGAAAAAGCAAGCTCGTTAACTCTTTCCAACAGCAGTGATGACTGCAATAAACCAAGGTGATCTCCGGCACCGACAAGAATTTGGGGCAGGAACAGGCTGTGACATCTGCCTCTAACTTGGACCCCCATCTGACTAGTTGACTCTTCTTTTGTATAGAGCTTGGGAGCATCGCGTTAAACCTAAATATTCTCTCCACACTATTCTTTACTTAGACTCCTTAGCACGCATCTTCATGCAGTGTTATTTTAGGACGAATTCTACTCCACCAATCTCCAAGTAATCTAGCATCAACTCCACATGTTGCCACAAGGTGAATTCTTTCTTTCAGGAGTTAATTTCTTAAAACCCAGACAATACCTTTTTGCTTGGGTCGCTTTGTGATTTGCTGGGCTGATTTTGTATTGACTGGGGTAATATTAACTGCTGTAACAGATAAGCCCCCAAATATCAGTGGTTCAAGATGAGACATTTATTTCTTGCCCACAGAGTAGCCTAATGCAGGTGACCCTCATCAGTGGGCGGCCTTGCAGGTGACATCTAGGAGTTCAATTTTCTCCCATTTTGTGCTTTTGTCCCCACGGAGCCTCAGAGCCCTCTGCAATTTAGATAGCAAACAAGGAAAGAGAAAAATAGAGATGCCACTTCGGTCTGGAAGGGACACACATCACCTCCATCCACTGGTGGGAACTAATCACATGATCCTGCCTAGATGCAAGGGATTCTGGGAAGTGCAGTCTCTGAGGGCAGCTGCTGTCCAGTTAAGCACCAAGTCACAGAGTAGGGACCACAAATTTTGGTGGAGAGCTAGCTGTCTCTTCTATAGAAAGTATGGGATATTACATTTTTACCTTATTTTGTAAGAAACAATTATAACAGCTAACACTTGAGTTTTAAGTAAAGTATGAGAATCTAAGGCTTCAAAATTGGATGTGCCAAAAAAATTTGTTTTCCATAACTCAAAATAATTTGTATTTTGAAGCCATATCCTCTGGTACAGCAGGATTATTTAACTGGGGGTCCCCAAGCTATTCCCTTCCCAGAATTTATGCCACAGTTCTAGAATGAGTTACTGATATGTTGGAGGGGGAGGAAGCAGGGCAGGAATCTTGTCATTGATTCATCTGTTGACATATGTCCCTGTGAGATGTCCACTGTAGCAGGAATGATTCCTTTTAGTTCTGGATTTGCTGTTCTCATGGCATGGGAATTTTCCCACATCTTCCCGTGAATGAATCTCCTAGAAAATAAATATTGAGGGAGTAGGGTGCTCTTCCTCTGTGCTCTGAGATCCAGGTCCCTGTCAAGCACTATTCTCCTAATCTTAACTCCAAATGGAGGAGTTTGACTAGAAATCTTGCCAAGAGAAATCCTTCTTCTTTCAAGTTTCTGGCCAAGCTGTTTTGTCTAAACCCAAATCCTCTCCTGTCCCTGAAGTGTAGGCTGCTCCTCAAACACATAAGCTATATTACTGCCTGAAGATCTTTGCACTGTCCATCAGTAAGGGATCCCCAGCACTTAAAAAACAGTTCTTGGGACATAGTCATCACTAAATAAATATGATTAACCTTCCAGGCAGATTGTATAATTCCCGTTTAACAGAAATGAATTCTGTAACCAGGAAAGCATCTCTTCCACTGCCTTCTGCTAACTGACGCAAGCCATACAACCTAGCCTACATTAAGGACTGGGGGAACTGACTCCGTCTCTTTAGCAGAAAGAATTGAAGGCAATTCACAAGGCAAGGGGCTTGAATATAGAGAGGAGGGATAATTGCGCCATTAACACATTCAGTCTTCTGTAGTGATCAATAAAGATTTGTTCAATCTGAGGTGCACTTGGGCGTATTAACACTTGGAGCCCACTTGACCATCCCCCTGAAGTCAATTTCACTAATTTATTCTAGCCTCTTCCTTTTCTGTTCTATAGAGTGAAGTTCTAGCTACCCTCTGGAAAGGAGGAAGGTGGGTAGACACCTCCCAGTGGAGAAGGGCTGGCTAACCTAACTGGAGACTGTCCCTTTCTGCCCAGATGTCCACAATGAGTAAATTACCTGCTTCTGTCTCACCCTCTCATTTTCCCCAGTGAAAGAAAAGTCGTTCTCTTTTTTCTAACTAAGCTTTAAGCATTTCTACATTCCGAGGGCAAAAAGTCCAACGGCATATTTATCTAGGACAGCCACCAAACTCCTTCTTGTACTGGGGTAGAGCGAGTGCACCCTGGGTACCCCAGTGGACCCTGCTCACTTCCTGACTTTCCTTCATCACGCTGGCTCTGAAGATGAACATGGGGTTAGGTGAGCTCCAAGTCGTGGTATGTGGGAGAGGCAGGGAGGACTTCTACTCTGGACTTCTGTTTGTTCTCTAATGGAATATCTGAAGTAAAATCCATCCCACATATCAAGGCTGATTTTCTTCTGGTCTGTCTGTAGTGTTTATAACCCTTCTAGAGATGTAACTAAGACTTTTTTCTAGTGAACAAATTGCTCTGGTACTGTTTGCTAAAAAGAGCTTTTGTCTCCTACATGTTCTGGGCTTCATTATCAAGTTTTTGTTACACTGGTTTGATTTTCCTAATTGCCTTGAGGTCAGTAGATGAGCAGTTTTGGTGTATACCCCACACCTCGAATCCCTTTCCATAAAGCAGGACATCAATAGGTGTGTCTCCCTGTTTAAAAATTTAACCACATCTTTTTATCCATACATCCTCCCCCATGTAATATATAAAACTGGGTTTTTATGAGCATGCTTTGTTGACTTAATATATAATAAGTAATTTCCCTTTCCATTAAGTTTCTGTCCATAATGTTCTAACAAAACATCCTTTTGCACATATGGACAGAAAGTCATTTAATCAAGTTTTTTTGTTGAGTGTTCAGATGTTTTCTGATTTGTCATGATCATAAACAAAGGAGAAAGTGCTGGGTGTCATATTTCCACAACGGGTTCTTGCAGTTGAGTTATTGTAACTGCATTAGATGTTTCCATCATGCAGGTGACAGAGTTTCAAAGCTATTAAACCAGACACCTGGTTATTATCCCAGAGCCTGTACTCATCTTAACGAAGCGAGGCTAAAATCCTCTACACGGAGGAGCCTTAAAACCCTACATCCACAGAAAGAGAAGGGTGGGAACTTTCCAACCTACTTCTGTTGACCTACTTCTATTGAAAATGATTGATTTTTCAATAATTGTACCACATTTGGCTCCCTCATGGTGTTATAGAGAAGGGGAGACAGTACTGCTATCCCCATCTTTGAGAAGAGGGTTCTGAAAAGGTCAGTGCTTGGTCCAAGTCACATTCCCTTCAAGTGGTTGGATCTGTTCCCGTGCTCAGACTTTCTGACTCCCAGATTGGGGTTTTCCACTGCAACATGCTACAGAAACTTACTTGTGATAACCATGGTTGTCATAGATAACCTTTATTAGGCTTTTATTATATGGTAGACTGTGTTCTCCGTGCTTTATATATATTCATTCACTGAGTCTTCAAAACAATCATATGTAGTGAATGTTATCATTATTGTTATTCCCTTTTGTTATTCTTTCCATTTTGCTGAGGTGGTAACTGAGAGGGATTAAACAATTTTCCAAGGTCACATGGCTAGTGAGTAAAAGAGCTGTAGTTTGAACTTAATTAAGAGACCAAGCTCTTAACCCTCGTGATATATGGATAAATATTGACTGATAAACATAATGTAGGGTTACCATAAGGTCAACCTGGGTCCTCACCTATCTCACCTATCAATATTATTGCCACATTAAATCCCAGGAAATGTCTCCTCCTCTTCTTCATAATTCTCCTGTGAACACACACACACACATACACAGACACACAGACACACACACACATACACAGACACACACACACACACAATGGGACTGTTGCTTGACCCACCTCCAGCTTATAACCCAAAGAATGTTTTTATCATCAAAACAAAATAATCCCTTTTGGTAATCCTCTCCCCACTACAAATCCCTTCTGGGCCAAATCTCCTTTAGTTGTATTGTCTTCAGCCAAAAATGATAAATTAATTGCTCATCTGGATTTTATTTCTTCTCGTTTAAAATATCATTTATTGTTTTCTTCTGATTGCGAACTTAGTATACATTTACTGAAAAAAAAATAGGGGAAACAGAAAAGTATGGGAAATAAAGGAAAACCAATCATAATCTCTCTGCTCCCCAGAGACAACCTCTGTTAACATTTTTCCCTGTCTTGTTTCATACATCCTCTGTAAAGTTAGATCGTATGATTCTTTGTGAAGTTATGTAATAAACCACTACTTAATTAAAAAAATAGTACCATAGTACTATTTTGTCTGGATTTTTCGTTTAATATATCATGAACATTCTCATGCTTTATTAATTACAATGTGATTTCTAACAAGTGCATAGCATCTAATTTTATTAACTAATACAGTAATTTAATTAATGCACTCAAATGAGCATCCTTGTATACACACATATATCTCATTCCTGATCATTTCTTTAGGAAGGATTCTTAACGTGAAATTGCTGGATCTAAAGTGTACAGTTTTAGGCTCTTAGTAACAGTTGTCAGATTCTTCTCTAGAAACATGCAATTGGCACTTGCATGAGGATTTAAAAAGAATGCCTGAATCCTTTTAGAGCCTGCCTCTCCAAGGACCACAGCTGCCTTGTACTTTCCAGAGCTACATCTGGCCGTTCCAAGCCATGGGGATGACATTTGTTGTCACTGTGGGGCCACTTAGCCCCAAGTCCCCACAGGCAAGTAGGCTCATCTCTGCTCACTCTGAAGTTGTCACCGATTCCATTTCAAAATGACAAAAGGAGACCTACCTGTTAGGAAATGACGTCTTTTCTACAAGCTCACGGATTCAAAACCTCTTTTTTGTCTAGCCATCTGCCACACTGCTTTGGAAGAGGCCAGGTGAGGCTGCCTTCCCTGCCTCTATCAGTGTCACCCAGCCAGCCTTTGATTTCCTAAGAATGCATTTCATTTCTCCCGATTCAGCTTTTTGAAGTACCTGCAGTTCAGAAGTACCTACACATAATTAGTCCTTCTTAGAACTTGCATCATCAAAACTCTGCTAAAACAAAAGCTGACAGTAAAGATTTGAAGGTAAATGAAATCCCAATCTTAAATGGTGTCTGTTCACTGAAATACATATCGGTATGTTAGATGCTGGATGGTAAGACACATTGTCTGCCTTCAAGGAAGTCGTAGTCTGGAGGGGGAGGCAGATAACTAGACCAATACAGAGAGTAACTGGGGCATCTACAATAGGAGAATGTCACACAGGACTTTTTCTGTTGTCTTTGAATGGCAGACAGTAAGAGGGAAGTACTACACAGAAACTAACGAGCTGCCAGACACACCTCAGGGGATCAGGACCAGCTTTGTTCTCCAACCATCTTCTCATCACTCCCCTACCGCCAGCCTATAGAGAATGTTAGTGGAATTAGTTGGAGACTTTGGGATTGAGTTTTCAGGAGGAAAGCTACTTCTTCCTGGAAGCCATGAGATGGAGAGGAAGGAGGCGAGAAGGGGCCACAAGACTGGTTACCTTGAAGGAAGAGGGACTTGTCTGCTGTGCCTGACAGCTTCATGCATGCGCTGTTCTGATTACTGAAGCTTTTGTACAAGTTAAAGTCATTGGCGAGAGAGGGAGGGGAAGTGGAGCAGACCCACCTCCACTTTGGGCACAGAGAAGGTTCTTGAGTTTCTGGTTGGGCCAGTGGGGACCTGATCTACAGCCATCTTTCTATTGCCGCAAGCAGTTGGGTGGCAGATGGACAACAGCAGAAGGAGGTTGTGAAGTATATGGTGGGGGGCTGGAAGTAGAGAGATGGAGAGGTGTCTGCTGAGACTCTCTTGGAGCAGAGAGCTCCTTCCTGCCAGGGAGCCATGCCCTGGAAAACATCTTCAAGGAAGCCCCACCGGAAAGCCAGCATTTGGACAGCTCACACATCTGGGCAGAATCACAGCAGCCCTCTTTGCCTCCATGTCCCTGGGTGTCTGGATCACTGGCTGTCTTCTGAGTCATCCTGAATGACTGAGCAAGAATGACTCATCTAAACTATGTATTTCTATATCTTGTCCAAAGCTGTGATGGAGACAATGTCCACTCTACAAACATCTAGACAAAAGTAGAGTTTTGTTCCTAGGAAGAATTTGCCCAAAGAGACAAATCTGGTGTCAGATCATAAAACCAACATGTTTTCCTTCCTGTCTTAACTGCCAGTAGCCTCAGGGACCAGGGTCTTGCCCAATATGACAATTAGCCCATCTGTTATATCTAGAAACCTCAGCCTTTGCTGCTTTTCAGTGGCTTCTGCCCTTCTAATCGTGCTATTTGACAACTTGTTTCATTTTGCAAACTGCCTCAGGTCACTTTGTAAGTGTTGAGACAAATTTTAGTTTTGTGTGTGTCTGTGTCTGTGTCTGTGTCTGTGTGTGTCCCAGTGAGATGTGAGGAGTCACACACTGACCAAGGACCTCAGATCTACACCAAAGGAGATGTGTTGTCCAAGTAAACAAATGGCTGCAGCTGAAAGCAGAGGGGTAAACGTGACCCTAACCAGGAAGCATAGTTCCATTTTTAAGAAGTGAACCACAGTTCACTCTCACATACATGTTTATGTTCCAAGGCCTCTGCAGTTAGGAAGAGCCCTACTTTGCAATGCCGGGAGCAGCTGTAACCAGAAAACGTTACCACCTGGAGTCAGTCAGGGAATATTATTGAAAATGTATTTATTTCTGTGATTTAAAAAAAATAATCAAGGCTAATGTATTTGAAAGTAGAAGAGCAAGGAAATATTTTTCAAATTTCTCAGGGGGCCTGTTTGCTTAGACTCACAGGGCACTTGCTATGGGCTTGTGCTGGAGCCTACAGGAGGGAACACGGCGGATGTGGTTCCCGGCGGATACGGTCACAGAGCTTACAGTCCAGCAGAACTGTCTGCTTGCAGTGCAGATGGTTGTTCCTGCTCCTGTTAACTCATCCTCCATAATAACTGTTTTGTCTCATAATTTGGGAATAAATTACTATGAAATGTAGTAGTCTAAAACAGCCACTCCATTTTTGCTCACTAATTTTGCAGGGCAGAAATTTGGGAAGGCTTCTCTTGAGGTCTCCAATATGGTTGAGGTCAAATATTGGTGGGGCTCGTGTCATCAGATGGCTTGACCGGGTTGGATGTCCATGGTGGCTCACGTGGCTGATGATGAATGTGAGCTGTCAGCCAACAGCTCATCTGGGCCACTGGTGGGAGTACCCACGTCTGGCTTTCCAGCATGGTAGTCTCAGAGTAGTTGTGTTTCTTACATAATAACTGGCTTCCCACAAACAGGTGCCCCAAGAGAAGCAGGAAAAGCTACATGGTCTTTTCTGACCCACTTTGGGAAACAGTGTCACGTCTGCTGTATTCCATTGATTACAATCAAGTCACTATGATTGGCTCAGATTTAAGTGAAGAAGACTTAGAGCTGACTTTTTGATGGGAGGAGTCCCAAAGAATTTGAGGTCATGTTTTAAAACCACCACCATCATAATCTGGACAAGAGATTTTTCAAGTAGTGTCTGGTCTTCCAAGACCTATGTGACTATTTAGGGAACCTACTGCAGGTAAGGCTGAGGCCATACTGAGACATGACTGGGATTTTTGTTTTAATTGAAATATCATTGATTTACAGTGTTGCGTATGACTGGGATTTGAATCTACACCAACATAGCCTCCTCCGCTCTCCCTCCATCTATAGTTTCTATGAAGCTAATTCAGGCAATGATTTCTCTGCTTGTTCATTTAATATCAGCCTTCTTAATAGCTATTTTGGAGCCAAAACCTAGGCTGTCACAACCAGTACTGGAGCTAATACCTGTCACATGTTGAGAAAGGGGAAATTTTGCCCTGCTGAAGCAAGAGCTTCCTTGTTTGGATTTGCCAATACAAAGCTCAAATGAGCATATTTACTCTTTGTCCTTGTATAGAATTAAGAGCAGAGAACTTAAGGTTATTAAGAACAGCAGGTGTCACATGCATGTAATACTACAGAAACCAGCCCTGAGGTATAGAGTGAGTGAATCAATCTATCTCAAGCCACAACCTTTCTGAGTTTCTTCAGTGTAGACCTTCTCACTGCTACCAGGGAGGACTTCTACTGGGGAACAAGATGTTCCCTGACACAATTTTGAGGGTGCTGGTTTCTCCTTACAAAGATCCTTAAGAAAAACTTCTGCAAGTAAAGTAATCTTTTAAACTAGCAGAGGGGAGAGATACTATTACATCACTATTGCCACTGTCTCTCTGGGTAAGAAACGTCTCGAGATTTCTCTCTCCTCCCCAGTTTGTCCAGAATTCCAGTGTGGACAGGTCACTAGCTCCATTCAAAGCTCAGCACTATTTCCTATCACCAGGCAGGGAGGGGCCTGGAGGTCTTGATCAGCTTAAAGCTTTTGCTTTGCTGTCACGTGGTGTCACTGCTAAACACAGCCCCATGAACACCTGCCCGCTGCTGCAGGATGCTGGTCTGAATCTTTTAGGTGCTGGCACTGTTCACCAGGTTAGTCTCCAAAAATCACATATCTTCAGTGTTTGTAATGGCTGGTTTTTAACCTTTGGAACAAGATCCTAAGAATAAATACATTTACACACACAAACGAAATTTCATGAAGTAATGCTTAACCTTACTGTATGCAATGCATTCTGATGTCTAAAAACCTACTCTTCTTTTTTCAAAAATGCTGACTGCCAGCTATTAAATTGATATCATGACCTGCTGTATTAGTCCACTCAAGCTGCTGTAACAAAATACCATAGATTCTTAAACTACAGAAGTGTATTTTTTCAGAGACTGGCTGAGGTTTGGCACATACCACGTGAGTCCAAATATGCCATTCCCTCTCTACATCACTGCACCTGAAGCATTAGCTCAACAAGGAGGTGACAGGTACAACTGGCAATACTGCACTAACAACAAGCAAGTAAAAACCGGTCGCTCTCCAGGGGTCTCAAATGCAGGGCATTTGTTAATTTGGAGAGTTTAACATGGCCCTGGGCTCTGAAGCTCAGAAACCAGCATTAATGAATCCACTCACCCAGGGGGTGGGCTTAATGTTAGCCAAGTTTCCTTGTCAAAAGGCACAGAGATCTGAACATTGTAAATTAGCATTTACTAACTTCTGCTCCCCCCTCCCCCTCCACCGTACTCAGAGACCCATAGGCTAAGTGGCTGGAAGGATGAAACACATCTTGTGGTGCCTGCAAACAGTTTCCTGCAATGCAGTGCTCCATCAGGGGTTGGCCAACTCTATCCAGGAGGCCAAATCCAACCACGCTCCTTCCTTTAGGGACCATTTACCATTGCTCTGTGCTGCAAAGGCAGAGTTGAGTAGTTGTGACAGAGACCACACAGCCTCCACAAAACAGAAAATATTTGATATTTTTAGAAAAATTTCCTACCCCTGCTTTAAAACTTGGAATGTCATAGTAGGTAGGGCAGTGGCCACCTCGGTCTTCCTCCAAGGCTCCGTGACCTCCACAGTGTCTGCCCAGGGGTCATTGCATGCTAATAGCTTTTACTATGGAAAACCATATCTACATGCTTTGTGTCATCTCAGCATCCAGCTTATGCTGGAGGGAACAGGTTTGCAGCCCAGAAGCTGTCCTTGCTGAATCGTTATCAAAAAAGAAAAAAAAAAACTAGGGCAGAGGGAGGGGCTTCTTGCTTCAATTTTAGCCCCAAGAGGCAATGTGTTACATCAGAGTTGTAACTTTGATAATGGCTTCCCTCTCAGCAGTGGGGGCGTCGTGTAGGGAGCTCCCAGCCATGCTGACTGAAGCTCTGGGGCTCCACCCAGGATGGGGAGATGAGCAAGTTGGGTGCTTACAGCTTCAGAGGCCAGGATGAGAGAGCTACACTGAGTTAGTTATTCAGGAGCAAGGCTGGGGGTGGCTGAGTTTAGAATCTCCCTGTGAAGGCTGGTCCTGTCCTTGCTGGCAAAGCTGTCCATAATTTTGGGTCAGGAGGGCTGGTGATGGTACCTATATCCTTGCTGCCCAGTGTCGAGGGACAGCCTGGTGTTTCTCAGGCCAAGAAGTACACAGGAGAGAGTGGAACTGGGTTTACACCCTGAGATCTAAGCAGAGACCATGAATAAGCTTTAGGGACTGAACAAAATTGCGTACAAGCCCCCGGATTGGGATGAGCATTTCTTTGGGGACAGAGTCTGGATTTAATCAGTTTCTTAAAGGTGTCAGCGACCACAAGCCAGTTAATTTTATAGGATTCTGTTTCTTCCCATATAGTCCAACCTATTGGGTACATTGGGCTGCTTCCTATACAAAAGCTCTTAAGAATCAGCTAAAATACCCACAGAATCACATGGAAACCTCTACCAGTGATTTAATAGGCTTTAATTGAGTACCTCCTGTATGCCACTCACAGCACTAGTGTTGCAGTCAGTTTGGGCTGCGACAACAAAGTGCCACCCACTGGGAGGCTTACACGTTACAGAGACGTTACTTTTCACAGTTCTGGACGCCAGAAGCCTGAGATCAGGATGCCAGCATGGTGGGATTGGTGAGAATCCTCTTGTGGGTTGCAGACTGCCTGCTTCTCACTGTGTGCTCACATGTCTGACAGAGAGCAAGCTAGCTCTCTGGCCTGTTACTGTGAGGGCACTAATCCCACCTGTGGGGGCTCCACCCTCATGACTTAATCATCTCCTAAAGGCCTCACCTCCAAATCATCACATAGGAGATTAGGTTTCAATGTTTGGCAGGAGGGCAGTACCTGCTACATGAATTGTAGTGTTGAGGGCAAAATTAAAATGTTGGGCCCTGTATTCACAATTATTAAAATTTTTAAGACAGTGCCAGCAGAGCATTAAACCCAGCTTGGGGCCCTATGTGACCACATAGGCTGCCTACCCATGAAACCAGCCTGCAGGAGGGAGATCTCACCAGATGGATTTTTTTCATGGAAGTAGGAAGAAAGAAGAGGTACTGGAGCAGCTGAAATGAGACAATGGGTAGAAGTTTGGAATTGCCCTTGAGGGGAATTGGAGATAGCACTGACTGTGGACTTGGAAGAGAATTACTGGGCGGGGATAAAAGCCCAGCTTGGTCAGAGGATGTGAATTTGTAGTGATCTGATTGTGATTTTTCGCTGTTGGGTTTCAAAACCTTGGTTATAGGGCTTAAAACACCCTGAATGGTAAGAGTGAGGTTTTTCTAGGCAAATGTTAGTGAAGATCAAAAGAGCAAAAGAACAGAAGTTAATGATTAGACTAACTGGAATTATTAAATCCCCGAGGATGGGTTAGGGGGTTACTATGCAGAGAAGGAGCACATATGATGCCTGAGGGTTGAATGGCCCATAAGTCAAGGTCTATAGAAAGCACAAGCATAGAAAAATTAGAAGAAAGAAAGGAAAGTGGATAGACCGTGGGCTGAGATGGGGTTATTGAGATATCAGATTTTAGGTGTTTTCGGAGTTCTGAGTTTCGATGGGTCCAGGACCCAGTTCTGTTGAGTTGAGGCTGCTTGAAGTGATAATGACTTGACCCACAGAGCATCACACTTCAAAAATTGTAATCTTGTGATCGAATTGAGGCAAGTTACTCTCCTCCATGGAAGGCACACCCTCCACTACATGCAGCAAATTGGGTGTTGATGGATGCCGCCGCATATGGTGTGACAGATGGGGAGAGTCGGGGAGAGTGTTTTTCCCTTGTCACAGAAGTGTGTTCTCTTGATGGCTTTGCTCCTTTATGGGGAGAGCTGTGCTTCTCCCAGTTCTCACCCCTCCCCCTCTGCCACAGAGAAAGGATGCGCCAGGCATGGCACTCAGAGCGAGACAAGGAAGCTGGCCAGAGTACAACTGTCCAAGGAACCATGACACCATTTCTGCTCTAATTTCTTTTTTTTTTAAGATTTTATTAACTTTATGCACTTTTTTTTAATGGAGGGACTGGGCATTAAATCCAGGACCTTGGGCATGCTAAGCATGCACTCTACCACTGAGCTATACCCACCATTCTCTGCTGTAATTTCTTTAGATATCTTTTTTGTTAAAGTTTATAAAATTGTTGCAAACCATGAATCTGCACACAATGGAATCAACACAGAAGGCACCTATGTCCCTTTCCCTGTGACTATCTTGGTTTCCAACAGGAAAAGTTAGTTTCTCTGGCTTTTTATAAAGAAAATCTTGCAATATGTACACTTTTGTATTGACTTCTTTCGCTCAGCATCCTATTTGTGAGATTTTTCTATGTTGTTGCATCAACTGAAGTTCATTCATCTTCACTGCTGTATAGTATCTCCTCACAGAAATACACTACAACTTATTTGTCCATCCTACTTTTGGACATTTGAATTGTTTCTAGTTTGAGGCTACTAAGAATAGTGCTCTCTTGTACATCTTTTATTGAACTCTATTTACTTAGGGTTGGCATTGCTGGGTCTCAGGACATACCTATCAATTCAGTTTTACTCAATAATGCCAAGTTGGTTTCCAAAATGATTATGTTACTTTTATTCTCAGGAGCACAGTGAGAGAGTCCCACGTGTTCCACATCCTTGCCAACGTTGGTACTGCTTGTCTATTTAAAATCTGGTCATGCTTTCAGGTTGTGTAGCATCACATTGTATTTCTTTTCTCTTTGAATTGAACATGTATTTATTAAATAGTCTTTTGTGGGCTTAGGGCCATGCTGGATTCTGAAAGATATTCCTAATGTGTTTATCAGGACGGCTCTACTTGCAAGAGAGAGACACTCAACTTGAATTGGTGTAAGTGAAACAGGAGCGATTCCTTGCCCTTATCCCTAAGATGTGGGAAGGAAGCTGAAGCAGGGACTTGAACACTGTCAGGAATCTCTTGGTCTCTCATCTCGGCTTTCCTCTGAGTCTCGGCTTCATTCTTTCCTGGGGAAGGCTGGCTTCTTCACATGGCTGGGCACATGGGCTGTAGTAGGACTGAGCTTAGTCTAAAACAAGGAAGGAGAAAAGTGGCTCTTTGTCATCACTTCCGACACTGAAAACCCTGGAGATTTCTTACTAAAATAACGTGGGCTGTGTTCTCATCTCTGGACCCATTTTGGAGGTCATCAGTGGGGGAATTGGGAGGGAAGGTGGCAGATAAGTTACTGTGATTCACACATTTAGGCCAGGACCCAACCTTTGTCCAATCACTTTGTCCAGGGAGGCACTGATTATAGAAGAAGATACAACTCCTATTCTAAGAACATAGATCAAACTGAGGAAGGAGCAGGTCCCCACAATAAGGGGGATGAACAGATGCGGCCCCCGGAAGCATCCTTAGGAGCCAGGCCAGCATCACTTGGTGGGTTATTTATTAAAATGATGGTGACTCTTCTCTTTCTGCTCCCCTTGGCCATGTGACATTGTAGAGTCTAGAGCCTCATTCCTTGAATCTAGGCTGGCCCTGTGACTTCCTTTAAACAGCAGAATGCAGAGAAGTAACAGGGTGCCAGTTCTGAGCCCAGGCTCAGGGAGAATTGTGGACTTTACTCATTCTCTGCCCCCTCTCCCCAGCTGCATGTGAACAAGCCCAGGTGAGCCTGGAAGAGACCCCCTTGGCCATAGACAAGCTTGTCCATTTGTCCCAGTTGAGGACTTAGACATGTGAGAAAATACAGCAAGACCAGTAAAGCCAATGCTCACATGAGGAGCCTGGCCAAGATCAGATGAGTTATCCAGCTAAGTCCAGCCTAAATTGCCCACCTACAGAACTGCAAACTAAATATAGAGCTACTGTTAACCATACCATAAGTCACTTAATTTGGGGATTATTGCTTAACAATTAACAATATGGTTATTGGTATGTCATTTAACTTTGGGAATGTTTCTTGTGCAGCAGTAGCTAACTGATGATACAAATCCCGATTTGTGATTCCTCTACAAGTAAGTCACATGAGATGTTCTTTTTAACACCAGAAACTTTGGTGGGAAAACGGAGCAGTCACACATGAAAAGGTTAAAGGACAGTGTGAAATAGAGTTGATTAAACTATCAATTTTTTAAAAATGCAGAAGCAAGTGTTAATGTAATGAGTGTGGAGAGACAAAGTATGAGGACTGGAAGAATGTTCGATGGAGATGCAGAGATTAAGGTGGGCCTCTGAGGAAATGAGAACACGAAGTACAGAAGAGGTAATGGAAGCCAGCCCAGATGGGTGAGCAGAGAATTCACGTTCAAATATGCAAATAAGCAGGACAGGTACCGGCAACAAATAAAAGACCTGCATGGAACCGTGCGTGGAGCCAGTGGATTAAGAGCCAGTAGGAAGAGGAGGAGTTGGAGAAAAGTGTGGTTCTATGAGTGAGAGCAGAAGAGGGACGCACAGGTGGCCAAATGGAGACACACAGTTTAGACCCATATTCTTTTTAGCATGAACAACGGTTTAAAAAAATTATTTTGGAAGACTGCAGAAATGGCCCTACTCCTTTACTTTTTCTTCTCTACCCACTTCATTTACAGTGTAGCTCTGTATCTCCTCCCATCAGTAGATGTCAGTTTCTCCAGCCCATGAATCAAAGACGGCCTTGTGATTTGCTCCGGACAGTAAAACGCGGAGGAAATGATTGTGTGTCAGTTTTAAGCTCAGGCTTTAAAAGGTCTGGCATGTATTCACTTACTCTCAGAGCCCTGACTCTGCTGTGTGAGCAAGTCCAGGTTAGCCCACTGGAGATGAGAGACATGTGGAGCAGTGGGGGGCCTTCACAGCTGATAACCACCCGCAAGCAGCTGGTTCCCCATCCGAACAGGCAGCAGATTACGGGTCCAAAAGGGAGCCCACCTAAAATCAGATCCACTGCCTGGCTGAACTCAGCCCAAATTGTTGATTTGCAGGATTGTCAAGGAAAAAATTGTTGTACTAGGCCACTAAGTTTGGGGATGGTTTGTTACATAATGAAACAAATTGACTCAGATGCCAATATTGAAAAATTGGTAATTTCTCATAGAAACCCGAAAATATGCCTTCTTTTGAAAAAAAAAATCGTAGGATGTGGAAATACTGAGCCTGCATTCCTGTTTGGCAACAACTGGGACTTGAGTGGATCTACCGCTCTTAGGTGAGGACTGCAAAATCCAATTTGTTGCCATTCCCATCATTCTCTATCTCCTGACCTAATTTACTTACTTGCATGTCCTAACCAGCCCCTATTAGGATATTAGTTTGCAACTCTAAGGAGTGTGAATATTTTGGGGGGATTTGGGGCAATAGAATGACATGATAAATGTAATTTTAAAAAAAGTCTGTCTGGGGGCAGTGTGTAGAACTGGGAATGTGGAGACAGGAGGCTAAGAGGCTAGAGAAATTTCAGCAGGAGGGTATTTGGAAGACACTGCAGATACAAAGTATCTGAAGACCTTTAGAACTGAATGGTTAGTCACAATGAAAATGGAGAAATTAGTCAAATTAGTTATGAGAGTGGAATGATGTTTGGTTTATAAGCAAAGCCCGATTACCCTCTTAGGAAATGAAAGCTAGTACATTAAAGCCTAAAATTAATAGTATCCACTTCTAATGATGAATTAATTATTCAGGACAGAAAATTCGGTTGAGCTCTCAGGATCACAGCTTCTTCTGTCCTAATAAACACACACTGAAAAATACACTTCAAACCAAAATAGAGTTTTTCATTCCCTTAAATGTTTCTCTTTCTTTTCCAGAAATATCTTAACACTAGCTATTCCAACTTAACACTAGCTATTCCAACTAGATAACCACAGCAATAATTGAGGCCAATGACATTGCAAGTCAAAGACTTGCGATGACTTCTTGGCAAACCTTCATTTGCAAAGAAATTGTCAGTCTTCAATAGAGAGGAGTGATCAATGCAATGATGCTTGCACATCCTCTGGATATTAACCTCAATCTGTGTGGGTTTGCTAAGCCACCCAGCTGCCTCCCCTTCCTCCCCACCTCCCTTTGTGTTACCATAAGACTGAGGGCTCCGCAGAACTTGGTTCAAAAATAACTGGTTACTTAGAATTCTGAGCGGATTGGTGAGAATGATTAGGGGGCATTTGAAACATTCTCAGCACGTCATTACCATCACTCTCTTGATCATTATTGTCATCCTCTTTAGAAACACTAAAAACTTAAATGTTCATAAGCTCCGTGCAAGGTCGAATGTAGAGGAAGTAAATAGTTACTTCATTCTGAGAAAAACAGCCCAGACATACAAGGCATGGAAAACAAAGCAGAGGAGGAAATAACTTCACAAATTCATAAAGAGTAAAAATTTTTTTCACCAAGTCCACCCAAAGTACTTACTTTCCCCCAGCCAACATTTCTGAGAGACGGGAATGGGACTGAGAATCACTAGCCTCCCATATATTTCAAATCCAAGGAGAAAGATGGATGAGCCGGGAGGGGTTGGTGGGGGGTTTCCTCTTTGGTAGAAGATAAACATCCTTGTGTTAGGCAATGGCTTCCTCTCCGGGTATGGTTGAGCAGTCCACCACACAAGTTTGCAAACTTTGGTTTAACCATGGTCTTCCAGCCCCAAATCATGCTAAAATGCAGATCCTGATTCAGTAGGTCTAGGGCAGAGACAACATTCCACATTTCTAGTAAGATCCAGACCACGCATGGGAGGAAAGTGTCTAAAGAAACATCCTTAATGCATGTGAGTCCACGGGTTTACCAAGTTGCATCGACCTGGACAGGAAAGGGGATATTTGGGAACTTCTGGCTCATCAATTAGGAACAATGATAAATTCTATCTACTTCCTAATACTTAATGGTGGCTTATGAGTGCTGATAAAGAAATGGGAAGTATCCTTTATTATATACCTGTGTGTCAGATACATATAGAACGTATATACATATATAAAGAATGTACCACGTAATGTTTAATATACATGAAGCAAACACACGTATACATGTATATATAAAACTTTTATACTTTTTGGTTACACTAATGTAGAAGAAATTTCACATTGGGCTTTGAAAAGAAAGACAGTGTAAAGTAACTACATCACTGTAGTTCCTTCATTCATTAAATCAATAAGCCATTTATGGGGAGTCTACTGTATCTCAAGCATTGGAAGAGAAATAAGATAATGTCCTTACCTTGGAGTGGGGGATGGTGATTCAGAGTCTAGTGCAAGAAACAAACGTAAATTTCTAAGCAATGTGGCAACTTTTACAACACATGTCTCCTACTGAAGTTCTCTTTCCAAATTGAAGGAAGAGTCTTGATTCACTACCAAGCCTGAGAAGACATCTCTGTTTACAAACTCGTTATTGGAATTTCCAGCAATGCAGGTGCAAAATGAGAAAGAATTCTTGTCCTGGAAAGCATATGGCTCCTACAGATGGCTGTTTTCTTACCAGAAGAGACTGTCTCACAGTGAGAAGAAGTCAGAATTCCTGTTATGTTAAATAGCTTAAGTGATGAAACGAAACCTCCAATTCTTGACAACCTGCCAGATTGGATCGCCTGTGAAAACTGACTTTGTTGATTTTAGATGGTGTACTTCTTTCTCTTTTTCTGAAGCCCTCTACTCAATATGTGAGGTCTGTGGCTATTAGCTAAGTTTTCTTCTCTGTGGGTAAGTAATGGCTTCAGTGAAAGCCCTGAAAAGGCTACACAAAGCAGTTATGGATCTTTTGTCCACAGAATAGCATCTTTCCTCCAAGGAGTTCTGGTAAGTTTCAGTCTCTCTCCAATACTTTCAGATCAATAACCAGAAGGTTTATCAAACTCCCCAGGACTGTGGCCAGCACTTGGAGAACTTTTACGAGAATTAATTTTAAAAATTGCAGGCAATTGAGTTAGGAAGACGACATCCCTTCTGCTGAGCTTATGACTCAAGACTTCACTTCATCCTCCATTACCCACTCAGTGGGACCACAGACTGCACAGGCCCATGCAGCAGTCTGGAATCGCCTCAATTCAGGAGAGCTCATCCTGGCTTTGACACCAAGTTGGATAAATGGCAATCTATTCCATACTCCAGGTAACTTGGTTAATGCTCTCCAAAAACCAGACATTTCAGGCACTGTTAGAGAGTCAATAAAAGGAGGCAGAGACAAGCCGAAGCTCAATTAAGGTTATAACAGACACCAACATAGCAAACTTCCAAGTGGGACTCAGGGGTGCAGGGAGTCTCCGAGAGCAGGGAGCTCGCCCCTTGGAGTTTTTCACTCCGTCCTGAGGTTGATCCAGGCAGTCCAACTCATCCTCCATCGTCTTTTTAACTCTAACTCTACTCCTAGGGTGTGGGGAAGAACTCTCAACATTAGACGTCCTGCCAAGAAGCTGTACCACTTCCCAAAGACTGTTCCAGTGGACTGGCAGGGAGCTTTAACATTTTTCTAGGGCCAGGACATAAATGAGGAAACAAGTTTGAGAAATGGCTTATCCAGTAATCTGTTCCACCTGGGCTGTCTTCCAGCACTGGCACCAGTTTGTTGAGTGGCCTCCTGGTGACTTCAGATTTCATATTCATTGTGTCGTTTAATCTTGACTATGATACTGTGACATAGGAACTTTTATCCCTCTTCTGTAGTTGGGGAAAGAGGTTAATAAAAACAAAGGAACTTGTCCAAATTCAAATAGCTAGCTAAGTGATGGGACTGAGTTTTGACCCAAGGTCTTCAGGCTGCAGTTCTGTTTTCTTAATCACACAGTGTGGCTTTGAGTCTGATACTTGACCAGAGGGGGTCTGGGCCCGGCGTAAAAGCCAATGCTAGTCATTGGAGATGTGAAAATTGACCAGAGCAAGTGCAACCAGGACACACATGTCATTGATATGTACACATTGCTTCTCCAACTTCCAGGGAATCCCTTGTTGGTCTGCTTAGGTTTTAGGTTTTTTACTGTGATTTTTGGAGAAACAGATGAGTAGAATTAGAAGAAACAAATATTGTTAAGCAGTTGCTGTGATATGCAGGACTTTAAGAAGCTGGAGACAGGGACGACAATTGTGTCATGTTGTGTAATAGTATTTACACAACTATTGTGTAAATAGACACAATAGTAAATAGACAGGGACAACAATTGTGTCATGTAGAGACCTTTGATACCTCTTTGAGTATTCTTGAAAGATTTAATTTACTTTTTTTTAAAAATGAGGGACTTGTATTTCTTTGGAATGTGATCATGTGCCAAGATTGGCCAGGAGGTGGTCCAGTTGTCTGGGTTCTACAGTGAATAAGGAATCACTGGCAAGGTCCACCCTCTCTGTTAAACCACTTCTGACCAACATTTATTTACCTCAAGGTTTTTGTGCCCTTTGATTCGAGGGTCTGCTACAAAACATTGCAGAGTGTGTGTGTGTGCACATGTGTGCATGTGCACTTTCACTCAGGTTTGAATTGACAACAGGTTCACCTTGTTCCACAAGAAGATACTTTAAAGGAGTTTGAGCCCTTTCCCCTGAGGCTCTACCTTAAAGAAATAACACCATGAAAATGGTTGGCTTTTCTCCTTAGAAGGCACCAAGACAGCAGAACAAGTAAGCAATATTCAAATCAAAGATATCCCCCAAGGTACCACCTGTTTGCAGGTTTCTCACGTTAGGTTGGCATCTGTTCACGTGCCCAAGAAGTTTGCCTGCCCAGATTACAACTGCAGACCTGGCCTAGGATCATGTTCTATGTAGAACAAGCTTCCTGGGAACAGGGACCAGAGACAAGAAGGGGAAAGAGAGACCTCAGAGGCAGGGCACAAATGGATGGAAAAACCTGATGGTAACTGCTCCCAAGGAATTACTTGAACATCTTACATGAGGCATTTGAATGTCTTCACCAAGGTCATTAGCTGTGTATGGAGCAAGGGCTTATTTTTAAAGTTTGACGTAGTCCGAGGAATGCTTTGTTCCTAATTTAGAGCACTTGTACTGAGAGCTTCCACGTCTCCGGCATCTGCCGCCACCCACCACATGTTCCACAGCAGGCCAAGATCCACTTGTGGTGAAGTCCCAGAGTTTGCCAGCCCCTCAGGGAGCTGTCAAGGCCTGGGAGAGAGGTTGTTTGGGGGATTATTTGGAAAGAAAATGAAGAAGTCTTTAAAAAAAGACGTCTTGGGTATGAGAGTTTGGATTCTATTTCAGTAAGCATTCACTTCTCTCCCCTTTCTGTTGTGGGTAGAGTGTTCTCCTCCACTCTTTTGATTTTGGAGTTGACCATGTGACTTTCTTTGGCCCAGAAACTGTTAGCAATTAGAAGGCAGACAGAGTCCTTCACTGAACTTGTGTGGTTTTGCTTGGCTATTGCACTCTGGTGGTCTGCCAGGAGAAGGGCTTCTTCTGGGTACCTGCCGCTCCTATGAAGAGCAAACCTGAGCTCAATCCACAGTCTAGTGGACCCACAGCCTAAAGCACAGCCATCCAGCTGAGCCAAGTTCAAATCTGTGGTTGTGGTTTTAACGCTTGTACTTATAAGCTGTTAAGACTATTTGTTACACAGCATTATTACAACAGTAGCTGGCTGATACATGGAGTTAACGATTTTTATGTTTTTTTCTGCACGTGGGTGGACATTTATGTAAACTGATATGATAGAGTAAAAACTCCTTTCACACAAAGTGTAGAAAGGGAGTTTCAACCAGCTTCAATCCAGAATTCTGAGACAAGAGAAAATAGCGGCTTGTGACAGAGTGAGCTACCCTCTAATAAGCTTTGGGACTGAGTTTTGACCCAAGGTCTTCAGGCTGCAGTTCTGTTTTCTTAATCACACAGTGTGGCTTTGAATATGATGTCTTACCAGAGAGGATCTTTGCCCAGGGTAAGAGCCAACACTAGTCACTGGAGGTGTGGAAATTGACCAGAGCAAGTGTGACTGTGGAGCTTCCCCCAAAGTGAGCCTGTGGAGAGCCAGGATTAGCAGATACTGAAAGGTGGCCGTAAGGTATTTAAGTTAATTTGGTCTGAAAGCCTAAAGAATTCATTGAAATCCTCTCACCCATAGAGACTGTCTTAAAAATTACCTAAAAAGTTTTGAATTTAAGTTGAAAAGTTTAACTTAGATTTTCAGATTTCTAACACTTCTTGAGAAAACAATTAGAATGTCAGAAAATAGTGTGGTCACATTTCTTCCTGATAATAAACATGGGAGCTGATTTGTTCCCCCTAGTTGTGCTTTCCAGCTTGGTGACATCCCTGCCATGTTCTGTCCTTCATTTTCAGCTGCCTCCTGGGATTGGTTGCTTGACTTATCCTTAAGCAATAGGAATTGAGAATTGGGACACCTACTAACTCAATAACCCTCCCTTCATTTTAAGGAAACCTACAGAGGCAAAGAAAGACCCAAGTGCTTAGCTCAGATTGGATGCTCAGTGGGGTGACCATACATTAATTTCGCCCACGACAGTCCTGCTTGATGCATATTGCCCTGGGCTAATTTATCAATTTGCATAAAAAATTATGGAGTCCTATCTGGCAGGCGATACTGGCTTTCAGTGCCCCAGGAGCACCTCACATGACATCTCCATTCACTTTGGGTTTGCTCATAGCATGGTGATCTCTGGTAGTTAGAAGTCTTACATGGCAGCTCAGGGTATCCCAGGCTACAAGGCACAAGCTGTATCACTTTGTCTGACCTGGCCTTGGAAGTGATGCATCATTACTATCATCTCATTCTATTGGTCCTTATGCCACCTAGATTCCAGGCAGAGAACTTACATACTACCTGGTGCTGAATGACTTAGGCAGTTAGTGGCAAAGTGAAGACTGGAGCTAAGTCTGTCACTCCACTCAATGTGTATTCTTTCATTCCAAGAAGCCTTATTGGCCTCCATTTTCCATCCCATTTTTTTCCTTCTTCGCTGTATTATATTATTAATATATGAGTACCTATGTGTTCTAAGAGAGTAAGCCAAGCATGGTCTTTGGAAGGTCTTAAAATTTTTTAGAATTATGTGGAAAATCTTTTTTTTTTAAATGTGTGTATCAGTCAGAGTTCTCTGTTGCAGACATAGGTTAAGAATTTATTAAACGGGTCCAGATAGTGTGCCGCATCCCTGAAAGGGTCTGAGAACCAGGCTTGGAAGCTACACTGCTAGGAACAGTTCCAACATTATACTGTGGATGACTGCTGCAGGGAAGAGCTGCTGCCTCTGCTCTTGGACAGACTCACCACACCTCACCAGCTGCCTTGGAGCACAGTGTGACAGAACCTCCACCCACTACTGCCTCTGAAAGCTCACTGTCTTTGCCTCTGTACCAGCCAGAATGGATCTGTGCCATACCTGCTTCCAAATGTCTTCTGCATTTGTACCTGAATGGTTGCTCCTAGGTCACCTGTCTGTACCATAGCTGCAACTATAGTAAGTGAATTTCTAGTGTCTATTCTGGAAATACACAGATTAATAAAGTGGGAAAATCCTCAAGCATAAGAATAATGTTTATAAGGTGCTGAGAAGGCAAAAAGCACCAAAAAGTTCTACCATGTGAATGTGTACATATGTATGCTTTTCTGAATCAAAGGTTCCTTGTTTCCATCAGTCTTCAAAGAGGTTTCCAATTCTCACATGTTAATAATCAGTGCTCCATGGACCTCCCTGGTCAGACACAAATCTGTGTGTTTGGGTCCTTTTGTATACAAGTCCACTATATTTTTCAGAATTGAGGACGGTGAGGTTCAATTATCTACATCTCTCTGATCTAATAATACAACTAATTTATAAAAGCCAGATGGCTATTAGAGTGGTATTTTGGTTCTATTGTTAAATCTGTTTTTTGTTCCTCTTTGGAACGATGATAAAGCATGCAGTTCACTAAAGCCTTGATTAACAAGGGTGCTTATTTTAATAGATTTTGTTTGTTTGACTTCTTTGAGAATAGAATGGCAAAATCAAATAAAAACAAAAATCATAGAGAGCTTCCAATAAGGATTTGTTCTAAAAATATACTTTGGGGGGTGGCTTAGAGTAGGAACACATTCAGCTCAGCTTTCTATAATATCTAATATTTGATGTAGAAGCAGATTTCCCAAAGACTCAATAAAAGCTTGACTGTTTTAAAAAATCAGCTTTTCTCATGATTTCCTCACTATTTAGGCAGAAATGTAGAGTAAGACATTTGAGAGGATTCCATACAACACACAAGATTAGAGCTTTATCTGAAGCATAGAGAGGGTGAAGTGTCTTGTGCAAGATTAGCAACCTTATGGCAAAGACTGAACTGGAACTGAGGACTTCTTATTCCTAATGAGGTGTCCTCACCTCTAAAACACCTCACCTCTAAAACAGGAAGACCTGTAACAAAGAGTTTGTACTAGTTAGTTACTGCCGTGTAGCAAACCATCTAAAAGTTTAAAAGCTGAAAACAAAACTAATTATTAATGTTTACAAGTTTGCAGTTTGGCTGAGTGGTTCTGCTGCTTTGGGCCAGCTCCACTAACTCAGGTGGGCTCACTCATGCATCCGTGATCAGCTGCTGGTTGGTAGGTATCTTAGCTAATCTTGGTTGGGCTCTATCACACATCTGGTGCTTCAGCAGGGAAAATGAGGTCAACTCTGCTGCATGAGGTTCTGTCCTTCAGCAGGTACACAGGCCTGTTCTCATGATGGTCGCAGGGTTACGGATGATAGAGGTCTAGTCTGAGAACTGGATTATTGGAGTCATCACATTTTATTAGCCAAAGCCCATCCTAAGGCCAGCCCAGATTCAAGGGGAGGGACGAGACATCACTCCTTTGATGGCAGGACCGACTAAGTCACATTACAAAGTACAGAGAGCCTGTAAAGAATTAGTGCCTTTTTTTTCAATCAATCTGCTACAAGTTAACTAATTCATTCAAACTTTATTGCTTGTCACCCTGTCATATTTTTATTGATTGTGGCTGGCCTAATGCTACAGTAAGATCGAGGGATGCAATAAAGAATAGAATCAATCTTGTACTTATTTCTTAGTGAAAAATATCATATAACTAAACATCTGTTTCCTTAGATAATTTGGTGACTCGTGATAAGGTTTTTTTATCAGGTTTTTTATCACTGGCCTGAAAGTCATTATTTCTTAAATTTGACATTATACCTTCTATAAAAAAAATCACATAAGAAATTCAGGAGTAATTTAGTGTGCGTAAATTAAAATTGGCTTTGGTGAGAACAATTGACTTCTCAGAGGTGCAGCCAACAGGGAACTGTCAGGCTAGATGAGTTTTTACACATCTCGGGAAGAAATTGGAGCTCCAAATGCTAAATTTGGCTTACAAGGATATCATACGTACATTTGACAACCGAAGGTCTTTAGATTATAGGGAGAGTCTGGGCTGTCTCTACCTGTTATTTCTCTATCCAAGTGATATTTCAGCTGAGATGTATGAGTGGAACTGTAAAGCATCCCCAGACAATAAAAGAGCCACTTAATTTTTGGACTTTGATTGACTACTTTCCCAGGTTATAGATAGTAATATTTTCATATTATCCAGATGCAGGACCTGGTCTAAGCAGGATCAAAGGTGCTTTTCAGGAAAACAGTCTAAAAATTTTAGAATATACTCAATGGAAACTGAGTAACTCTCTCGCAGAGAACAACTAAAATACTAGATGAAGCAGAAACCAAAATATTTTCTTAAAGGCAATGAAGAGATGGGAAGGTAGCAAGTAATTACTGTGACAAAATCTAAGGAAAAGGTAGAATTCAGAGAAGGAAGCAGAGTGCTGAAGCCAGTGTTATCCTGAGAATATTTACCTTTTCAGACAAATTTGAACTTCAGTGTTGATGGACTCACTGGATGAGACGGACAGAGATTAAAACCCAAGATCCCATTCGAATCAGAGAATCTGACAGTAGACACTTCACTCATTAGGCTAGTGCCTCAAGGGGTCCAATGTTAGAATGAAGGAAAATCAGAAGTCATCCTAACACCGTATTTATTATAGGACCTGCAAAACAGTGTTTTGCTTTTCAGCTGGAGAAAATAAATAGTCCCAAAGAGATTGTGTCTCACAAACTAGCCTCACAAGAGTTTTCATCCTTAAGATGGACCATTACATACATTAATGGTTCAGAAACATTAAAAAAAAAAACCACATAAGGTAGCTGGATTGGATACTCCCCTAGGCACCACATAGAAAAAAACACCAATCCTTTCTGTCAGAAGTCATCTCCATTAGGTCTCAGAGAATGTTCATAAGTAATGTTTCGAGGAAAATAAGTATTGTATGGTAAAAATTGATTAAGCACACAAGAAGATAAAAGACCAGAAGCAAGAACCAGCAGAAACCAAACTGTGACACTGATGGATATAAAACAATTTACTATACCTGAAGGAAAAAAGATAAGCAGAAATAATTTTCAAACAACAGATACCATGAAAAGTGACCTAACAGTTTTAAAAGAGTACCAAATAAAACATCTACAAATTAAAAAAAAAATACAATGGCTGAAATAACAAACACCACAATAGGAAGGATATTCACAGATCAGACAAAGCTAGAGTAAACTGAAAGATAGGTCAGAAGAATTGTATAGGATTATTAGTTGAAAATGATATTATTAGTTGATAGGATTATTAGTTGAAAATAAGATTATTAGTTGAAAATGATGGTTTTTTTCAGAGGCCATTATAAAATCTACGTGCTGAGTGAGCAGGAAGCAGAGAGCACATGGGAGGGCATGGACAGCTAGGTTAACTAATTTAAGTCATGTGGTTATCCAGTCTCCCCTTGGGTTATGTGGGACTTGGAGAGGTAATAAACAAGACAAACAGCAAAGAGTAGGGCCTTATAGCCCCAGAATTAGAATCCAGCACATAATAAGGTAGAATAATCTAATCGATTAAACCTCAGACTACCATGGGCCATTGGAACAGAAAAGGCAGAGTGTGGCATCAAGAATATTCAGGTGAGAATTCAGGCATGCCTAGGTCTTAAAAGCAGAGAAGAGCAAAATGTGGGGTTAAATGAGACATTATCACCAAGATTTCAAGCAGTTAGGACAGGATGGTTGGTCAACATGGAAATCTCTAAGGGAGCTCTTTCTTCGCCAAGGTTGGCCAGTTGAACAACTTTTTGTCTTGTGTATTATAAAAATGTGTAGTCCTCTGGGTCTTAAATGGGCTCAGGCCTTTTAGGTATCAAGAATTATCTTCATAAATTTAGTAGCCTTTGGTAGGGTACGCATTATTTTTATATAACCCAAGTTCATTTTTGAGTACTTCTCTGCTAAAAAAAGAAAAAACACCTCAGTTAATTCTTTCCAGTTGCAGCTATGTTTCAGAAGGAACCAATATATGCCAGAGGGAATGCCTACCTGATCTTTAATTCACCTTTCTATGCAGGCCTCTGCTGAGTCATCCATGGTCTTGCTTTGTTCCTGTCTTCCTGGTCTATTTATATCCAATGGTCCTCTTGACTTCATCTGCTCCATCCTTGAGAGTCCTGGAATTTTTCTGTTGTTTCCATTCCACCCTAAGATATAGAAATTTCTTGAAGCTGCATAAACACAGTTTGATAAGGCTAACTGTGTTCCCTCCAGGGTCTTGTTATTTCTTTGGTGCTTTGCATAAGAAGCAAAATTTCTCTGTCAGTAACCCCCTGAGACCTATACACATTTTTTCAGAAATATAATTGATTTACAATGTTGTGTTAGTTTTAAGGATACAGCAAAGTGATTCAATTATACATATACATATATATATTCTTTTTCAGATTCCTTTCCATTATAAGATAATATATACAAGATATCAAATATAGTTCCCTGTGTTATGCAATAGATCCTTGTTGTTTATTTATTTTATATATAGTAATGTATATATGTTAATCCCAGACTCTTAATTTATCCCTCTCCCTAACCCCTTCCTCCTTTGGTCACCATAGTTTTTTCTATGTCTGTGAGTTTTCTGGTTTGTAAGTAAGTTCATTTGTATCATTTCTTTAGATTGCACTTACGTAGTGAAATCATGCAGTATTTTTCTTTCTCTGTCTGGCTTACTTCACTTAGTATGACAATCTCCAGGTCCATCTATGTTGCTGAAAATGGCATTATTTGATTTTTTATGGCTGAGTAGTATTTCATTTTATATGTGTATGTGTGTGTGTATATGTATGTATATATGTATATGTATATGTATATGTATATGTGTGTGTATATATATGTATATAAGAACAACTTTTTTATCTAGTCATCTGTCAATGGACATTTAGGTTCCTTCCATGTCTTGGTTATTACAAATAGTGCTGCCATGAACATTGGGGCACATGCATCTTTTCAAATTATAGTTTTATCTGGATATATGCCCAGAAGTGGGATTGCTGGATCATATGGTAACTCTATTTTTAGTGTTTTCAGAAACATTCATACTGATCTCCATAGTGGCTGCACCAAACTGCATTCCCACCAACAGTGTAGGAGGGCTCCCTTTTCTCCACAGCCTCTCCAGCATTTATTGTTTGTAGACTTCTTAATGATAGCCATTCTCTCTGGTGTTAGATGATATCTCATTGTAGTTTTGATATGCATTTCTCTAATAATTAGTGATGTTGAGCATTTTGTCACATGCCTGTTGGCTATCTGTATGTTCTCTTTAGAAAAATATCTATTTAAGTCTTCTCCCCATTTTTTGATTGGAATTTTTTTATATTAAGCTGTGTGAGCTATTTGCATATTTTGGAAATTAATCCCTTGTTGGTCTCATCATTTGCAAATATTTTCTCCCATTCCGAGGGTGTCTTTTTGTTTTGTTTATGGTTTCCTTTGCTGTGCAAAAGCTTTTAAGTTTAATCAGGTCCCATTTGCTTATTTTTGCTTTTATTTCCATTACTTTGGGAGAGGGATCGAAAAAAATATTGCTGTGATTTATGTCAGAGTGTTCAGTCTATATTTTTCTCTAAGAATTTTAGAGTATCTTGAGCCCTATACTTTTAATACATCCCTTACATCTCTTTATATTTCTCCCAGCTCAGACAAGAGCTATTTTGTCTCATGACTTCTTCCAAACATTTTGTCCATAACTGGAATCCTTTCCATTCTGCTGGGTGTACAGTCTTTTGAATGACAAAGCCCAGGAGAAGAGACTCACAGATTTCTAGCTTCCCACCTTGTTGCTCTCCTTCCCTGAGGCATGGAACACAGAAAGGCTGAGCTTTAAAAAAAATTATTGAAGTATAGTCAGTTTACAATGTTGTGTCAGTTTCCGGTGTATAGCATAATTGTTCAGTTATACATATACATACATATTCGTATGTATGTGCCTTCATGTTCTTTTTCATTATAGGTTACTACAAGATATTGAATATAGTTCCAGAAAGGCGTAGCTTTTAGAACAAAAGGAAGATCAGTAACATGTCATTGGCATATAGTGACACTTTTACCTCTTCTTTTCCAATTTGGATCCCTTTTATTTCTCTCTCTTGCCTGATTGCTGTGGCTAGGACTTCCAGGACTATGTTGAATAGGAGTGGTGATAGTGGGCATCCTTGTCTTGTCCCAGATTTTAGTGGGAAGCTTTTGAGTTTCTCACCATTGAGTACCATGCTGGCTGTAGGTTTGTCATATATAGCTTTTATTATGTTGAGATGGGCAAAATATTTTGGAGAAAAGACTACATGATTTGACATCTCAAAAATTATCTACCTGCTTATCTTTAGAAACAGCATTGCCCTAGATCCGGCTAGTGGGAGTTTCTGCTTTGGATCCATTCTTTACAGGGCTTCACTCTGGCCTTTTTCTGGCTGTCCCTCACCCTCAGTGAGGCATTTGCTGGGCTTCGGGCACCGGCCAACCAGGAAGCAGATATTCTATCTGTGACAATCATGTATATGGAAAAGAAAAATGGGGAAAGTAGTTTTAAGAGACTTTGTAGCATGTTGTGAATCAAATCCTACTTTGGTATCATTAATAGAGATTTCAGTACAAATTTATCTCCCAAATAAACTATTTGGACTCACAAACACTTTGTCAGTATGATAGGGACCATATCTTAGGTTGGAAAAGTCATGGCTGCCCCTTGCTGCAGGTAACTGGGAAATGATTTAGGGAAGAACTTTTGAAAGATAAAAAATATTACGTGCCATTTGATGCTGAAGACCCTCTGTCCCCATCTGGGTGAGTGTGGGTGCGCATGCACGTGTGTAGCACTCTCACGGTAAAAGGGGACTAGACCTTTCCTTTATAACTGTGTTGGGGTACAGATAGGCAATATGATGTATTCTTAGGAAGCAGCCTTGAAGATGTACTTATCTAGGCATGATTATGACCAAGAAACCTGAGCTTCTAACTTAACGGAGCCTGGGGCAGAAACAGTAGGTCCTGGAACATAGTAGGTGTTAAATAAATTGTGCTGACTAAATGTATTACTGGAAAAACGTTGACGCTAGAGTATTAACAGCATCTCCCAGTGTAAGAATAATTCTATTTTCACCCACTTAGCTTGTGAGCCTTTTGGGGAATGAATTAGGCAACACTGGAATATTCAGGACGGATAGAATGATTGCACTGGAAAGGTTAAAGGATTGGTCAAAAGTCAAAGACTGTTGAGGAAAACAACACATCTAAAGATGAGCATGATGGGAGAGAAGACAGGAGATTTGGGAGGAAGCTTCTTTATCTGTGACAATTACATACAGAGAGACACAGAGAAATGAGGAAAGCAGTTTTAAGAGATTTTGTAGTATGTTATGAATCAAATTTTATTTTGGTACATTTTATAGAGATTTTATTACAAATTTATTTCTTATTAACTATTTTTTTTTGGTCTTGGACCAATGTTACTTTTAATACAATGCTCCCTGGAGACGGGTTTCTATTTGTTTTAAATAAATGAATGTACAATCTTAGGTCCTTATGAAAGATATTTCTTTGAAATAAAAAGAGGAACTTATGATATTTTATTTATTCTGAGGTAGACTTTTACTTTTTTAAAAAGTACTAATTTTTAAAAATTGAAGTATATTTGAGTTGCAGTGTTATATTAATTTCAGGTGTGCAGCGCAGTAATTCAATATTTTTATAGGTCATACCCCATTAAAAATTATTACAAAACAATGGCTCTCATTCTTTGTGCTGTACAATATATCCTTGTTGCTCATCTATTTTATACATATACATCTATTTTGCATCTCTTAGTCTCATACGCTTATCTTGACCCTCCTCCCTTTCCTTGCCCCTCTGATAACTGCTAGTTTGTTTTCCAAATCTATCAGTCTGTTTCTGTTTTGTAATATACATTTGTTTGCTTTATTTTTTTAGATTCTACAAATAAGTGACATCATATAGTATCTATCTTTCCCTGTCTGATTTACTTCAGTAAGCATAATATTCCCTAGATCCATTCACATGGCTGCAAATGGCAGAATATAATTTTTATGGCTGAGTAGTATTCCACTGTGTATATATACCACATCTTCTTTATCTATTCATCTGTTGATGGACATTGATGTTGCTTCCATATCTTGGCTATTATAAATAATGCTGTTATAAACATTGGGGTGCATGTTTCTTTTCGAATTAATGTTTTCATTTTTTCAGATATATATCAAGGAATGGAATTGCCGAGTCATATGGTAGTTTTATTTTTAGTTTTCTGAGGAAACTTCATACTGTTTTCCATAGTGGCTGCACCAATTTACATTTCCACTAACAGTATACAAGGGTTCCCTTTTCTCCATGTGCTTTCCAACATTTGTTATTCATAGACATTTTGATGATAGCCATTCTGACAGGTGTGAGGTGCTATCTCGTGGTTTTGGTCTATATTTCTCTGATGTGTTAACAAGTGTCACATCCTCTTCTTGCATTGATTCCTGTATCATTTATAATGCCCTCCTGTGTCTTTTGTTACAGCCTTTGTTTTATAGTTTATTTTGTCTGGTTTGAGCATTGCTACCCCTGCTTTCTTGCTGTTTCCATTTGCACAAAATATCTTTTTCTAACCTCTCTCTTTCAGTCTATGTGTGTCTTTAGCTCTGAATGAAGTCTTTTTAGGTAGTATATATATTTTTTTATCCAATTAGTCACCCTGTGTCTTTTGACTGGAGCATTTAGTCCATTGACATTTAAAGTAATTATTGATACGTATGTACTTACTGCTATTTTATTGCTTGTTTTCTGGTTATTTTTGCAGTTCTTTGTTCATTTCTTCTTCTTTTTCTTTCTTCCTTGTGGTTTGATGATTTTGTTTAGAAGTATGCTTGGATACACTTTTGCTTTTAACCTTTCTAAAACAGAGTTGGACCTTTATGTTTGATGAAGAGTCAATTTAGTTGCAAGATTTTTTCTTTTTTATTAATATATTTTTTACTGACACATTAAATTTTTGACAGCATAACTTTGATAACATGTTATGTAATTCACTTCAACTTTTAAAAGCTATGTGGCAAATATTTCCATGGCAATGGTCAAACTTTCTCTTGTCCTTAATAAATTTCCTTCCATAAAAAATTCACTGGATCCTAGTGACTTCAACTTACTTTTATGAGACTATTTTGCAGCTTATTTTTAAAAGGAAGAGAGAAATCTTGGAAAATATACAAATATTTGATATTTAGTTAAAAAAATTAGGAGACAAATGACTTTTTGTCTTCACATAGAAAATAACCAGCACCATTTCCTAAGTGACCTCCAGCTATTCAGTGGCTCATGGAAGACTGATGATTGAGAGAGGCTTTCTAAGACAAAATCTTGGGGTGAACAGGCACAAAGAGGACTGAAGGACAAAAATTAAGAAAGGGGGCCAAGATTTTAAAATAAATATTCACCCAATTGAAAAATACACAAAAGGTTTAAATAGATATTTCTCCAGAGAAGAAGTGTATATTGTTAAGATATACAACATCATTAGTCATCAGTGAAATGTGAATCAAAACTGCAATGAAATAATACTTCACATCCACTAGAATAGCAGTAATAAAAAAAAAAACAGAAAACAAATGTTGGCAAAGATGTGGAAAGATTGGAATCTTCACCCATTGCTGATGATGTAAAATGATGCAGCCACTTTAGAAAACTGTCTGGCAGCTCCTCAAAAAGTTAAACAAAGTAACTGTATGAACAAGCAACTTCACTCCCAGGTGTATATCCAAGAAAACTGAAAACATATTTCCATACAAGAGCTTGTACATGAGTGTTTATAACACCATTACTTATAATAGTCAAAAAATGGAAACAACCCAAATGTCCATCAAGTGATGAGTGATTAAATTAAAACTATTTATACAATGGCATATTATCCAACTATTAGAAATGGTACATGCTACAACCTGAACCCCCAAATTTTTAATTTTAATGCTGGCTACATGAAAGAAGCCAGACACAAAAGACCACATATTGTGTAAATCTAATCATATAAAATATCCAGGATAGACAAAT
This sequence comes from Vicugna pacos, assembly GCF_048564905.1. Taxonomy (NCBI): domain Eukaryota; kingdom Metazoa; phylum Chordata; class Mammalia; order Artiodactyla; family Camelidae; genus Vicugna; species Vicugna pacos. Next base: position 17,428,245 of record NC_133005.1, read on the forward strand.
CCACAGAGATAGAAGATAGATAAATGGTTTCCAGGGGCTGAAGAGAGGAGGTAGGGAAACAAGGGAATGGGAAATGATTGCTAATGAGTAGGGGGGTTCCTTCTGGGGAGAGGGAAATGTTCTGGAATTAGACTGATTGATGAGCAATTTCTGGCTATCCTAAAATCCATTGAAATATGTACTTTAAAAGAATGAACTTTATGATATGTGAGTTATAGCTTAATAAAACTATAATTAAAAGTATATGCAGAAAGCTCAAATAGACAATTGATCTGTACATGGATTCCAGGGGGCAAAACCGGCTCCTGAGTTCTCTATTGTGGGCAAAAAGAAGCTGTTTGTGTGCCTGGAATCCAAGGTGAGCCTAGCTTTCTCCATCTGTGTTTAGAATGTAATATTTGGTGATTTACCTACTTTCATCTGTCACTAGCAGTTTTGTATTTTGGGGTTGGTCCCATAAGTAAAAGT